>NW_021131163.1:0-328094 GCF_004193835.3 Ostrinia furnacalis
CTTTTAAAGCCGGGTTTTCACAGTACGAGTTGGCTCGGACCGAGTGGACTCGTAGGAGTTAGGTCGTTATAGTGGTTTTCACACCGAGTGTTCACTGCGGTCCGAGTGACATTCGTATCCCTCCATCCGAGATGACGTCGGGTGATTTGCTGCTGAGAGGTGTAGAAGTTGCAGCAGATATGTTAAATTAGAAGAAGTTCAGAATCACGAAAGGGAAAAAGAACGAAGAAAGAGACAAATTTGGACCCAAAAATGGGTTTTAGGACGTAATGAATTTGGTGCATCAGATATTTTTTTACGTGAAACTGAAGAAGAAGATCCAAAACACTTCCTCCGCATTCCACAACACTTCCTCCGCTTCATATAGCTCCACAAACCGCAAAATATCGCGTTCATTCCACTTTTTCTTAGTTGTCGCCATTTTGATTTTCTGAAAACCATCCGAGTCAACTCGAAAAGATGAGTAAGATCCGAGCCCGCTCGGATTGAGTACCGACGTCCGAGTGCACTCGGATTAGGTGTTTACACTATACGAGTAGCGTCCGAGTAGTCATCCGAGCCGACTCGGTCCGAGCCAACTCGTACTGTGAAAACCCGGCTTAAATTTATATCCTCTGTCACGTCTTATTATGTCAATTTCACCCCTCCCAAGTCGCTCCCATACGTCAGGCACTGAATGAGTTAGTTAGTAGGGATATATTCACGTTGAATTCCTAAAATCATCATCATCATCATCATTTCAGCCATAAGACGTCCACTGCTGAACATAGGCCTCCCCTAATGCTTTCCACGTTGATCGATTGGTAGCGGCCTGCGTCCAGCGCTTCCCTGCTACCTTTACGATGTCGTCGGTCGACCTTGTAGGATTCTTAAACTAAAATTGTCAAAAGCCTGGAATTTTCCAAAAAGCCAAACAATATAAAACAATTTCAAAACATTTCCAATTTTTCCGGGAAATTGCTCGCAACAAACAATTATTTCAACATCTACACAAACAAGTGTCACGTGAAGTTTCGTCAACGGAGTTTGTTTCGAAAGCTAAATCCGTTTGGAGTTGTATCGACTGACACACGGTTGGCACGTTCGTCGAACATTGGAACAAACAATGTGTGACATGGATTAGAACTTTGCGCTAAATCTACGAAATGTTTTGGGAAATAGGACGTTCATTTTCCGTCAAGGCTACTGTGCTGTGTAGACAGGAATTGACTAGACTGTCAGTAATAATTATTATCAGTGAAGGGTGAGTTAATCTTGGGGGATCATGTAAGTACTGTGTCTTATTTAAAAAGGAGACAAAACAAGGCAACGCTTTGATCTTATTAATATTTAACAGGATGAAAAAAGTGCCATACAAACTAAAAATATTTTTTTTTTCCAAATATTTGGCGACGGCTAACCTTCAGTTGAGTCATAAACCTACCTGCAGATTGGTGAACCAATAAGATTTTGGCTTGATTTCTTCATTACTTATCAGTAGGTATCATAGAATACGATAGATGCCTACTGGGCGACACAAACGTTACCAAAGATGTGAAATAATTTTCAAGTCATGTTTAGAATTAGATTTTTTAGAATAATAATAAAAGCTACTTTATGCAAGTAGTACCTACGTTGCCAAATCTAGACGATGCCTTGCAAACTTTGATAGCATAATACGAGTAGTAAGTATGCTAATGTTGTCAATTCTAAACGTCTGTGTGTCACCACACATAATTCCTGCTACAAATTAATGTTTTAAGGACGAATCCGTTAAACGCCGCTTGAACACACACCAATTAATTTACGTAATTTGAATTTGAAATTCTGAATGGGAAATGGGGAGAATTCTTTGTTCATTAATGATTGTATTATAAAATCTTTGTTGTCTTTTCAATATCTACAACACTAATTAAAAGAATAACCTCAAGACAGCAATCAAAATCTATATGTAGAGAGATTCTTCCATTCTTCTCTCTAGAAGGATGTAGGTAAGCTATTTGTGTAGTAAAAAAAAAGTGTGAAATAGATACATAGGTACTGTTAGAGGTGGTAGATTTATTCTCATAAATAAAACACAGGATACTTAACTTTCACATTATAAATTGCCTCATTTTAAATACAATTTATCACTGAGCACCAAAAGCTCGCGGAGTCGTCGGCGTGCGTCCCTCTATTCTGACATTTCTAGTGTGACATTGACATTACGTCAATGTCACTATGACAGCAGCTCATTGGCTTTAATGATACTCATTATAATATGCTTTTATCTTTTTTCTTTTTATTTAATATAGCTGACCCGGATAACTTCTTAAGGACTATGTTCATAAGAAGTAAAATGTATGATTCTAATGGTGACATAATTTTTCAAACGGTGCTAACTGCACCGTTTATTTCGGAGCTTATTCAACAAAAACGAACAATCAAATCTTTCCTGTTTATAATTTAGTGTATGTATATCAGTCAATGTATTTCTTTAATTAAATTCAGCAACAAAATAATTTGATCAGCCTCCGCCAAATTATAACGTCTCCAAAAGCAACCTCAACATTTTTGTCTTAATTAATTGTCCCTTAGCTTTAAGATGCTAAATAAGCAAATCTTATTATAATTAATAAGTAATTAAATCTGTTTTGACTCGGGAACACGAGGTTCGTATAATTATAGAAACTTGCGGTCTTGTTGTTGCTAGTTATTTAAAATCTTATTAAGCTAGTTATAATATTAATACTTAAATAACAAATTACTCTTTAGACTATTCGCCGAGTGCCAAAAAGCTAGATCTTTCTTTTTTAGGGTTCCGTATCCAAAGGGTAAGAACTACTATTACTATTCACAGAATATTTAGTTGTGTTCACTTTAAAAATGAAAAATTTAAAATAAAATAATAATAGAATACTTTATTGTGCACTACACAAAGAAAAAGAACAAAAAAGAAATACACGGGGACAGTATAATTTAGGCGGTCTTATCGCTATAAAGTGTAACTATAAAGCGACCTCTTTCAGACAACCTATGGAGACAACAGTTGTATAAAATAAGTCATATTAAAAGAGGGTTCCCATACAACAACATAAGTGTCGTACGGCCCTTCGTACGCAAGTCTCACGCCCGTATTCACAAACATTACTATGAGGTCTCACAGTGCGCGTGGACGCACAGGGTCACACACGAACCAATCACAGAGCTCTATTCAAAGCTGTGCGTTCGATTTGCTGCTTTAAGCAAGCATCGTTTGTAAATACGGGCGTGATTCACACTTGGCCGCTTCTTCATCCTACATATGTTGACAAAAATCTTTACTCGTGCCATAAATATTAGATATCCAAACATATATTTGTGAAGTCAAACATCAAATATCGACTATCACATTTTGGATATTTGATACTTACGTCTAAATAAAGCTATTTCACAATCGAGCGAACACGCGACTTCGCATGAATCTTGGGCGCTTTTCGAATACGAATAAGCTAAGTATATCAATACCTATGAGATAAAGTTAAGAAAACTTAGTTAGATGGTGACATGTAAGAGAAAATAACGAAAATAAATGTAGAAGACATCTGAAAACATTATGGTAGGCATTAGGTTACCAAGTCCAGTTCCCAGGGGTCTTTTATCCAAATCTATTATTAAAATTCATCTTAAGTCTTGGACGTCGACCCACAAGGTGGACTGGAGACCTCATAAAGATAGCGGATAAAGGAAGGCGCTAGAAGCAGGCTGCTACCAACCGGGGGAGGAAATCATTGGGGGAGGCCTATGTTCAGCAGTGGACGTCCTGTGGCTGAGATGATGATGATGATTAATATATTATTTTATATCGATTCAGGTTTATAATTTGCCAAGCTTTTTGAAAAGGTGACGTGAAGAGAAAGTCATGTTGTGACAGAACAATATTGAGAGCGAAGCCGCGGGAAAATGGTAGTTAAAGATATATCTAAGACCAGGGTTTCCCATACTATGGGTCGCGACCCAGTGGTGGGTCGCGAGCGAACATTGAGTGGGCCTTGCCTGTAGAACGACACACCACCCTACAGATCCGAGTCATTTATTTAGGCGTAACCGTTACCAATATAACGGTTAAATTTCCTATAGGTGGGTCCCGAGTTTGGGAACTTGTATTAGATGAGTCGTAGCCAGACAACTTTGGGAACCACTGTCTAAGACTATTCTATTAATCCGTTTTGCTCATTTTTATTACTCGCACGTATGAGAACTAAAATTATTGTCTCATATTACGGTCATTACACCAAGAGCCTGTAAGTCCTACCAAAAGTCGAATATCCCCAATGTAATTTGAACTTTATTCCAATACGATACGGTTCAAAATCTATATCATCATTATTAGTAAGGTCCACTTGCTAGTCACTATCACTACATATAAAACAAAGTCGCTTTCTTGTCTGTCTGTCCCTATGTATGCTTAACGCCACTATTCACAAACATTACTATGAGGACTCACAGTGCGCGTGGACGCACAGGGTCACACACGAACCAATCACAGAGCTCTATTCAACGATGTGCATTCGATTTGCTACTTCACATAAGCAAGCATCGTTTGTGAACACGGTTAAATCTTTAAAACTACGCAACGGATTTTGTTGCGGTTTTTTAATAGATAGAGTGATTCAAGAGGAAGGTTTATGTATAAAACATGCATATTATAGAAGAGAAATGCCGAGAAATTCCTTTGGAATCGTGCGAAGCGGGGGCGGGCCGCTAGTTTGAAACATAAGCCGAATGTTTCAACCTTTAATGAAACTTTCAAATTTTGGTGTTCAAATAACTAAAAGTCCAAAATTCTTATATCCAAGACATTGTAATTTGTAATCGAGACCGCAACTTGCTAAACAAAAAACGCCTCCAAAGTTTAAAACTGGGTGTTAAGTGACTCAAATCTGTGAAACAAGATGCCGGAGTAATTAAGGTGGAAAAAACCTTCAGGTTATTGCAAACAAAAGTTCATTTTTGAATGGCAAACGGAAATAGCGTAGAAGTAATTATCTGTTCGAATCATCGTCATCACTTCAGCCGCAGAACGCCCAATGCTGAATTACAGGCTTACTCCAATGATTTCTATGATAATAACCGGTTGGTAGTGGCCTGCATTCAAGGCCTTCCTGCTACCTTGATGAGGCCTATCTATTACAATAACTTATTAATAATCTGTGCTATTACTTTGTTCGAAGACTGGACATAAACCTATGAGCACTATTTTATTTTGAAGTCAACAGTTTACGCATTGCTTGTAGCACTCGATTTAAGTAGTATTTTTTCATGCGTACAAGGTAAGTAGTAAATTAAATATGTATTTTAAGAGACATTACCGAACTACTATTAGCTCATTGTGGTGTATTCGAGAAATGATTAAAAAGAGTGAAGTGCCTACTTAAATTAACTATTTCAGTGCATACAAAACATAAGTGTTTTCCAACAATAAAACACAATGCGACGGTCATATTACGTGAATTTGTGGTTTTTAAAAGTCAATATTCAATATAATTAATACTACTTATTTACTTCTATGCAATTACACCTTCTTTTATTATTAATCAGTATGACAAATAAATAGTCCAGTGTGTGCAATTCTTCTATGCTTTTTTCGTTAACAATTATTTTCGCCGTAGTAAGGGTTGTTTATTAAGATAGAAATTTGTTTTTGAGGGCTTTGTCATTACCATAATTATCAAAGATAAGGAAGCGGGGGCGGGGGTTCGAATCCCCGTCGGGTTACTTTGACGCAAACTTAATTGGCCCGGATCTATCGGAGTCCTTTGTGACAAGAACAATTTAGTCAAATATTTAGTTGGGAAATACATATAAATATTGTCCCTGTTTTTTTACCCGACTGCGCGACAGTAGTTATGTTTTTCACAAGGTAAGTTACTTCTAGTTAGCTAAATTAACTTGCTACATTTAATTAGAACCAAGTTAATTGCACAATACACAGACTAGACTAAACATCCCCACGTTTTAGCGTAAACAAAGATGGCGGGCATTTCGCGCGCTTTTCACCCGCCATTTAGGTCCTTCGAGTCGGATTTATGATCGTACTGTGACAATAAACACCGTTAATATTGCCGCTATAATTTAATGATAACATTTTATTTATTTTAATCGATTTAACTCTTTCGCAATTTGTATTGTTTTTGTTTAGTATTGTAGAATTTTCACCATGATTTAAGCAACTCTGGATAAGTATGTATACTTATTAGATAATATACAGTACTCCAAAACTTATTCCTGGGTACAGTCGACAGCATTTATTGCTAATACTCCCTATTATAACTACATAAGAGACTGCAGTAAAAAGTTTAACTTGATATGCTGTCGTCTGTAAAATTTCTCTAAAAGTAACGTCTCACTTCTACTATGTGAATTTCTATATCGAATGTCGATTGATTTTTTGACGGCTACCGTTTCTATGGTCGCCACCAAAATTAACCCTAAACTAGACAAGTATTTGTGGTCACAAAAATACCAGTTTTCCCCACTTTAACCCATCTGGTTAAAGCACGAGGCCGTTAATTACCGGCACGGCGCCGGAACGGATCGACCCGGACGTGTCGCGGCCGGGGCGATATGTCAGCATCGGAACAGGCATTTCTTTTCAATTCTGCACAATATGGCGGTCTGATTACGTATGTGGATGATGGAGAGCGGTTGTTATAAAATAAAAGATATTTTACAGTACCGGGGCTATTTATTTTTATCCGTGTCTCACACCTCTAGACAGTGAAACTTCATTGACAAATTTTTACGTTAGTTGAATAAGTCAAGTCAATGAAGCTTCGCCACGTTCCTGAGGTGTGTACAATTCACATACATCTACGAATTTATCTATTTGAATTCGAAAACCAATAACCGTATGCTCTAAAAGCTCTGGTACTGGCTTGACGGTATCATATTTTATGACAGTAAAATATAGCTTACTAAACTGCATATCACGTAGCACCTTGTCAAATACGCCTTGTTCTGCATAAAAACTCATAAAACAAGCACTTTTACACGTCCCAGTATTAACCCTACCTCTGCTTCGGGGCTATAAATGAGCCAGTGCTGAGAAGAAGCAGCGAAAGAAAAAGAACAGAACAATACCTTAGAAAATGTGCCACATTGTGCACACCATCTAGACATCAAAGCTAGAGCATAGGTCTGGTTCAGAAAGAGTAAAATATTAGGATGGCAGTACTGGACAGTAGCAGGAGTCCGCAGGAGAATCAATCAAAGTAACCGACATAGCTTGCAGAATTGCTAAAATCAAGTGGCAGTGGGCGGGTCACATAGCTCGTAGAGACGATGGCCGTTGGGGCAGGAAAGTTCTCGAGTGGCGACCACGGGCTGGAAGACGTAGCGTAGGCAGGTCTCCTACTAGGTGGACCGACGATCTGGTAAAGGTCGCAGGAAGAGCTTGGATGCGGGCAGCGCAGGACCTTTGTCCAGCAGTGGACGTCATTTGGCTGAAACGAACGAACTGGACAGTAGAGAGCCACAGGCAAACTTATCATTAAAGTTTTCTCTCCCATTTTTGAAAAAATCCCGGATCGTCATCGCAATTTCTATCAAACCCAACCTAAACTCTATCAGCTAATAGCCACTTTCCATAATCGGTCACTGACCCCGTTCCCGGTTGAGGCATGCTCGCTATCAATCCGGTCCAAGTCCGACCCTCGGGAAGTGACCGCTGATTGATCGGGAACTAATTTTTAGGGTATTTTCAGTGACCAAATCCGGCAATACTAGGATTGGGAAGTGGGTAAATTATTGGGGACTTATTTGTTTTATGGTAGAGTAGAAATACGAATTTGGTTTCTTTTTCTCTGATCACGTGTAGCAACTGAGAGGTTTTTATAGATTCCTTACAGAGTCGACTTGTCACATTAAAAACGTGTCAATTCGCAAGGCAAATTGACAACTGACGCCCGTATTCACAAACATTACTATGAGGTCTCACAGTGCGCGTGGACGCACAGGGTGACACACGAACCAATCACAGAGCTCTATTCAGCGCTGTGCGTTCGATTTGCCGCTTCACTTACGCAAGCATCGTTTGTGAATACGGGCGTGAGTCACGCTATTCAAGGTGTAAAAAAACCTGTCATTTCGAAGGGTGATTCAGATACTCGCACACAATAAACTTAAAAAGAGACAAAAATCTGAAGAATTATTTTCCCCTTACTATCTAACTCAGTTGATCAATGTACTTATAGTGTAAGAAAAGATTTTGTTTTGATCAATCTTCCCAGTACCATTATTGTTTACGTCAGAATAATGTCTAGTCTAGATATTAGCACGTTACTACCTTGTTTATTATGCCACGCAAATTTGTAATGCGTGGTAAATTCAGTGAACTGCTCCTGAATCAAATGTACCTACTACTGCTTTTTCTTTTTATTTATATTAACCGGTAGACAGTGGTGACTGAGTTTGTTGCGGCGCTTCTTCTCATCACTTGCCAAATGTTGGTCTCGAAGCGTTGGTAGGGTAAAAAGATTATAGAGACATGTAGAGGCTCCTTAAGAGCAAAATGACGATTTGTAAGAACTATTTATTAGTCTAAACAAATAAAGAAATTTTGACTTTGACTTTGACTTTGAAATGTTACAACTTATAACGATATCTATGACAAATTGAATTTAAAACCGCGTACAAAAGCCATTCCACAATATGCACCCACCGCATCCAGAACTGCAATCAATCTTTAAACCTGGAACAGCTTCGTACCTGATCCATCCATTAACAACCTTATCCAAATGGCACTCCTCAGTCTCCAAGACTTAATCCTCAGTGATGAGGAGCATCAAACGTCGAAGACGAAAAATGTCTGACACCGACGTTACGTTGCAAAGTAGAGTTTGAATGAGACAAACGAGGCATCGCTTTACTATACTATAGTGAGGGTATAGTGGTGAGGATTTGGCGTTGAGTTTGCTAAAGACGTTTTGAATCTTCAATCTTCGTCTTGAGTTAAATCTTTGTCTACACTATTATTATAAAGATGAAAGATTTGACTGTTTTTTGTGAATAGGCTCCAAAACTACTGGACCGATTTGAAAAATGCTTTCACAGCGTTTACGCTTTCACGGTTACGAAGTTCGGTCTATACTAATGAGGTAAAGTTTGTAAGTTGTTTTTTGTATGGAATAACTCTGAAACAATTTCGAAAATTCGTTCATCAATATTATTCCTATATTTTATGTTTTTTTCTCACATTATGATAGAATTCTTACGTTAATAATAAAGCATATAAAAAGTTTTTCATTCCGTTACCCCCGCTACCAGTCCTACTATACCCCCAACCGTATCGTGGAACATACTTCGCTAACTTGTCCCGCCAGTGTGTTCCCGGAACATTGTTTGTGCGTGCCGCGTCTGTTCTTGTTCCAACTTCACTTTGTATACGAGTTCATGATACAAAGGTTGCCACAGTGAAATTATGGTATTCTAAGATAATAACCATAGAAGTTATTTATTTTCTGTATAAAGGCTTTTAAAAAGCGCCTATACACATCCCAGTATTATTTTAACTCTACCACTGCTTCAAGACAATAAATGGGCCAATGCTGAGAAGAAGCAGCGCAAGAAACTTAGTCACCATTGTTGAATTATGTAGTACCTACATAACGTAGTTATAGATTCTATATTACTGAGTTTCGTCCGCCACTTCTCAGCATCAGCCGATAATATAGTATGTTGTCCCGAAGTGGTGGCAGGGCAAGCTACATTGGCACGCCCTGAAAAGGGCCTCATCATCATCATTTCAGCCATAGGACGTCCACTGCTTAACATAGGCCATCATCATCATTTCAGCCATAGGACGTCCACTGCTTAACATAGGCCTCCCTCAATGATTTCCACAATGACCGGTTGGTGGCGGCCTGGGATGGGGTGGGCCTGGGCGAATAGTGCCTACATAATTTTAATTTGCAACAAAATGTTGCATGTTTCCGATTGTACCATAAAATGGATTACTAAAACCTCAATTGTCCCGCCATGATTCAATGCCAGAAAAACACATAGTTTTAGAATCTTTTATAGTAGGTAGCTGAATAGCAACCATTAGCAAATAGGGTTCCACCATTCAGCCAGTTCATAGTACCCTAACACTTTTGTGACAGTTCTACGAAACTAAAACCAAAGGTTACATTGAAACTGTGTCATATGAGGTCTATACGGAACCTACAATGACCTACCTGTTCGTTTGTATAATGAATAACTTCTTTTTGAACATACCTACCTAACCTACTTATTAAAACATTAAATTAAAATACTAACAAAAATCTGTAACAATAACGTACCTAACGTTTGCATCTCATGTACTCGTATTTTATGACAATAATACTTTTATATCAACAGAAAAATACACACAAGTTACAAAATAGTAATACCCATTTTGAGAACAATAATAATAAAAGAGAAGTCTTTAGCTAACTGGGTCTTTAAGAGATCGCTTCCTAGAAATAAGACCGCCTAAATTGTACCGTTTCGATTTTGTATTTCTTTAATTTGTTTGTTTTGTGTGTACCTAGTATTCTATCTTCAATTATAGTAATTTGTCTAGATCTTCAAGCTGTTGTAACCACATATTAACACACTGGCAGATCTACTTAATACCTCGTAAGTCTCTCTTACGGTTTTAAGCTGCATAACGGAGTTAAGTAGCAACTTTAAACCGCCTTAAACACCACATCTGTTCCACGCCGAGTTTCAAACTGCCAACTAGTTGAACTGACAACGGCACTTCAAGCTGAATATTGTAGCCTCTATGTAGTTGTAATAGGGTCAATTTTGCGACAAAAATGTAAAAGCCCGATGTGCTGTGGTCTACAAACAACGTAGGAGCATGACCGTGTGCATTTTGCAGTTATTCAAAATGCGCTAACTATGCACGCTTGTGATTTAGAATGTAACACACACGGTTGGTTAGTTTGGCGAGTAAAAAATAAGGTTTAATGTAAAATAATTTTTTTGCATTGATAGTTAAACAAGCACGTTTTGTCGATTATTGGTCCATTTTTATTAAAAAGTCTGCTGTCAAATTATTTTCAAATTTGCCAAAAATTTACAGCAAAATCTTGTTATTTGTGGGACACTTTTTTATTTATTTATTTCCACACTATCATTTTAAACTTAGCCGTCAAATTGTTTTCAGGGTTGCCAACAGTTTACTGTAATAAAATGACGTCAAATTCAAAATTTCAAATCTTTTTGGGACATCCTATTACATCGCGCTACTCTTTAATATTATGAACTGAAAGTATTTACCTAGTATGTATTTAATTTAAATAATCTTATTAATTCATTGGCTCATTGCCCTCTAAGTCAGTGCCCTTTAGAAGTTAATAAGAAATGTTACCTTTTTATTATTAACTATTAACATTCCTCTTAAAAATTTTCAGACTGGCAGCATCAGAAAAAAAGTTCAATGGACTCTCACCTTTTTCTTCGCCATTTTTAAAGTTCCTAAGGTTTAAAATCCCTCCACTTAAACCTAACTCCAACATTATTAACCAGAGACAAATATCACGACAATCCGTCCTCATTTAAAAAAAAGTTCCGAACATCAATTGCGTTTATCTATGCCTATTAAAAATGGCGGGCTAAAAAAGAGACTGAGAAGTTTCAACCATCAGTCTTTGAGATAAAGTCGACTTTTGCAAATCGGTGACTCGTTCATGGGAAAGCTTCGGTGATTTTCTTTCAAACGATCTAGCGATTGTTTTACAGTTACGTAGTGGATAAAGTTACATTTGCATCAAAAACTAGTACGATTTGAAAAAATATTTTTGTGCTGCGTAGCCCATTTATCGAGGAAGGATTTGGGCTTATAATACATATAATATATCACCCTAAAGCCAGTAGGGACCGAGCAGTAAAGAAAAATGTTGCAAAAACGGGAAATATTAAACCTATTTTCACGCGTACGAAATCGCGGGCACAGCTAGTTAATAAATATATTATCTCCTCATGTCCATGCCTTAAAACAAGAAACTTCCAGATACTTCCAGGATCCCAAACTTCTCATTAAGATCACTCAATACCCCTCCTTGATGACCCCGGGAAAAAACCCCAAAAATCTTATACCCGGGGCACCTGAGGGTATAATTACAAGAGGTCCTAATTAATAAGGGCTGAGAGAGGCAAGCACTCCGAGATTCTTCCTTTGTAATGACAAAGTCAAAAACTTTCTTGTAATTGGGGACCGGCTGCCGGATCGTTGTCAGATGATGTGAACAACCCTTTATAAGGGGGCCAATTTGGAAGTTTGGGTTTAAAAATTTGATTGTTAGCCAACTTTGAGTGGGCAAGTTTAGGATGGGTGACCGTTTTTGAGAATATGGAAATAGCAATTTTGTTATTACTGTCATTTGAGCTTCGTGCTATTTCATAAGATACATTAGTAGATAAAATGACTGACCAAATCTTGGGTCATCAGATTTTGTGGGTATTTTTTTTTTGGTATCTGTCTTTCTCTCTTAAACTTTGAAGAGGGTTCCGGGTGAAGCTCGATTCCACCCTCAGCCAGATAAACACTTTCCATCAGATGAGATGCAGGCAAAGATCATCCCCGGTCCCCCGTTATGATAAAAAAATCATTAATTGATTACTTACAGGAGTTAAAAAAATGTGTGTGGTATATTATTATATAGTTAGATGGCATAAGTATCATTTAGTTGAGAATAGTGAAAATTCGCGTAGCTAGCATTTGATAAAACCCATTTTGCTAGCAGTCAAATTAGTAGTAAAAAAATTAAGTTAACCACTCACCTCCATCCTCAGGAATATTGAGCAGCTTCTTCGCCCCCGGACTCGGTCCCCTCACCGCCGACAACGCCCTCTGTAGCGTCTCACTCATCTGTTTCCCGCCCACACATTGCCCCAACACTAGCACAAGCACTAAACACCGCACAACACTACGCACGCTCGGTCTGCGCCAGCCCGAATCTTGCTTGCCCATCGCAGCCAATGGCCAAATGTTTGGACGCATTCGCTGGGCCAATGCTACATGGCTTGGTGAGGATGCATCTGGAACAATGAGAGAATAGTATTAGAAACTTATTTTTGGGAATTAGGTCCAATTCTTGGTCGAGTCAAATTAAAGTCCATCATCATCAGTGCAGAAAATGGCAGTCCATTGCTGGAATCTCTGGACATAAGCCTATAAAGACTACTACAAAGCATAGGTACTATCCCAATTTGTTTGTACAGCCACTTCTTTTTTATGTATTTTACTTCGTGGTAAGATAAATACGTTTGTGTCACCACAATACTCCAGCGGTGACAGGGATCGAACCCGCTTTCCTTGGACCTCGATTTGGCCAGTCCATCATCGACTTATACCGTTGTCCATGTACATAAATACTGGCAATAAGGCTATTGTCGCTTTTAAAATAATCCAGAATATAATTAAAAATCATTCATCATCATTTCAACCAATGGCGGATCAATAGCAATGCTGGATTTTTAAGTCTCCAATGAAACCCTACAATCTCAAATAAAACACCATTTCATCATCATCATCATCATCATTTCAGCCACAGGACATCCACTGCTGAACATGGGCCTCCCCGAATGATTTCCACATCGCCCGGTTGGTAGCCTGCATACAGCATTTTCCCAATTAAATATAACTGCATTAGAAGCCAATATAATAAACTACCCTAAACCTAGACTAAACTAATAAGTATAAAAGTTATGTTATCAAAGGACACTCATTTAGAAAAATGTCTGTTAGAATATCCTGAGAAAACAATTTCCTAGACAAAGGGATTATTATGTAAAGGAAGACTACCATAATATCTTCTAGGCAGAATATTGTCTTTTGTGAGCTTCAGAACATAATATTTTAGTATTTCTTTGTGATCTAGGCACTAAGATATTAACTTAGGCCTGTATTACAAACGATGCTTGCTTAAGTGAAGCAGCAAATCGAACGCACAGCGTTGAATAGAGCTTTAATTGGTTCGTGTGTCACCCTGTGCGTCCACGCGCACTGTGAGACCTCATAGTAATGTTTGTGAACAAGGGCGTTAGAATCACTGTTTTATAGCATCAAGTTAGAAAATTACAAGCTATACACGAATTATGTAGTTTTATTTCGAGGTAGGCAGAATGGCAAAAAGTAAACCACTGATTTTTATAAATAAAAAACCTTTTAGTTAGGCACTACTAGATTTCAACATACATAACCCTACCTGGATCATTTTCTGACAAAAAATCAATTTTGATACCGTTTTTCATCTAAATCATACCTACAAAATAGAAAGTAAAGTATTTATAAAATAACACATTTTAGAATCTCATAATGTCCACAGAATTGTACGAGTATGTCTTAATTAAGTTACTAGAAAGGCCGCCGTCCCATTTTTGTCCCACTCGCGAGTTTGATCAGCTCTAACTTTTTTATTTTTCAACGAAATTCCATGAAACTTTTTGACTTTTTCTGATTTATTGAATTTTATCATTTTTTAATGTTTTTGATAATATAACATTATTAGAAAAATTTTTAAAATCGGTTTTACCTAGAAGCGCCACTGGGTCAATTTTGTCCCACCCTGGTATTTGCCACAATAATTCGATGAAGAGTTCTTTTTTCGAGGAGATACGAAAGTGGAGAGGTGAGGAGAGTTTAGGTGACTCGTGACAATGCAGAAATGGAAATATATTGTACTAGTTTTTGCCTGTGACTTCACCCGTGAGAAATTAAGTTTATCATAGAAAGACCTAATTTCTTGACACTTATCGTTGCTTTTTGACCAAATAACTGAACATTATTCTAAATTATAGCCTATATTATGTTATTCTGAAGTATTAACAATAAAATTGCAAAGTTTTATTAAGATCGGCTTAGTATTTTTTGCGTAAAAGAGTGAAAAAACATCCATCGATCTAACCATGAATCCATACTCACTTAGTTCAAGTTCTAGGCATATATCCACCTATTCATCCATCCTATCCATTCATCAGTCCATCCATCCTTCAATTCATCAATATTTATTAACTTTTACATTTATAATATTAGTAGGAAGATGGCCTCTAGACATAAGCCAGTTCATACATTGNTGTATGATTTGATACATTTTTAAAATGTGTGACTTATAAAATTTTAAAGATTAAACGTACATAATTTTCATTGTAATTGGTCAAAAACTTCATTGTTTGTGTACAGATAACAGAAAAATAACCATACCTATAGAAATTCCTAAACACATAGTACCAGACCAGATAGACAAAAAACCATACAAAAAAACTTTGTGCAAAATGTGCACTATTATTTTTAAGATATTTATTTTTTCTTTAAAAATAATAATGACTAGTTAAAGTAGTAATTTCATGATTTTAATACAGTATACCACCACGTAATATGTGACTATTTTTAAATGAAACCAAAAATATCTAAATTTTAATAATTCCAAATTAAAATTGAATACATTTATATTTTTAAAGAATTAAGTACATATTGTTTTACCCACATAGATAAACCTTTTTTTAAGGATACAAAAAATAGTTTTAACCATAATATTCATGCCTGAAACTTAAAAAATGTTACAAAATACATGCTGGGACAAAATTGACCCAGCGGCGCTTTTAGGGGGGTCGTAATCTTCGGCACTTCTAGTGTTAATCAGCTAGGAAACTCTTTATTTGGCTTAAAACTCAGTAAAACTCTAAAAACTCAGTAAAACTCATTTATTTCTGTAAGTAAGCTTTAAAAAAGCACTTTTACACGTCCCAGTATTAACCCTATTAAGATTTAATGCTCCTCAAACTAACATAGAAATTGTAAAATAAGCTGTTGAGTTTCTAAATAAATAAATTGTTACTGGATTTTCTTACTTATATTACGTATACGAGTACTTTATAATTGTATATTTGGTGTCTTCGTTCTTTCTATTGCACTTATCAAATAAGTAAGTCTGTCTGAGTACCACCCACAAGACCCGTCCTATTATTATTATAGACTTCTACGAGCTTTAATGAGCTAAAGAGGCTAAAAGCTATTTTTTATGAAATATCGTAGCTTTGATACTAGAGTAAGTATAATTATTATTAAAAATGTAATAAGTAAAAATTACACCAACAAATAGGTACAAATCAAATCAAATATAATTTATTTGCATTAAATAGGGTTTAACAAAGTGGATGTTATTACATTTTTAAGTTATTGTACTTATGCCTATTTAGCCATACTTAATTCTACTAATTGTGTATAATCATGTAAGATTTTCATGTTTGTAGAACAAATGCTACCAAAAAGTTTATAGAATATCATAACTATTACTTTCAATAACAAATTACTATGTTCTAAACGTAAATCTCAATAGAATAATATTCTATATCGTAATAAAACTTCACATAAGTCTATTGAAAGTCTATCAAAGCTAAAACATAACCTCAAACTCGTACGTACCTTTAAGCTCTCAGAAGTCATAGAAATATGCAATCCAATCACAAGAAACACCACTAAATATCACAACACACTCACAATAAACAATATTTCCAAAACAAAACTTAATTTCACTAATTAAAACGAACTAAAAGGAATAAAAACATAGAGACGAAATGCATCGCCCGCGACGCGCACTAACCTAAAATCGTTCGCCTCCATACAAACATAAAATTTTGACCGATAGAGGGATCGTCGTCATCAATTAAAAATAAACCATACCCCATTAAATTAAGGTCTTTATTACCTTGTCACTGTAAAAGCTTCGGTATTGGGGCACCAAATGCAGTGTGCTTTTGTGTATCACTACCTGCGCGTGAGCCCTTTTTTGTTCGACTCCCAAACGATACTCGGACAATGGAAACTGTACCGTCTTTTTTACACAATACAGTTCCTTTTACATTGGCAAGTATGGGTACATTGAAAACCGTAATTTTGCCAGATATCGCAAACGCCAGAGGCTTCTTCTAAATGTCCAGAAAGCAATTATTGCTTCTCGAATTGAAATTCCAATACTTTTCTTAGAATAAACTCCATGTGGCTAAGCCAGTTCAATCTAAGGGCATTAGGGCACATAATACAAGCAAATATGGTGGGTTTCTTTGGCTTCTGTGGGGTGGGGTGACGTACTGATGTAATATTATATGGATCAACCCTCGCTACAACTAATGTACGGTATAAATTGATACTATTTGAGGACTGTGTGTGTAAGTTAAATACGAATTAAAAGCTATTGTTTTTACTGTCATCTCACCGGTTTGTCAGAAAGAGACCGACAATTGTAAAATTGGGATGTCTCGATACTGAAATAGAAAATCAATTTACTTCGTCAGACAGCTATTTAAACAATATTGGACACATATTTTTTTTTAATAATCAAATACATACATTATATGTAATAATAATTTGAAACAATCAGCTGTAATGTAATGTAATCACTTACCATCAGGTGATCCGTTTGCTCGTTTGCCTCCTATCACATAAAAAAAAAAAAAAAAAAAAAAATGTAGCGTGACGTCACGGCATGCGTGTAAAACACACACACACACATAAATATTTTGTATTGTGTGTGTGTGTGTGTTATTTTTTCTTTTAAATACGAAATTTTAAAGCCAGACTTTAGTCGTCCATTTGCAGGACCGCATACGGAAATTTTATGACAACTGCGTTGGAATTAAAAATTGCAATTATCAACAGGTGCGGATGAAAACGCTCGGCTGATGGCTCAAGTCTAAATTGATAACTCTGAAAATAATAATGTAGGTAGGACATACTAATAATAGTTATGGAATTAATGGATTACAATAATAATCGTCATTTGAGCCACAGGACGTCCACTGCTGAACATAGTGTTTTTTTAAAAGCCTACTTACAGAAATAGGCCTCCAATGATTTGCACATCAAGGCATCGCCCGGTTGGTATCGGCCTTTATGAAGTCGTCGTTCCACCTTGTAGGTGTGGGTTTAGCAGCTTTAGCAATATAAAGCAGTGTATTTTGAAGTTCAAATTGGTTAGCATCCAGTTCACAAGTATTATTATTGTAGTACTCGTACATAAATTACGTGAGATACATAGTTTAGGGGTGAAATGAATGTTTCAACTTTGTCGTGTATCACAATAGCCGTATAACATCTAAAGGTGTAGTCACATTTACAGAAATATTGACCCATCAAAAACAATACTTGTCAAAAAAACCAAGTCTCGCAACTCAGTTGTTCTACGGTAAAAAGTTGTGAGATCCATGTAATACCAAGTCCAGGCCAGGAAATCTTTAACGTTTTACATAAATTATTGACTTGGCCATCGCACTAAATAATTTAATTTACACGTGTTTTCATGCGATGGCCAAGTCAATATATAAATTATTGACTTGGCCATCGCACTAAATAATTTAATTTACACGTGTTTTCATGCGATGGCCAAGTCAATATATTTATGTAAAACGTTAAAGATTTCCTGGCCTGGACTTGGTATTACATGGATCTCACAACTTTTTACCGTAGAACAACTGAGTTGCGAGACTTGGTTTTTTTGACAAGTATTGTTTTTGATGGGATCTCATTTCTTTTTGTATTTTGTAGACAGCAGTTATGTATCTAGAAAACTGGACCGAAATTGAAAAATTTTACTCGACTTGGCGGTTGCACTACCGTGCCCCCAAATATTTTAGTTTTTCCTTGATTCATACACCAAACACTACTTATATTCCAAATTTGAAGCTTCTAGGTCTGCTAGAAGTGCCTTAGAGTTTTGATGATCGGTGAGTCAGTGAGTGAGTCAGTGAGTCAGTGAGTCAGTCAGTGAGTGACAAAATTAAGTAACTTTGACCCGTTATAATTCTTAAACTACTGGTTCAAATTGAATGAAATTTTAAATATACCGTGTCTTTACAATGCCTACATAGCTAATGAAAATTCAGCCTTCTAGTTTTATCCACAACGAAGTTACAGGCGGTCGAAAATGGCCTGAATTGCTTCGAGAAAAGGATGGTACGGCCGTGCCGCTTTTTTGCTCGACTTGGTGGGGGCACTGCCGTGCCCCCAGATATTTCCGAGTTTAAAATATATTTAGAAAAACAACTAAGTATTCTTTGTTTATAAAAGAAAAAATGGAAAAAATACAAAGAATTTCGAAACTTATTTGAATTTTTTATTTTTTTTTAAAAACGCCTAAAAAGTTGTAAAAGTACACATAATATTATTTTTAAAATACGAGTATAGGTACCTAGTTTTGAAATGAAATCAATCATTTCGACAATGGCGTCATACATAAAAATAATCCTGACCAAAGTTGACTCTGTCTTTATTTGAATGGCGACCTCAATCAAATAGAATCTTTGTAGCACTCAAATAACATTAGGCTAACCATTTTTCATGTTTTGGATGCAGACCGCTACCAACCTGGCAATATAAAAATCATTGGGGAGGCCTATGTTCAGCAGTGGACGTCCTATGGCTGAAACGATGATTATGAACCCTTCTTCCCTAGGATTTCCGTCTTTTCTTCCATCCTAAATGGCCAAAATGGCACACAATTATTGGCATACTAGCTTTCCGCCCGCGGCTTCGCCCGCATGGAATTTTGTCTGTCACAGAAAAATTATATCGCGCGCGTCCCTGTTTCAAAAACCGGGATAAAAACTATCCTATGTCCTTTCCTGGGACTCAACTCTGGTTTAGGCGTGAAAGCGAGACAGACAGACAGACAAACAGACGGACAGACAGACAGAGTTACTTTCGCATTTATAATATTAGTATAGATTAGAAACCAGTGTGGCCACACCCCTACGGCATTATTCGGGCAGTGGACGGCCAAGTTTAATGGAGTCAAACTAATCTCAGTCCGCTTGATGCTGCGATTTTCTACGTGCAACTTGGCCGCCTATGACCCAGTTGGTATTATAATGGTGTGGAGGCAGAATGGAGAGCTATTGCTACCTTTACTTATAATGGAAATCTGGATTATACAGTTTTTTTTATGTGACAGGTGGCAAACGAGCAGACGGATCACCTGATGGTAAGTAATTACCTCCGCCCATAGACACCCGTAGTCCAGGATATATTTGGTATTTGGAACACCTCCCATAGATTTTGTAGGGCAATAGAAGCTTGTGATGTCAGACTCAATTGACAAACTGACTATAAATGGCAACGAAAAATTATGACCTTGCCTGGGAGAAATTGAGTCCATTAATCCATTCACCTTCTTGCCTCAGGTGAGCAGAGTCAGTTGTTTGTATGAAATCAACTTTTATTCGAGGTAAATGTCAACGTCCAATCATGACTATTACCTACTCTATTATAGCCTACAAGTTCCACCTATAAATACAGGGTGTCTCAAAAGTATCAAACTGATTTACACTGTAGCTGAGCTAGTGTGTCTGGCGTTAAAGTTAATTTTGGAACAATCTGTATAAAACATTAGTATTCACCCTTATGTTTCCAATATCTTATCATGTCAATGTTATCAACAGCGACTTTGCACCTAGACATTGTCACCTTTTCAGTTTTTACACCCCAATCTAAACACATCTCCCATTCCTAAACAAATTACCAAACTAGGATAATTCCTTGTACATTGCTGAATGTCACTCATCCCCTAATGAGTTAACTCTAAAATTGTATTCTACATTTGTATTCAAGCGGACGGACACCGAAACTTCGATGTGAAACATTCACACAAAAAGCTGCCATTGTTGCAAGGACACTTCAAGGGAAATTGGACCCTAAGGTGGTAGGGACAAGAGCGTCCCTAAAGCACAGTTTCGAATATTGCCGACAGTGGACAAATTCGTTATTCAGTTAAAGTGTAGTTTCATTAGTACTGGCGGAGTTAGAAAATACAAAGAGTTGCTATTGCTAGATGCGACTGTCAAATTCATTATTTTAGCAGTATGTAGCTTGCCCTGTTTTGACGAGGCACAAAGACACCTGTGCTCCGTCACTCGTTTTGCTTAAGTGGGAGGGAACTATGGGATTCCATACTTGTTTCTTCCTACTTGCCTTCTCTACCACGGTCCCTCTCGGCGATTGCCTGCCTACATGGCGAGCCCTACAAGTCCTCCAGGGAACAGCTGGAAGCACACAGCTATTCAGCTATTCCCGTCCGACAATGGTGGTGGCTTGTGCAATGCATTCGGGAGACCCCCACACCTCCGGCCCTCTGGCCATGACCTAGGAAAATATAGCTTACCCTACCACAACAAATCGGCTCGTGCTGAGAAATGGCGGTACTCGTAGAGTCACCTTTAGCTTTTAGCTAAGCGCTTACGCCTAGACCAAATCGGCATTTTTTAAAACTTATTGAAACCCGCGGAATGCGGGAAAAAAAATAATAAATGTCCAGACCCAAAATCGTGAAAACTGAAATCCGAACATAAATACAGGAGGAAGACTCTAGGTCCCAGGAAGGCACTGGATTCAGGCCGCTATGAATCGGTCAATATAGACGTTAATCATTGGAAGCCTATTTTCTGCAGTGAACGTCCTGTCCCGGCTAGAAATATGATGATGACGATGAGACAAAATGGAAAACAGCCTATGCCATATCCAGGCAAAACTGTACATCGACCTACCGTTATCTAATTCCTTCGGTCTAGCCTAGGTGCTCGGGGTCGAGTTTAGGCGACGAATTAAGCATGTTTTGCAGGTTCATGCACTAATCCATACTACGAAATTGGCGATTCAGCTACGTGCAGCTGATCTCTGAACTAATCGGAGGTCTATTAGGCAAATAGGTTCCACAATACGGTATTGTTTTGGAGGTAATAATAACATTTAACTGTTAAATGTTAAGACGTAGCGTGGGCAGTCCTCCTACTAGGTGGACCGACGATCTGGTAAAGGTCGTAGGAAGAGCCTGGATTCGGGCAGCGCAGGACCGTTCATTCTGGAAAACCTTGGGGGAGGCCTTTGTCCATCAGTCGACGTCATTTGGCTGAAACATTAAACTGACAGTAAGTGCAGACGTATGGTTCAGGTACAATAGAACCAAAATTCTTCCCGTGGATGGCGTAAAAAGCCATTAATGGAGAAATGAAAACATCAGGTCGCCTCAATCTGTCTGGGCATAAGGCAAGTCCTTCATATTTTGCTTTTGGTAAAAACCAAAAGCAAAATATGAAGGACTTATAGAGATGGTTGTTCTCAGTGGAGACTAAATATCTGATGATGATGACAAAACGCAGCGTTGGACGTCCACCCACCCACAAGGTGGACCGACGACATCATAAAGACAGCAGGAAGGCGCTGGACGCAGGCCGCTACCAACCGGGCAACATGGAAAGCATTGGGTGAAGCGTATGTTCAGCAGTGGACGTCCTATGGCTGAGATGATGATGATGATGACGATGACATTCCACTGCTATACGATTACATAAACTGCCAAAGTATGTATTTTAATAAAATACAACTGCTCATAATAAATGAATTTCATCGCTATTGTGTTATGGACCTCAAAGAAACAGCGTCAAAGCAAACAATAAATTAACGCGAACAATTATAATTGCATGCAATATAATTCCTACTAGAACAAGAACATCGTTATGCAGCACACTGCTAAAGGGCTTCAAGCTTTTCGCACCATGAGCTATTCGGACCGCGGTGTGAATCGCTTAAGAGCTGTTTGAATGGGGCTTTTTGCTCGTTGGTGTTAAGGCGTTTCGCACCACGAGTGATTCGAAACGCGATGTAAATGCCAAAGTGGTATTTTTCAAGACGTGGTGTGAATCGCCCAAGTGGTTCTTTTGAAAGGGCCCTTCACACCGTGGTTGAAGGGTTGATTTGGGCTACGGTAGGCAACAAAAGAGTTTTTTTTTGTTGATTAATATGTTATAAAGAATTGATGATCGCGTGATCGAATCAGAAATGAGGAGATCCGCAGGAGAACCAAAGTGACCGACATAGCTCGTAGAGACGATGGCCGTTGGGGCAGAAAAGATCTCGAGTGGCGACCACGGGCTGGAACACGTACCTAGCGTAGGCAGGCCTCCTACAAGGTGGACCGACGATCTGGTGAAGGTCGCGGGAAGAGCCAGGATGCGGGCAGCGCAGGACCGTTCATTGTGGAAAACCTTGGAGGAGGCCTTTGTCCAGCAGTGGACGTCATTTGGCTGAAATGAACGAACGAACGAAAGAATTGATCAGAATAGGCGTATCACAATTTACTCCATGGGACTCTCTAAGTCTACAATGCGAAAAGGCCCATCAAATAACATCTTGAGCGATTCACACCGCGGTCCGAAACGTGGTGCGAAACGCTTAAAGATAGAAGGCACATCGCTAAACAACGTCGCAGCACTCGCAGCGCTGAAGGCTTCATAATTCAGAATGAGCTCAAACCGTAACAGAGACGGAACCGTTCATGGCTTGGGCTGACTGTCACACCGAGATTCATGTGTGAACTGTGAACATTCACGAACGCAAATACACAAGGAATCAGTGATCGCGAGGATTTCGAGTTCGAGACTCTGCATTATCAGTTAAAGTTAGGCGTTTTATTTACTACAAAGCTTTTGATTCGCTGGCTTAAAGTTCGGTCTATCACAGAAATTCTATACTGAGTGGGAGTCGCTTTCTAAAAACCGGGATAAAAACTATCCTACGTTTTCCCATGTTGTCAAACTATCTCTAAATCAAATTTTATCTGAATCAGTGCAATGGTTTAAGCGNACGAGCGAGGTATGCTTATGGGGTGAATCGACTTTATGCGACGGTACCACTCCTCCCACTGCTCTCGCTCTGAGGGAGGAAGCAGAGCGTCCCAAGAACTTACTAGCCGCCACGTTCTTTGAAACAGGATCTTACCTCGAGTCACTATGGGTTNCTTAAGCGTGAAAAGTAACAGGCAGACAGACTGAGTTACTTTCGCATATTAGTCGAAATAGTACGGATTATTCGTGATATAAGGATGTAGGTAGTGACGTCTTCTGCTTCGGTGTAACAGCCAGCCATGTTTGCGAAGCGCTTCGGATTAAGAAGTTGCTTTTTCGAGCATCGCGCAAACACAAACTAAATGCAGGCGGACCGCGGGCGCTGCTATAAGACTAGCACGTAACTGAGTCAGAGTCAAAGCACGCGATGCGTTGCGGCTAGAGATTGCAAATATTCGATAGTTTTCTATTTCGAATATTCGAATATTTTTTCAGTGATATTCGAATATTATTCGAATATTCGAATACTTTCAAAAAAAATAAAAAGTACTTAAATTATCAATGTTTTATTGCTGGTTTTATTGCTTTAGGAACTATGTTTTAACTATTTAACAATATAGTTTTTAAAACAGTTATAAAATTCTCATCATCATCATCATTTCAGCCATAGGAAGTCCACTGCTGAACATAGGCCTCTCCCAATGACTTCCATAATGACTGGTTGGCAGCGGCCTGTATCCAGCGCCTTCCCGCTACCTATATGAGATCTTCGGTCCACCTTTGTGGGTGGACGTCTCACGCTGCGCTTTTTGGTACGTGGCCTCCACTTCAGAACCTTGCTGCCCCATTGGCCATCATTTCAGCGTACTATGTGATCTGCCTATTGCCACTTCAGCTTGCTAATNCACACTGCTGGTGCACAAATTGCACATCAGCTGCTAGACGCGCTGCTGTATCTAAGTCATCGCAAGAACCCAAGAAATCATCCATGTAATGATCGCGAATAATAGACTCGGCAGCATTGGGATACTTATCCTGAAAGTCTTTAGCATTCCTATTTTTAATATAAATAGCCGTGAATGGGGAAGCTGATGCACCAAATATTAAAGATGACATCCTAAACTCCTTCAGCTGTCCATCCGGAGAATGCCAAATATACCGCTGGCAATCTCGGTCCTCCTCCCTGATCTTAATTTGTGGAAACATCTCGCGTATATCGCCATTTAAAGCGATTTGACCCTCGCGAAACCTCATCAAAATGCCTAGCAAAGATTGTAACATGTCAGGCCCAGGGAGGATGAGCGAGTTGAGACTGACGCCCGAGGATGTAGCCGAAGCATCGTGCACTATCCTTAGCTTACCCGGCTTATTCGGGTTAGTCACCCCAAAATGGGGCAAATACCAGCGGCGCGACGACGAACTTGAGTTACCATGGCTGTCATTACATTCCTCCGCGTAACCTTTCTCAACATATGCTTCTATGTTCACCCTGTATAATTCGGCGTACTCTTTATCTTTTGCAAACCGCCTACGTAAGCCTTCAAACCTAGACAGGGCTAAATGATATGATGATGGAATATTAGGTTCGTCTTCGCGCCACGGTAGACCGACTTCGAACCTCCCATTTTCGAGCCTACGTGTTGTTGTCTCTAATATGCTGATGGCCCTAGCATCTTCCTTGTTAACTTTGTTTTCATGTTTAATGCCTAAAGAGTCTAGCTCATAATAATGCTGAATGAGACTGTCCAATTTGTTGTCTGACACAATATGATTGAAAGAATGGGTAAAATAAACGCTGCGCGGCACCTCCCCGAATGCAACCCAACCTAAAGCGGTGCGGGTGGCCACCGGCTCGTGCGCGTTGCCCACTCTATTCTCCCGGGAAATCAACAAGGGCCAATCCGAGGTCCCTATAAGCACCTTAGGAGTCGCCATGCTGAAGATCAAGTCTTCAGATAAGTCCCGGAAATGATTGAAATTAGTGTCAGTAATCGTTACCTCCTGAGGTCGCAGCTTTAAATTAGGAATGGCACGAGCTTTATGGACCCGGTACGTCTCATTCCCGTACTTGCCGCGAATATCAAAGTCAATGAATTTGACCGGAATGTTACTCGTTGTGCCAGTGATTGTATCAATAGTCATACTTTCCTCGATCCCGGTAACACCTAGCTGCTCTGCCAACTCCGAATTAGAGGTGGGCGCCGATATAAAATTGGCCGGCGGCGGCGCGCCGACTTTTTGACCTCGGCGGCGGCGGCGTCGGCGGCGTGACCTTGTTTGACCTTTGTTCATTAGGTATTTTTTTTAAATCTGCTTTTTAGTATCTGTCGTCAAGACTAATCAGGTGATTTGCAGTTGGTTAGGGTTTGAGCCACTAGAGTGGTTTTCCCTAGTAAATTAGCTCTCTTGATCATAGATACTTTGATATTTGGATAGCGGGTTTGGCTGAGATCAGGTTCTCGTGTATTTCCTAAAGGCGAGCGTACCAATGTGCCAATAAAGGTACCCTTAACATGTATTTTTGAGCTCTTTGGAGGCACATAGTTAATGTTGCATTAGCTGACTGTCGGTGGAATATTATATTCAGTTCTGTTTTATTTATATTTATGGTCTTTTCATGTCATCCTACGGTCCAGGATTTCAATGCAGGTTGATTGCAGCAATTTGTCGAGGTCTAGATTGGCCGGAGGATAAGTTTCACGTCTTAAATGATAATATGGTGACACTTCGGGGCTTAATTACATGCGCCACTTGGTCAGAAAAACAGCTGACTTTGCAGTCTAGTCACTTTAAGATCACAGTTACATTTGAGGAATGCCGCAGGTTTCTGGTGTCTGGGCTACTTTACTAGTAGATGTTATAGAGTATCGGACCAAGTACAGAGTCCTGGGGTACTCCAGCTCTGCAGCTAAAAAGAGAAGATTTTGTCACCGAGTTTGATTTAAAACTGTCTGTCACTGAGATAAGAATCCATCAGCAGATAGTAGAAGTGTGCTAGAAGGTTTTTAATTTCATAGAGTAGTCCTTTATGATAAACCCAGCTGAAGCCGCAGCGAATGCAGACGAACAGGATTCTTTCTTTTCCAAACATTGCACTGATTATGGTTGGTATGGTTTCTGCCAAAATTTATGGTCGGGTATACTATTTTACATGGGTCATACTTAGGCAAGGAAATAAACGAGCAAGAATGACCCTTTTCCATAATTTTAGCAATACAAAAATGTCAGTTTAATTGAGCGACTTGCCAGCCTTATGGATAATTTCCAAAGTTAAGATACTTGCGAGGTTCTTTTTCACTCAGTGTGGTCATTGTCAAGACCATGGACTTCATGGTGATCAGATCAAATGCAAGTGCTTTACAACTTAGTGCTTTACGAGGGTCCATTTTGGCTATTTCTTTCGTTTTAGCCGAAAGACGCCCTGCGCCGCTCGCATCCAGGCACTTCCTGCGACCTTCCCCAAATCGTCGGTCCACCTAGTGGAAGGCCTGCCCACGCTACGTCTTCCGGCTCGTGGTCGCCACTCAAAAACTTTAATGCCCCGCCCACTGCCACTTGATTTTAGTGATTCTGTGGGCTATGTCAGTCACTTTGTCCTCCTGCGTCTTTCGTCCTCAATTAGCGTAGTAGGAATCAATCTTCTACTTTGAACTTGAAGAGGGTAAGCGGAAATATGGCGGTCAACTCCTCAGATAGTCAAGTACAAAGATATCCAGAAGCAGCATACGAAAAGATGCAAAATGAGCCCTCTCAAATCACAATGGGAAGGTTTGGCAGCACAGCAGCTAGAATGGCGGGAGATTGTGTTGTGTAGAGGCGAGTCCGCGAATTCAACGAGCAGCGCACAACTGAACTCGACGCAAAACGCGATGATGTAAATGCCGTCCATCTGCCGCCATTCACTATAATTATGTTGGCGGCGGGTAATTACTCTCAATGTGCGAATGTGCAATGGCTATGTAAGCCATCTTCGGGCGCACCAGCGCCGCTAAGACAGTTAAGTTAAGTCGAATTGATCACCATGACCGGAATCGGTCGGATGAATCATCATCATCAGTAGGAATCAAAGGCAGGCACAGCTATAAGTCTCGGATCAAGTCCAATGCTTGATCTTATTTTTTTTTATTGAATTGTGGATTTTTTGGATTATCCTTGTCATTGGGTTTAAATAAACCGGCTTGTCATGTAGCAAAGGTCTGATATTTTTCTTGTCAGTTCGCACTCATGTATTACCGGACTTAATAAGCGGAGAACACTTTGAGGGAGGTACTTTGTTGCATTTCAGAGGTTGTGGTTTCCATTTGCATTCCGAAACATATTTGCCAATCTCTGTGTGAGTGATTTGCTTAAAGTATAGTCCAATAGTGTGGGTTATCTGCCAGACGAAGGCGGGGATTTTTTTCTTGACAGCAAGAGGGACAGGCGCCTCTCGCGATCAATTATTTACTAGACCAAGCAGAACTTGAATAATGTACTTGATTAACTGTTAATATAGTTACTATTAAGTTATTCAATCAATTTAATAGTATATCAACGGCATTTAGTTCGCTTGTGTACCAATTTATATAGCATTAAAGAATAAATATTATAGTTATTTCTTCTGTTATATGGTTTACTGATGGGTCAAAAATGGGCCCTAACGTAGGCTTTGGCGTGTATGGAGAGCAGCTGCCGAAGCTTAGGTTATCTCAAAGCCTGGGTAAATTTGCCTCTATCTTTCAGGCAGAAGTCTACGCCATTATTGAATGTGCGGAAGCTGACCTGCGAAAAAAATATGCCAACCACATAATTTACATTAACTCAGACAGTCAGGCCGCGCTGGTGGCCTTAAACTCAAACTTAATCACCTCGAAGTTAGTAGAAAACTGCATGAGTCGATTGAATACCCTAGGAAAACGTAACAGAGTAATGCTGAGATGGGTTCCAGGTCACGCGGGAATCGTGGACAGTGAAAATGCCAACAAACTGGCCAGAGCGGGAGCGAAGGGAACACAATATGGTCCAGAACCCTTTTGTGGCATTCCAAAAAGTCTCGCTCGAATGACCCTGGAGAACATCTATTCAAACAAATCCTTTAAGACATGGTCAGACACGCCAGGATTAACTCATTCCAAAGCTCTTATAAAAGCCTATGACCGAAAATGCTCTAAGCAGATCATAGGACTGAGTAGGATGAAAATGCGCATTTTAGTTCGAGCCTTCACTGGACACTGCAGCTTAAACAAGCACTAGTCCACTATGGGACTGTCCGAATCAAGAACGTGCAGGATGTACCAAGAGGCAGATGAAACGCCACTACACATTCTCACGAACTGCGGACCTTTGATACGCAAGCGGAGCTTACACCTGGGCAAACACATCCTAAGCCCACAAGATGTAAAACATATCGCCCCCCAAAAGATACTGCAATTCCTAATGGATGCAGGACTCGGAGGCAAACTGTAAGGAATATAGCGGCGATCACAATAGATCGGTACCGGTCGCAGTGATACTAGGACTTTATTGAACTAGAATAGCCGCTCAACCTAATAAAAAAATAGTTCTTTTGCGTTTGAAACACAAATTAGTACAGTATAACAGAGGAATAAATTGCAAATAGTTTGTACAGTATCAGTATCGGCGCGCCGACAGCTGGTCTTCGGCGGCGGCGGCGTGAAAAATTTCGCGGCGGCGGCGGCGCGCCGGCGTGGCGCCCACCTCTACTCCGAATCAAGGAGGGTTACCGTAGATCCATCATCTAAAAGAGCGAACGAATTTATTTCGCCTTTTGGGCCAGAAAGTACCACTGGTACAACTTTCAGAAGAATATTGGTTGCACACTCGCTTTTCGGCATGCAAGAATATGCGGCACCCGAACCTGCGTGATTCCGATCCATAGAAACGGAATTTGATGACAACTCACTGACTTTAGTCAAAACCTCCTTTGAAATATTTATTTCTTTTTGTTTGTCAANCATTGCCATTTATAAAGATTTTATTTCTTGAAAGTAGCCGCTAGGGGCGCTGCACAATATGTCATACATTTAATTTCATTTCTTTAGCACACCTAACGTAAACTCATGGTAAACACACTGATATTTCTATGTAAGACGACGCAGCGACACCGCTCCGGCGTCGCAACGCCGCCGCAACGTCGCCGCAACGCATCGTGTGCTTTATCTCTCAGTACCTGAGGTATGGGAGCGGCACGGGAGGGGGTTTTTGTGACGTCAAACGTCAATGAGACTTCAGAATCGCTTCAGACTTGTATGCTTTGTCACGTCATTATATTATGTCAACTAGCGGCCGCCCGCGACTTCGTACGATCCCGTTTTACCCCCTTAGGGGTGGTGTTTCGTAAAATCCTTTCTTAGCGGATGCCTACGTCATAACATCTACCTGCATGCCAAATATTTTCAGCCCGATCCGTCCAGTGGTTTGGGCTGTGCGTTGATAGATCACTATGTCAGTCAGTCAGTCACCTTGAGTTATATACAGGGTGGAATTTTGTAATGCCACCTGAAGGGAAAGTAGGTACTCTTAATACTGTAGATAGAAAATTTTACTCAAAGAAAACATTCCTTTATTTTTGAATAGAAATAGAACTGCATTCAAAGATTTTCAAAAATTTGCTTGCTACACTCGGGAATCGAACCAACTAAAATCTGTTAAAAATTACACCCTGTATATTTAGATGTCACCTCTGGCACTGACTCGGTTATTCTCTACACTTATAGTCGTAATGGAATTGTTCTGTATTTCAGACGTTAAGCACCTCCGTTGTATGACGAGTACCTGAGTACGTAAACAGAGGGTAGACACTAATTTCCCTGTGTAGGGTAGATTGAGAATAAATTAGAGGGCTGTCAAGTAAACTCATGTTTATTTAAGTTGTACTTACTTAACATTATTAATTGAAATTGAGTATACTTAACCCCCTTTTTTCTATTTTGTATTTCGCTATCCTCCTACCATAAAAACTATGTATTTTCTAGTCTCAAAATGTCAAGTAGTAAGTGAATAAATTAAAAAGAATTAGATAAACTCTTTTTAGCGTCTCTCAATGAGGGTTTTCGCGATTGAAAAATCCGCCAGATGGCAATACGTAGACGCGAGGTCCAAATGCTGCGTGATTTCTGGATTTTGACATATCTGTCAATGTCATGTCAAAAATAACCAATCATCCAGCATTTGGACCTCGCGTCTACGTATTGCCATCTGGCGGATTTTTCAATCGCGAAAACCCTCATTGCATTTAAGCCGATTTTTATGTGCAGCAGTTATAAACATTGCATAAGGATTTCATGAAAAGTTGTTATTTCAAAATTGCGTCTAAATAATAATCTGCCTATCTTAACCCTACAAGGCACCCAGTTCCATTTGTGGAACACCGACTTTAATCGTTCCTATAGCTATAAAACTATTAGTAGCGACATCTTTTGCATCTTATTAGAAGCTACTGACATTTAGCAATGTAGTAATACGAAGTTTTACCTAAAGATGTCGTTCGTGTTTTGGTTGTAGTGCACTAAGTGTGAAATTTGAAAGAAAGTGACAAGTTAGTCGTTTGTCTGAATTCAAAAATAAATAAAAAATAGTTATAGAACAGTTTTGATTAGAAAAAAAATACTCTGTGTTATAAAGAAGTGTATATTTTGCAGAGGTAAGTTGTATTTTTTATTACAATAGTAAACGTATTAGTAAATCACATTTTTATTGTAGTTCCACATACAGTACGTTGAGCTTTAGTGTCCGTTTTTACTTACGTACTTACGACAATTTACCATAATATGAATATTTTGATTTTATTGCAGATAATCTCGCGAAGAAGATTGCGTAATGGAGAAATTGAGGGTTTCTTAAATATTCATTCTGATGATGAAGTGATGATGACATCGAAAAAAATCAGTCCATCCAACACTTTTACTACTGGACATAGACCTCCCCCAAGAATTTCCACGAAGACCGGTCCTGTGCCGCTCGCATCCAGGTACCTCCCGCGATCTTCACCAGATCGTCGGTCCACCTAGTGGGAGGCTACCCACGCTTCGTCTACCGGCTCATGGTCGCCACTCAAGAACTTTCCTGCCCCAGTGGCCATCAGCTCTACGAGCTATGTGCCCCGCGCACTGCCACTTGATTTTAGCGATTCTGCGGGCTATGTCAGTCACTCTGGTTCTCCTACGGATCTCCTCATTTCTGATTCGATCACGCAGGGAAACTCCGAGTATAGCACGCTCCATCGCCCTTTGGGTGACCTGGAGCCAAGTACATCAATACTACCTCCTCATGATGTCAGACGTGATGGGTTTGAGCATTTCCTATTTGGGGTGAAAAAAGACAACGATGCAAATATCCCGGTTGCAAAGTAAAACGTCCTTATCTCAAATGTCACGAAGAACTTTTCCTAAATAAATATAATAACTAATTATTGTTTTAGATCTTTTCATCAATAAAAAATAACAAATTTATGATATTATTCATATGATTATGTTTATTATAAATTGCAATATATAAAAAAGTTAAATAGATAATAGTTATTTCATTTTATTAAGAATAATAATTTTAATTATTAATACCAAAAATTATAGTTAGGGCTCAGAGTACCATATGTGGAACTAAAATAAAAAGTTGATTTTTCAGTAAAATATGATTTTATTTTTATTTTTATAAGTTTTTCCTATCTTCTCATCACTAGTTACAACCAATATATTTTTGTCGCGCACTAAAAAAAAATTGAGCCTTGTAGGGTTAAGAAAAGCATGAATTTTTACATCCAGAGAGATTATACGCCCGTATTCACAAACATTACTATGAGGTCTCACAGTGTGCGTGGACGCACAGGGTGACACACAAACCAATCACAGAGCTCTATTCAACGCTGTGGGTTCGATTTGCTGCTTCATTTAAGCAAGCATCGTTTGTGAATACGGGCGTAAGGCTGAGTTGCACCACCTAATTTCAACGGAAACTATAACGATATAATCTGTTTTTTTTTGTATGGAGTTTGACAGATTTAATTGATTGATTAAGATGGTGCACCGTGCAACCCAACCTTAATCGTATTTATAGTATGACCTACTTTTGGAAAGGAAGTTGAGTGATAGTTGTAACAACCTATTTATTCAAGTAAAGAAGTCCCTTTCATACCAAGTACAGATAAACGCGTGATGTAGACGCTGCTTCAACAATCGCAATATACGCTGGCCGCTGTCGACATTATTTTAATCTGCAATTTCCATAAACAAGCGGACACAGGATGGGACGTCCTGAATATTTATGCTAGCGGGTCGGGACAGTCGGGACGCAGATGCGGTCCCGTTATTTCGCAACTTAGCGCGGGTTGGCGATCTTTGACGAATAGACTAGACATTAGCATAGACACCACTTTAATTTGTAGTACAGAGTATGGAAGACTATACAAATTGAACGCGAAAGTTAGGTCCTAGACGATCTTCTTCATCAGGTTAATTTCTACAGCGGGAGCACGACCCTTTCTAATTTCATCATCATCATTTCAGCCATATGTTGTCCACTGCTGAACATAGGCCTCCCCTAATGATTTCCACAATGGCCGTTTGGTGGCGGATCCAGATTCCAGCGCCTCCCTGTTACCTTTGTGAGGTCGTCCGTCGTCTAATTTACTAGTGCATAGAGGATTAAGCTTACATTTTTCATGCTGGCCACACGGGTTGAGGAGATCAGATGTTCACATTATAAGTTCCATAATCGCTTAATGAAGAACCTGTAATATACAATTTAGGGTAAATTCTTGTCTCTTTTAATGCCTATTAGGAGAGCTTATGATACAGGAACTTTTCTGGTGCCTGCCTACATCTCGATTGGCACTTTCAAGTGAGCCATACTAAAACAAAATAGGTTTTTTTGGCGTCTGTGAATGTCAGTTGTCTATGTTGACAAACTATGAAGGAAGGCTCGGGTTTGTCAACCGTGTGGAAAACATGGCGTAGATTAAAGTGATATTGTGTGAAAGTTGGGCTGTTTGTTGCTAAAACATTTACTGATTTAAACGTAGATAAGCAGATGTTACGCAGTAAGTCGTAGATTAGATTTTAATGTTTGTTTTTTATTTCAAAGATGTCTCATACCTAATAATAATACATAATTATTATTGACACAGATTTCAGAAAACGGTGCGTTTTTCCACGTTATATAAAGTGAACGTTAAATGGAGTGACACGGTAGAGCGAATAGAAAATCAGTCAACAATTTTCGACATTATAGCGAGATTGTCGTTCAATTTAGATTAATTTCGAAAATTTCCCACAGATGGCGTTATCCAGATTTAAATCGCAGTGTCGTTGTTTCTGCAATCTTACAAGATTAGTGATAATTTCTTCAATTGATCGTGGTTCAATTCCCGCCTTAGGCAGTTCGATTTTTTTAAGTTGTTTAAATAAAATTGATAACAAACATTACACGTATGCTTGCAAAATGCTAAATTTCCGTAATTCTTTGACATTTTTCCTGGATTTCCAAGACGCCATGACAGAAGTCGTTCCCATCGATCACACGTTCCCCCAGGATAGTATTTGGCGCCCGGCCAGCTTGTCCCGATCGTGGCGAGGTATTTAGATTTTATCAGGGTGAATTAAATTTAATGCCACTGGGAAGAGGATTGGAAAAGATGGGGGCTGATTTTGGGTAATGCACGAGTTTTCTGGATAAATTGATAACGTGTGACTTTTATAGATCGTTTCATCCACGAAGACGCGCTCCACCATTCTTCCACTAATGTTTGAGTGTTATCGGTACACGCTAAATCATCCATGAGTGCACACGCACTCAATAATGACGCTCGGATTGCTCGGATCTAACTCCCCGCACCCCGCGCGACCGAGACCAAAAATTGGTAGAGCGCGTCTTCGTGGATGAAACGATCACTTATCGGCCGTTTGGTGTAGTGGTTCACGTAGCGGATTAAACCAGATGTCGCGGGTTCGATACTCGCATAGCACATATCCTAGTAAGATGTACAGACAACAGCAGGTTAAGGTAAACACTGTGGGTTCTATGCGGTTGCAATAGGAGCGAATTTGCAACAAAAATAGGCAGTCAGATACGCTGTCGTCTGTCCATAATAACAGAATATTCTCTATCCAAAGTAAACATCTCAGTAGCGTTTTCCTCAGTAACTGTATTAGCAGAATTTCGTTGCCATCAACACGGTGTTTGAGGGAAACTTGCCAGATTGAAGTTCTAAACCAATTACTTGATTATAAGTTGCAGCGGGCTCGGGTATTGTTAGAGCTAGAGAATAACTGGATATGACTTTTAGCTAACTTTAGAAGACATCGCAAATTTCATCCATGTTCTAGATTCTAGTAAAGAGACAGTCCAGTAGACTTAGATATATGTACAGTCGCGGAATGAAAAGGTTCGTCACCTTAGTGTCGGTTTTTGCTTGCACTAGGTACTGTAAGAGTCAAACCTGCCAACATAACAGTGCAAGAAAACAGTGCTGCTAACATTTAAATAAATATGACGTTTGCTAACGAATAAGGTTTTGCTTGTTTATTTTTCTATCCCATCAGTGCAATGCAATGATGACATTGACCAATTGACAATAGTTTTTTTTATTTAATAGAAATAATAATGGCAGATTGAACCAACAAGAAGGTTTTAGTTTATCAATCATAATAATCTTCTTGACAAGATAAATCGTCAAACAACTTTGATCTGAATAATTTTGAACTTTACTGACGAACAGTTAAAGATTATTTTTTCTAACTCGAGATTATTCTGTAACATAGTTTCAGAAGGTAATATTATGTGCTCGCGATTCGTTGAAGGAATCAATTTGAAAACTGACGAACCTTTTCATTCCGTGACTGTACAACCCGATCGAGTTAGCGCACCTGGCAGCCGTGACGTCACATCGACGCTCTGGTATGGACGGGGCAAACGCGGGGAGGTGTGGGGTAAGTGCGAGGAAGAGACGCATTCCAGTGAGGTGCGCAGAGCTAACTAGCTCGATCGGGTATTTCTCCTTAGATCCATGTTCCTGCTAAACGCTAGCAAATCTAGATTGAAATAAGTCTAACTTTTAGAACTTGCACTTAACTTTTTTTCAGGTGCTAACGCGAGTTTTATTTAAAATCGCGTAAATCTAACCCTGTTATGTCATTGGGACTAAACTTTAAAACAAATACGTTATGTGATGTGATAGACATGGGATTAGATTGATCCCAGAACCTCCTCGTAGAGACAGTCGAACTATCTTACCAATGGAGTTGCGTTATTTATTTATACTGAACTAGCGGCCGCCCGCGACTTCGTACGCGTGGATCCCGTTTTACCCCCTTTTCCCGAATTTTCTTTGCTATAAACCTCACGGAGCCCGAGACCTTTCCAACGAATGCAAAACCGTGGAAATCGGTTCGTGCGTTCTGGAGTTATAGCGTCAGGGAAGAAAACCCGACTTATTTTTATATAGTAGATTAAGAGGCTACTAAAGGACAAATATGCGAACATCAGGCCTTCCCAACTCGTCTAAACAGCGTGGGGTGTGTAGGCCAATACCTCCACATGCCTCTGNAAAAAAAAAGACAGTCAGGGCAAATTTCATCCATGTCCTAGATTCTAGCAAATAGACAGTCACCGCAGATTTAGATCCATGTACAACCCGATCTTAGATCTTAGTTAGAGCTGGAAGACGTAGCGTGGGCAGGCCTCCCACTAGGTGGACCGACGATCTGGTGAAGGTCGCGGGAAGTACCTGGATGCAAGCGGCGCAGGACCGGTCTTTGTGGAAATCCTTGGGGGAGGCCTTTGTCCAGCTGTGGACGTCTTTCGGCTGAAACGACGACGACGACGACAACCCGATCGAGTTAGCGCACCTGGCAGCTGTGACGTCACATCGACGCTCTGGTACGGACGGGGCGAACGCGGGGAGGTGTGCGGGTAAGTGCTAAAATGTTGTTCCTACAGCTATGGTCAAAACTACTTTTGCTAAACGTCAATACGGTAGACTGTCATCCTCTATTTATAATGTCCTTAACACATTGAACGCCAACGCGGTCAATGTTGTCCGACACTGCACTTTCCTACCAGGCCAAGTAAAAATTTCAATTTTTTTCAATTTTCGTCGATTGTTNATTTTTATATAGTAGATTAAGAGGCTACTAAAGGACAAATATGCGAACATCAGGCCTTCCCAACTCGTCTAAACAGCGTGGGGTGTGTAGGCCAATACCTCCACATGCCTCTGGAAAATTGGAGAGCATCGTGTCAGCCCTTACCATTCAGTGTTCAAACTCTTGAAATGTATAGTCAAGAGCACATAAGTCTAACATAGCTTTGACATAGCAAAATCACCCTTATTTAAATTAAACCAGCCGTTTCCAGTGTCACCCAACTTTATAAAACTAGTGCAGTGATTATAAGTTCCCGACCTATCCCAAGTTCTCCGGTACTTTTGTCTCCGTTGCATTTACTGGAGGCTTTTGTAACAGCTTATTCTTTAACTGGCTAAGAAGTAGCCACTTCTTTAACTTCAACGCAAACCTAGAGTCAGATTGTGCATTTCACTAAAATAAAAGTTATCTGACAGATAGATAAATGTCATCTTTAGGTTTTGCAGGACCCTGACGCAATTTGAACAATAGGTACTAAAATTGGATCTAGAATCTTAAAATTTTATCATTTTAAAATTTTTCGGAAATATGTAGTGCTTGAAGCTGACTCTAGATAGCTAGACTGTCGTTTTAAAACCTATTTTTTCTAGTACTTTATCTACAACATTTTCTCATTTGATTCTAGCCTAGACCGACTTATTTTTCGATTTGCTGTGTTTGACTTACAGTACGAGCTAAGGAATTATTGGGGAAAACCTTGGGGGAGGCCTTTGTCCAGCAGTGGACGTCATTTGGCTGATTAGCGGACGTCATTGAACGATCGAGCTAAGGACGTTATGTGCCCTAATACTATGACACACAAAATCTATGGGGGAGTCGCGTTTACGCATAAAAACGTAATGTAAAATCAAGTCAATCAAGTATGACTGCTTGTTATCAACTGACCTATTACAACAATCTACACCAAAGCAGAATACGTCATCCACCAGCCCAGCTTCATACATCTTATGGCTTCATAATAACATACACAACATACAATTAGCCCCAACAAGTGAGTTGATCGAGCACGCATAGGATTCCGTGCGACGTTGATCGATTGCTACAACTGGCCCTTTGGCCCTCAGTATTTGCAGTTTCGTTCATAGTTATGAGGACTGGGTATGGCTACTAAGGTATAGTAGAGTAGATACATTAAAATAGGTTTTTAATTTGCATTTATTCTTGATTACTCAACAGAAAAAGTCTTTGACCAGTGATGGCATACGGATCTGAGACGTAGTCGCTTATCATGGGCCTCATAAGAAGGCATAAGGTCACCTAAAGGACGGACGAGCGTGCTATGCTCTTAGTTTTCCTGCGTGATCTAATCAGAAATGAGGAGATCCGCAGGAAAGCGAAAGTGACCGAAATAGCCAACAGAATTGATAAAATCAAGTGGCAGCGGCGTGGCATATACCTCATAGTGATAGAGCTGATGGCCGCTGGAGCAGAAAAGTTCTCGAGTGACCACGGGCCGGAAGAAGTAGTGTAGGCGGTCCGACGATCTGGTGAAGGTCGCGGGAAGTACCTGGATGCGGCCAGGGAGAACCGACATTTAGCATTAGGGTTCTAATTAATTTTGACAAGGGATCAATCATCATATAGCCACGATAGCCGAACGGTGAAAGGGTCGGACTGGCCGACTCGTGATCCGGGGAACGCGGGTTCGGTCCCCGCCGCCGCTCGACTATTGTGGTGAGCTCACTCGTGACACAAGCATATTTAGCTTAGTACGAGGGGCTAACGGGAGTATTAGTAATTTGTGTAATAACAAATTACTAATAATCTTTAAAAAAAAAATCATTGACATTGGCATTTACCGCGGTAACAGATCACGGTAACGCGCGCCATCGAGCGAGACCCACTTGTGGATGCTTTGTTGTTGCTAGAAAGCTTTTTAAAATACCACGACTGTCTCCAATATGGTCTACTTATTTAGTATTACTAGTTACTTTTAAGCGACTTTTGTCTATATGGGTTCTACTTGATTTAGATCTGTCTTTATTGACATTGGAATTAACACGGTAACGCGCGCCATCAGAGCACGGCCCGCTTGGAGACTGGCCACGCATTAAAAGCTTTTTAGACATCACGTTTGTCCTCCATATGAACTACTTACTTCCAAATAACTTTAAAGCTACTTTTGTCCATATTTTTCTTTTGTCTATATTATTCTTGGGTTCAATCATCATTGACATTGGCATTAACTTTTACCGCGGTAACAGAACACGGTAACGCGCGCCATCGAGCGAGACCCACTTGTGGAGGCTTTGTTGTTGCTAGAAAGCTTTTTAAAATACCACGACTGTCTTCAATATGGTCTACTTATTTAGTATTACTAGTTACTTTTAAGCGACTTTTGTCTATATGAGTTCTACTTGATTTAGATCTGTCTTTATTGACATTGGAATTAACACGGTAACGCGTGCCATCAGAGCACGGCCCACTTGGAGGCTGGCCACGTATTAAAAGCTTTTTAGACACCACGTTTGTTCTTCATTTGATCTACTTATTTCCTAGTCACTTTTAAGCGACTTTTGTCCATATTTTTCTTTTGTCTATATTATTCTTGGGTTCAATCATCATTGACATTGGCATTAACTTTTACCGCGGTAACAGAACACGGTAACGCGCGCCATCGAGCGAGACCCACTTGTGGAGGCTTTGTTGTTGCTAGAAAGCTTTTTAAAATACCACGACTGTCTTCAATATGGTCTACTTATTTAGTATTACTAGTTACTTTTAAGCGACTTTTGTCTATATGAGTTCGACTTGATTTAGATCTGTCTTTATTGACTTTGGAATTAACACGGTAACGCGCGACATCAGAGCACGTCCCACGTCCCAGGCTGGCCACGCATTAAAAGCTTTTTAGACACCACGTTTGTTCATCATATGATCTACTCATTTCCTAGTCACTTTTAAGCGACTTTTGTCCATATTTTTCTTTTGTCTACAGGGTGGAAACGATAAGTGATCTCACTCGATTATTTCTAAACTATACAAGATATTGAAAAACTGGTTACTGATCCTGAAAGTGCTTCACGAGCTCTTTCAAACGGTATCAGTAATAAGTTACAGAATTAACTGGAACTATCCGAAAATTCAATGTTTCCAGCTATTATTCTTGGGTTCAATCATCATTGACATTGGCATTAACTTTTACCGCGGTAACAGAACACGGTAACGCGCGCCACCAGAGCGAGACCCACTTGAGAAGGCTTTGTTGTTGCTAGAAAGCTTTTAAAATACCACGACTATCCTCGTTATGATCTACTTATTTTCTAGTCACTTTTGTCTATATGGGTTCTATTTGATTTAGATCTGTCTTTATTGACTTTGGAATTAACACGGCAACGCGCGCCATCAGAGCACGGCTCACTTGGAGGCTGGCCACGTATTTTAAAAGCTTTTTAGACATCACGTTTGTCCTCCATATGAACTATAAAGCTACTTTTAAAACAAATAACTTTAAAGCTACTTTTGTCCATATTTTTCTTTTGTCTATATTATTCTTGGGTTCAATCATCATTGACATTGGCATTAACTTTTACCGCGCTAACGGAACACGGTAACGCGCGCCATCAGAGTGCGTCCCAGTTGGATACCGGCCAGGGCGCTTGGCACGAGAGCCCACAGATTTCTGTTTACGTCCAATTTTGCTATACGTAGCTCTAGGCTGCGGCTGAATATTTACCAAAGCCTTGAGGTCTATGGATTTTTGAGAAAACATCACTTTCTGTTAGGTGATACGCAGGCCCGAAAAGATATGATTAATTTTGTGACATTTGTAATTGAGATTTTACTTTGTCGTCTCAAGGAAGGCTGCGGTGGTGATAGTGGTTTAGAGGATTTCTTCAGTAACTCGCAAATAACTGATGGTAGGCTGAGCTGCAGTTGTAGGTTTGAGTCCTGCCAAGGGCAAGGGCAATGAAGAGTGCCCTAAGGATGGATGGTCACAAGATTCGCCTACCTGACAAAGCGTGTTTTTCTGATAAAAATCAACGTTTGTAACTATTTGAAAATTAAACATTCGTTTAATTTAATTAGGTATACCCTGTACCGACCCCTCATGGATCCCTAGAGTCGCGTATACATCGCGTCGCGTGGACACGCTCAGTGGCGGATTTACCAGCAGGCCGAGCAGGCTAAAGTCTAGGGCGGCAAATTAAGGTCATATTCTTTTTTATTTCCACTTCGAATCGTCACCTCTCCACTAGTCCCCCCCCTGTTCCTGAATAGCCTACACGCGGCAAAGTAAACCGTCACTGACTCGCTCTATCCTAAAAGATACTTCACTTCTTCATCACCATTTCTCTCCAATAAAATGGTCATCGTATATTGCTCATCGGTCAGGTCAACGTGTCCCGTGCAGGTGGTCTGCGCCAAGATACGGCTCCGGAGCGGAATAAGGTGATGTTGGACGAACCCAGTCTATTAAGCGACGTAGCGTGGGTACAACAGCCAGCCCATAGTGCAAAGATGAAAAAGTAGTGTAAAAGTAGGTGAAAGTTTATAAAACTTCATGCAATGCATCAAAAAATGATAAGCAGGGCCAGGGACTTTAACTGTAGCTCGCACTTATTACATGGTTTTTTTTTGCAGATAACCTCTTTCCTCCATCAGCCAAGTCTATTAATCCTTCAAGCTCCGCGAATCTAGACACAATAGATAATCAATTGTTATGACATTAATTAATGCTGATGATGACAACATTCTTCCATTTTAAACGAAATGAACAGGCTGTTCTATTTATCCCACAGCGCTGATGAGTCCGATACGCTGGCGTTAGGCCAGCCGCTGACGTGCGCATTAAGATGCTATCGCGTCTGTGACCCGTGACGGGGACTTGGAAAACTGTACCGTACACCATAAAGTACAGTCATCACTGAACTATAATTTTGTGGAAAAATCACCCTGTGACACTTCGAGTTTGCTAGTTATAGATATAGGTAGCAGGAACTAGCAGGAAGGTGCTGGACGCAGGCTGCTACCAATCGATCAACGTGGAAATCATTGGGGGAGGCCTATGTTCAGCCGTGGACGTCCTATGGCTGTAAAATTAATTTGTGTGTCTGTTTTACTTGATGTATGAATGTTGTTTTTGCTCTGAGCTTTAAGTAAATACACGTTTTTTTTGCAAAAAGGAAGGTAGTTTAAGATCTGAACGATTTGGGTGCGTTGATTTACCGCGTGCAGGTAGGGTTGCCACTTATGAAAACATTTTTTTAGTAATTTCATTTTTGTATGCACTTGTCACTTCTGTCTTCTGGACGCAAACAAATTAAGACCGGTCATTTTGGAACTTCTTGAGACCTTTGTCCAGCAGTGGACAAATTTAGATTGAAACGAGAAAAACACTGTTTTCAGCATCACTGAATTAGTCAAAGAGTGAGTGAGAGTGCATATTTTACAGTCAGAACTCATAATCGGTAAAAACCAATTTTGACTGCCAAAATCAGTCAAAAGTGGTTTTTACTGAATATAATGCCTTTGGTCAATATCACTTTTGATTGAATTTCCAGTCAAAAGTGGTTTTGACGAAGGGCGTTAGTCATAATCACTTTTGAGTGCAAAAATGTGTCCGTGTTTACACACCTAGCTTTATGGAAAAGTGTTTCTCATTTCGACTGTCTTTAGAAGAAAATTGATCTCTCTAAAACAGCGGTTCCCGAATGGTGGTCCGCGGAACCCTGGGGTTCCGTGGTAAGGCCGCAAGGGTTCAGTAAAAAATATTATCCCATGTTTCGTGACCGACGTTTTCGCGCGTACCGACTTGTTTACAAATAATTGCATAAAACTTTTTCATTTAAATTTCCATTTATCAAAGTAGGGTTCCGCTAGGAAAAGTATAATCAATTAGGGTTCCTTGGCAAAAAAAAATTGGGAAACCCTGCTCTAAAACTATGCTTATAAAAGAGGGGACTTGGTAAATTTTCAGTTATTTCCACTCCAACGAAGTGGCGGTCACAGTTAGTGTCTAATAATGTCTTTATAACTACTATAAACTAGCTAGAACACGACCCCATGAAACAATAAAGCTCTGTGAGTGACACACACAAGTCACTGCCACCCTGGGACCCTGTACGTCCACGCGCACTGTGAGATATCATAGTAATGTTTGTGAATACGGGTGATAATAATAATGTCTTTTGATGAGTCCTTTTAAAACCCCTATTATCAAACAAACCGGTGTCGCATTCCACACGCAAGCGATAAATATCGAGCGCGTAATTCCGAAACCGTACGCAAATATTTTTTCGAGGATCAAGCGTTAACGAGCACGCAAATATTGACGGCGCCTAATTTGGGTTAATCTATGTGGGCAGGATATATGGAGTGACGGTGCAAATGTATGTAATGAATGGGGTTTTGACAATGTACTTATAGATAACCTAAACTTATCTGTCTCACCAAACTCATTGACAGGGGGACGCCACCATCGTTCAACTATATAGTTTCCAACATGGCAAAAATCGAAACCAGCGATCCGGTATTGACAGTGGCGCCCCGCTGTCAATGTCACGGATAGGACAGTTCAGTATATTTGGTCTACATGTGTCATTCTAGCCGATGATAAAGGGGTTAAAAGTATTTTGATTAATATTAGGTTCAGATGAGCAGCAAAGTTCTGGAGTGGAGGCCACGTACCGGAAAGCGTAGCGTGAGACGTCCGAAAAGGTGGACTGATAGATAGAGGTAGCAGGAACGCGCTAGATGTAAGCCGCTACCAACCGGTCAATATGAAAATCATTGGGGGAGGCCTATATTCAGCAGTGGACGTCCTATGGCTGAAATGATGATGATGATGAGGTCCGGATGGCTGCATACAATTTGTTTCTAACCAACGAGAACCTAAAATGGCATGAACAGCTAGTTGAAATAAAATATAATTACGAGTCAGGTTTCTTATTTCTGTAGTAAAGACAAAGATTTCCATGTAAAAATAAGTACATTTTTTGCCGCCTCCTACATATTTCTTAATATTTCAGTAATTTTAAGGACAAAAGCCTACGGATTTTAACGAACGATGTGAAAACCAAACATTAATTGCAAGTTATCAAACCGAGGGTATTTTGATAAAATGATAGCTAGCTACCCTCCGTGCTTAGGCGTTGGTCAGCAAAGAAAACAAATACTACCCGCCTGTTGCGCGCGCTTATTTTTGTCGTGTTCGAAGGGTTAGGGTCGTAATCCGATTTGTCGACATCGATAAACGGAAACATCAACAGCGTTTGTTTGTCGACTTTTTGATTTTGAACGTGTTGAGGAAAAGATACGAAGCTTATACCTGTTTATTTAGGTTGTGGATTCACAAAACCGTGTGCTCAGTGAAAAAATTGTTGAGCTTATAATTTTACTTTTGGAATACTTTCTCATAATAAAGAACTAAAATTGCAAACTTAATGATTTCATAATAAAAAAAGACAAGAAAATATTAATTACAAAAGAAAGATTAAAAGAAAATATAAATTATCAGTGAATTTTTTTCCATGACATGCCTTTTAATAAAAGAACAAAATGAAAATTTCAATAGCTTACCTCTTCCTAAAGCACTAAGAAACTAAATAACAAAAAGTATTTAATTCTGTTTATTTTATATCGTATCGACATTGCACATCCCTATCAAAATGCACAGAAGCGTGCACACGACACGACGGATATCGTCCACGATTCTTCGCCGACCCCTTTGTCTACCTTCCGTGATCGATAATTTAAATGCACGTCACTAAGGCATGCCCCAGACGTCCCATCTACGTTATTGTCGGCTTCATCTTCATAGAACGTATATCGGGATTTGCTCATCTCTAATTTTAGTAGTGTTGTCTTTTTATTATGATCATATCGATAATTTCGCTGCACTAATGGGCAATTTATAAACATGGCTTTTTGCATATTCGATCATGTAATTTCTTTTTAATCTAGATTTACTATGAGATATTCCTTTAGCTCATCAAACATGTTACAGTTAAATGAGTAAGGTGCAATAAGATAATGGAATGCTATCGGATTAATTATAAACTTTTTTTAGATGTTCAACAAGTAAGTACTAGATAAGGTCTTTATTCCTTTTTGTAACTAAAATAACTTCAGAGGGTTTAGTGGGAGTTCACATCAAACGTCGTCTCTAGTGAGCGCGTAAAAAATGACATTAAATGTATGACGGATTGTACAGCGCCCCTAGCGGAAACTTTCAAGAACTAAACTTTTCATATATTTTTTTAACGCGCTCACTAGTGAAGACTTCAATGTAAACTCACAAAAGCCCTCAAGACTACTTTGATCCGCTTTTCAATGGAGGGAAGTCGAACCTTAACCTCCTATGTTTTTCTGATTAATTTCGTTGCGAGTCCAATGACAGTTTAACTTTCCCCCGGGACAAACTTGACCTTCACTTGTTGGGTTTTTATTGGCGGTCAAGCTGTAGATCCTGGCTACTAGTGGCTACACAGGAGTTGCAGCGGTGGGAACGAGCGGTGGGAATAGTCCCGAACTTTGAACTGAAATCTTCTCAAATCGAAGCCTAGTTTTTCAATCGAAAATTCTTCACAACTTTTACTCAAGTTATATAAATTAAATATTCATGTATAAGTTCAGTTTGATCAGCACTAACTTTTGCCTCAGGTACCCTACAAAGTTACCAAACTTAATTTGCAACTGCGTGTGACATTGACATCGCATGTCAAATGTCAATGACAATTAAGGAATACCTATAAATAAATTAACAGCATCTTATAAGATACACTAATCACGTCTTAGAACTTATCTAAGACGTATGTATTGTATTTGTATAACTGTCTAACTTAGGCTTGGTTGCACCATCTTACTTTGACTCTGACAAACGTCAAAAATCTGTCAAACTCAATACAAAAAAAACACCGGCTATCGTTAAAGTTACAATCAAAGTTAGGTGGTGCAACTCAAAGTAGGTAAAGATAGATAGTAAACGTATAAATTCAAGATTTTTTATTTTTTAGTTCCTATCACAATTTCCATCATCGTTATTACAATATAAATATCGACCATGGGCCGAAAGACGTAGCGTGGTACCGCCCACTAGGTGGACCGACGATCTGGTGAAGGTCGCGGGAAGAACCTGGATGCGGGCAGCGCAAGACCGGTCGTTATGGAAATCCTTGAAGGAAGCCTTTGTCCAGCAGTGGACGTCATTTCTGAAACGAACAAAATATCGATTTTGACCATCGATCTCGATGAAACAATCCGTCACATCTCTATCTTCTTCGCAATCAAAAATACTTCGTTCGTTTCAGCCAAATGACGTCCACTGACAAAGGCCTCCCCCAAGGCTTTCCGGAGGGCGCTGGATGCAGGCCGCCACCAACCGGCCATTGTGGAAATCATTAGGGGAGGTTTAGACCTCCCCTAATGATTTACTGAACTTAGTCAAAGTCAAAAAGTCAAAAGTCAAAGTCAAAATTTCTTTATTTGTTTGGACTAATAAANCTCATGTAAGATCAAAGTATTATCATCATACAACTTTTTGTTAGGTTCAGTAGTATCCTATGGCTGAAATGATGATGATGATGTTTTTAAACAACAAATGATAGCAATAAGTATATGGTTTTTACCGATATCGGCTAAGCTTTTCAGCGTGATGAACCAACCAATTGTGTACAGCACATCAGTAGGTTTTAATTGCAAAATAGAACTTATTGCAATTAGATAAGACATGATCTTCCTTTACATAAGAAAGAAATTCTGAACCACGAATAAGGAGCAAATCCCATTATTCTTAAGATCACAAAAGCATCTCGCGCCGCCGTAAATGTTTAATTACAAATAATTCGTTTCGCTTAATTGGCTTATTAACATAAACAAACCGCAATTGTACTTCAAAGAGTGCAATCAAAAATAAATATAACTTGCTCTTCAACAAATAAATCACATAAAGGTGTAGCGAGTGTGCGGAGTAATTAAAATGGGCATAGATCGAGGAATGTCTTAGAAGTGACAACGGAATATTATTTTTTTACTTGGCCACTTGGTTTAGGCAGAATATAGAACCAGTGTCATTTTTCCTGTGGCTGTCGTAGGAGGCGATTAAAAGACAAATATGAGTACACCAGGCCTCCCCAACCCGTCTGGCCAGCATGGGAAGTGTAGGCCAAATAGTACATTTGCTAATGGCAGTTAAAGAGGGTCGTCTTCTTTTGAAGAGACCAAATAACCTGATCATGATGATGCCTTGAGTAGACAAACTATACTACTTAAAATATTTGGTGCTATTGTTTATCGACTTGACTAATTATGTGGAAGATACACAGCTGATACTATATCATTCGAGTAGTGTTTGATTTGATGTGCTTAAGTAGGTACTTAATATCCAGTACAATTAAATGATACATAGGGTTGACTGGAAGAGAATATCATATGGCATTAAGTTCGCTTTTTGTACCAGTCTCTATCCAACAATGACACAACCCTCCTAAACACCTGTTAAAAATAAATTAATTTTTAATGCCCTGTCTACACAATCCATAGCTCTACCTTAGAGCGTGAGCGGAGAACATTTTGAAGTATCTCCTTAAAGGAATGTAACAGTAATTATTTCAGGCGGGTTAATTTTACGGGCGACTTAAATCAATTACCAACGCTTTTAATTAGCATTTGTTTGTGATGTATGGAAAAACGAGAATCCCCCTCCCCCCTTTTATTTGTAGAAACCTAATTTTATTGTCTCTGATAATTGGAAAAGGATACGTTTTAGAGCTGAAGCACACTTGCTACTTTAAGCATGGGCGATCGGCTAATATTGGCTACCCCAGTGCCTGAAGACGAAAGTCTACAACCAATGTGTGTTACCTGTGATGACTTATGGCTCGGAAACGTGGCCCCTCACTATAGGCCTTATACAGAAGCTCAAAGTTGCACAGCGTGCTATGGAGAGGGCTATGCTCGGTGTTTCTTTACGAGATCGAATCAGAAATGAGGAGATCCGTAAACGAACTAAAGTCGCTGACATAGCCCGACGGATCAGCAAGCTGAAGTGGCAGTGGGCTGGGCACATAGTACGCAGAACTGACGGCTGATGGGGCAGCAAGGTTCTGGAATGGAGGCCACGTACCGGAAAACGCAGCGTGGGACGTCCACCCACAAGATGGACCGATGACCTGATAAAGGTAGCGGGAAGGCGCTGGATGCAGGCCGCTACCAACCGTGCGATGTGGAAGTCATTGGGGGAGGCCTATGTTCAGCAGTGGACGTCCTGTGGCTGAAATGATGATGATGATCGGCTATTTAAGGTTTACGGCACACATATCTACCCGGAAAGGGATCGCACCCATCAACTCGAGGCGGTCAGTATTCTTTGTATAACTCCATACTGCAACGCGCACCGTACCGTAGGTAAACGAATCGCCTCGCGGTTGACACCGCGCGAAAGGCTATACGGTGTTGATCCTTTTCAGAGTTGATAAGTCTGCTATGACCTTTAGCAGCTTTTTAAAGCTGAATGCAGCGACCACACATTCCACACTTGATTTGATTGAGTCATTTTTCAGAAGCTCGATGTCGACAGTCGCTAAAACGCGCGATTCGATACCGCGTCTGAACGTACGAAGTCGCGAAATCGCGATGCTGCATCGATAGAGTCGCTAAATCGCCGATGTATTCAAAAACTTTACTATGAGGTCTCACAGTGTGCGTGGACGACTCACAGGGTCCCACACGAACCAATCACAGAGCTCTTTTTAACGATGTGCGTTCCATTTAGGGTTGCCAGGTCCAAAATCACAAAAGCCGGACTTTGTGTTTCATTTGGCCTGACATTTTACCCTAAAAGCCGGACATGTAACGGGGGGGGGGGGTGCAACTAGTGTCAGCTCATAAGTGAGTACTATCATCATCGGTTGCTAACCAACATCCTGATGCGTGCGCTTCAATGATTCTGTGGCTTGACTTTCGCCTGGCGCGGCAACAAAATAAAAAGCCTAACAAAAGCCGGACAGGCCGGACAAGGCAATATTTGGCCGGACAAGACCCTAAAAAGCCAAACATGTCCGGCTAAAGCCGGACGCCTGGCAACCCTAGTTCCATTTGATGCTTCACTTATGCAAGCATCGCTGCTTTTATGAATCCAAAACTCTTGACAAGGACTCAACCTTCTCTACTTACACCATTAAATCTTTTCACATAGTAACAGCTACTAAAAATAATCAAGGCGACATTAAACTTCCCTGTGAAACCCTACCAGGACTGTAGGCCTTATTTAATTCCGGAACGAGCCCGTATTTTCAAGTATGTCCTTTATAATAGATATTGGATTAATATTACCGACGAATTTCATTACTTTAAGACCCGAAAGACAGATTGACTCCCTTTGAATATCGGCTTGGAAGCCATAATTTTTCTTTGCAAGATTAAAAGTCATTGTACAGCGGCACATTAGACTGTACATTTTTATTGCAAATTCATCCCTATTACCTGTTTCATAAGATCAAACTGTGTGTAGATTGACGTGCTTCGTCTGTACAGAAATTGAAAATTTAGGGGCGCTTACATACTTTACCAATTTTCTCTACTAATACGTCGGGATTGTTAGAGTTTACCTGTAACAAACAAAATTATAACCATTAGTTTAAATTAGCAATACAATGCGTTTCTTCTGCTTAGCACTAGTCCATAATTTACAAACATTAGAATTTCAGTGCGCTGCTTCATCTCAGCACATTGGCCCATATTATTGTTCCGAAGCAGCACTGGGATTAAATTATACAGGAACTTGTAAAAGCGCTTTTTAAAAGCAAAAGGCTGCTTGCAGGAAATAAATGACCTTTATAATAATGCTGTAGTCTCTTAGCTAAGTATAACTCTTAGTATTTGCATCCTTATTTTAGGACATACTATAAAGCACTCGACTTTTAGAATAGGGTATTTCAAATAGAAGAAGATATAAATCCAGCCTTCTAAGTTTAAACTTATCGTAATGAAGGCAGCTTACTCGGTGGACCGACGACCTGGTGAAGGTCACGGGAACCTGAATTTGGGTAGAGAAAAACAGGTCGTCTTGGAAATCCTTGAAATAGAAAGAAGTAGTGGACGTCATTTGGCTGAAACGAACGAATGAACGAAAATGAAGTGAATTCTGACAATGCCTGAAATTCAAGCATTTCATAATTAACTGTATTGAATCAGCCTGCAATATTATGGGAAATTTTCCACATTCAGCATTTCATGAATTCCCCAACTGAAATAACGAAATGAGTTCATCAAAATACAACCATCAAATGCAAACCAAAACGCTGACGTTAGCAGAATAATTCACGTCCGGTACCGACCGGAATCGAACCGGTAAATTAGATATCGGACGAGTTTAGCCACCATTTGTGGTCAATTAGATTACTTATTAACCCACTATTATTACCAAAATGTGCATTGATTTGCTGTATGGTGCGTGATGTATCAATTTTATGCATAAAGCTAGTGGAAAACGGGTGACGTGTCGTTCGTTTGTTTCAGCTAAATGACGTCTACTGCTGGAAAAAATTCCCCCAAGGATTTCTGCGTTGTCCAGGTACTTCCCGCGATCTTCACTTGATCGTCGGTCCACCTAGTGAGAGGCCTGCCCAGACGTTTTCCAGCCCGTGGTCGCCACTCGAGAACTTTTCTGCCCCAAAGGCCATCAACTCTGCGATCTATGTGCCCTTACCCACTGTCACTTTAGTTTAGACGTCGACGTTTTGACGGTCTGATGGCCGGCCGTTTCCTGCTAGAATGGGGCTCGTGAATGTCACAAGTATAAGGCTAAGTATATATACATACATATATATAAAATATATGCGAACACCAGGCCTCCTCAATCCGTCTGGCCAGAGAGTGGGGAATGTAGGCGAACTCCTTCCTTTGCTCCTTTTATAGAGGTTAGTTAGCACAAACGATGCTTGCTTAAGTAAAGCAGCAAATCGAACGCACAGCGTTGAAGAGCTCTGTGATTGGTTCGTGTGTCACCTTGTGCGTCCACGCGCACTGCGAGACCTCATAAATGTTTGTGAATACGAAGTATGCGGACGTATAATGACTTACTAGCTCATATCGTGAATGTTTTTTTATTTAATCGAAATTCAAGCGAGCGATTTTTGAACGTAGTCAAAATGGAAAGTATTGTATAAGCAAATCATTATACCCTAGTTTGTTCGACTCCTTCGAAAAGTACAAAGTGCATTTTCATCTCGCCTTATTTATCATTCGCACAAACTTTTCAAGTCAAATACAAATTACACGCATTCGCTCAACATTTTACGTTAGGCGAACAAACTTCGAATTCGGCTGACGTCAGTTCGCAAGTCATAAAGTTGACTTCGCAAACGGCGAAGTTGTTTGATTTGACTAATTGAACATGCACGGAAATGTTTTGTCAATCGGACAATTAAGGAGATTTGAATATTTTTTTTATGCATAACAAGGCAAGTATTTGACCGCAATCGCACGCACCTGATGTTAAGTGGGATGCAGTCTAGGATGGTACATATCTGCCCTGTAAGTGCCTATTCACTCTCGCCTTTAAAAGGCCCGGATTATAGTGTTCGGGGAAGACTTAACTAGACTCTCAAGAGAGCTACAACTCTGCCGGTCGTTGGTTTTGGTGGTCATATTTGTTACTACATAGTAGTGGTGCCCAGTAGTGTGGGCAGGTCTCACTAGGTGTGCCGATGATCTGGTGAAGGACAAGTCTTTATGGAAATCCTTGTGGGCCTTTGTTCAGCAAAGAAAATCATTGGGCTGAAACGTGAGATGGCTACCACACTGCCATTTCAGCTTAATAAAAGTGACTGGTTTCTTCCACTTATTTCTTCGACGATATGTTGTTCGGAAATTGTAGACAAGCAAACTTTATTTGCAGAACTGACGGCCGATGGGGCAGCAAGGTTCTGGAATGGAGGCCACGTACCGGAAAACGCAGCGTGGGACGTCCACCCACAAGGTGGACCGACGACCTGATGAAGGTAGCGGGAAGGCGCTGGATGCAGGCCGCTACCAACCGTGCGATGTGGAAGTCATTGGGGGAGGCCTATGTTCAGCAGTGGACGTCCTGTGGCTGAAATGATGATGATGATGAAACTTTATTTGAGACGTATATGCCCTGAAAATGGCTTAATGGTAAGCTTAATGGACTACAAAATTTTGGCTCTTCACTGTCTTTGTTTTAACCGACTTCAAACGGATAAGTTCTAAAGACCGTATCAATAATGTTTTAACCGCCACTTTCCGTTTTAAAGCTGCGAACCTTTCCCAGCTATTTTCAATTCCGACTTCACAATACAGCGTTATTTTTTCGACCGGTTAGTACTTTTGTTTTAGTTTAGAATTTTTTCTTTGTGTCCGTCTGTTTCCATTTTGTTCGTTAGCGAGCGGATAGAATAAAAATTGGTTTATCCGTACAAAGGCTTTGGTATATTTTCATTTTAGTTCGGTTTAGTGGTTTAACACCTGCATGAACAGTGGTGGCACAGTTATTGCTTCTGAGTTTTTAAAGTTTTACTAGGTCGTAGTTAGCAAATTTAGTTGGTCTTTATTCGCTCTCCCTGAAGTAAATACTTAAACAAAGGCAGCCTTTAAAAACCACCATACATCCAAGTATTTTTGTCATGCAAATCCCAGCAAGGAACACGTGGCTTATAACTATTATTTATTTTGTGCTTATTTCCTATTGACCGATGACCTCACAAAGGTAGCAGGACGGAGCTGAATGCAGGCCGCTACCAACCGGTCTGCCATGGAAATCATTGGGAGAGGCTTATGTTCAGCAGTGGACGTCCTGTGGCTGAAATGTTGAAGTCAAGGGCACAGCTATAGAAAAATAGATAATCGTACTATAATTTATCATACATTTATGTGACAGTNGCTTCATGTGTCACACTGTGCGTCCACGCTCACTGTGAGACCTCATAAATGTTTGTGAATACGGACGTACCTATATGACTTACTATGTTGAATGAATGAATATACATATAAATATGTATATGAATGTTTTTTTATTTAATCGAAATTCAAGCGAGCGATTCTTGAACGTATTCAAAATGGAAAGTATTGTATAAGCAAATCATTATTCTCTCGTTTGTTCGACTCCTTCGAAAAGTACAAAGTGCATTTTCATCTCGCCTTATTTATCATTCGCACAAACTTTTCAAGTCAAATACAAATTACACGCATTGGCTCAACATTTTACGTTTGGCGAACAAACTTCGAATTCGGCTGACGTCAGTTCGCAAGTCATAAAGTTGAGTTCGCAAACGGCGAAGTTGTTTGATTTGACTAATTGAACATGCACGGAAATGTTTTGTCAATCGGACAATTAAGGAGATTTGAATATTTTTTTATGCATAACAAGGCAGGTATTTGACCGCAATCGCACCTGGTGTTAAGTGAGATGCAGTCTAGGATGGTACATATCTGCCCTGTAAGTGCCTATTCACCCTCGCCTTTAAAAGGCCCGGATTATAGTGTTCGGGAAAGACATACTATCACTCTCTCTCTCTCTCAAGAGAGCTACAACTCTGCCGGTCGTTGGTTTTGGTATTTGTTACTGCACAGTAGTTTGGGCAGGTCTCACTAGGTGGACCGATGATCTGGTAAAAGACCGGTCTTTATGAAAATCCTCGGGGGAAACCTTTGTCCAGCAAAGAACGTCATTGGGCTGAAACGTGAGATGGCTACCACACTGCCATCTCAGTTAAAGGCGACTGGTTTTTTGCACTTAATTCTTCGAGGATATGTATTTTTTTGTTCGGAAGCTGTAGTAAATCAAACTATATTTGAGACGTATACTATAATATGCCCTGAAAATGGCATACCGGGCTACAAAATTTTGGCTCGTCACTGTCTTTGTTTCAAAAGAATGAGTTTTCAAGACCAGTTCGTATCAATAATGTTTTAACCGCCACTTTTCGTTTTAAAGCTGCAAGCCTTTCCCAGCTATTTTCAATTCCGCCTTCACAATACAGCGTTATTTTTTCGACCGGTTAGTAGTTTTGTTTTAGTTTAGATTTTTTTCTTTGTGTCCGTCTGTTTCCATTTTGTTCGTTAGCGAGCGGATAGAATAAAAATAGGTTTATCCGTACAAAGGCTTTGGTATATTTTAATTTTAGTTCGGTTTAGTGGTTTAACACCTGCATGAACAGTGGTGGCACAGTTATTGCTTCTGAGTTTTTAAAGTTTTACTAGGTCGTAGTTAGCAAATTTAGTTGGTCTTTATTCGCTCTCCCTGAAGTAAATACTTAAACAAAGCCAGCCTTTGAAAACCACATCCAAGTATTTTTGTCAGGCAAATCCCAGCAAGAAACCATGTGGCTTATAGATCTTATTTATTTTGTGTTTATTTATTTACTGAGAATTAATTGAGAGCTTAATGTCGTATTCATACAGCGATCACTATCATCATCATTATTTCAGCCACAGGACGTCCACATCCACGTCTGAGCATACTGCATAGGCCTCCCCCAATGACTTCCACATCGCACGGTTGGTAGCGGCCTGCATCCAGCGCCTTCCTGCTACCTTTATCAGGTCGTCGGTCCACCTTGTGGATGGACGTCCCACGCTGCGTTTTCCGGTACGCGGTCATACAGCGATCAAAGTGCTAATTATAGCCTAATTACAGAATTAATCGTTATTATAGTGTCAGGACATTGCATAGCAAGTTAAAGTTTTTTCAACACAATGAAGAAACTGTTAGCACCTCACCAACCGAATGAAGGTGGAAGCTTCTTCCAGATTGTTCAACCAAAGAGGAACCGACTACAAGCCTCCCAACTACTGACACTGATGTATTAGAACAGATAATCTGTTTTCTGGTACGTACTGGAAGTCACAGCGTAGGTCGTACACTCACAAGGTTGACCGATGACCTCACAAAGGTAGCAGGACGGAGCTGGATGCAGGCCGCTACCAACCGCGCGATATGGAAATCATTGCGGGAGGCCTGTGGCACAGCTATAGAAAAATAGACAATCGTACTATAATTTATCATACATTTAAGTGACAGTTGAAAACTTAATCAACGTCCCTGGATTGGGCGCGTTAGTCAAACACCGCGGAATATGCAAAGTGACGTTCTGCATTTGATGCACGCGAGTGCAGATTTAATGCTGCCTCAGTCACACCGAAATAAATACATTTTAAGGGATGGACTGACGGCCCGAAAGACACCGATAAGATAATAAGGCGGCAGGATGAAAAAATATTGGTATAGGTATTGAAGTGTATTTGCACTGTGACCTTTAGAAGAAAGCAGCATAAGGGTAAACAAGAGGGAGATAGTGATTTGTGGTGCTCCTCAGAAAGGCTCTATACAACTGCATTACAATAATTATGGCGCCAAACAAAAACTGACAAATTGTATGAAATGAATACCGTACGAGTTTGAATCGCTTAGACCCATTTCTAGAGCCTAGAGCATTTATTAGTTCCTAATTTGATTGAGTGAGACGTAGCAGCTTTGAATCAAGCTGATTGTCCAAAATAACTTTAATACATCGAATTGCACGTTAGAACGGATACCTTCTCGTTCTAATCTGATATTGGAACTTCAAAATTCGGTACCAGATCGAACGTTCCATTGGTTCCGTCGCTCGCGTCGGTGTAAACGCATCTGACAGCAGCGTTTCACTTTAATATTCATGTACGAAGCTTATCCCGAAACGGAGTGCGCACATCAGCCGGATCGCATGCTATACCAGTGTTATTGTGTATGAGTACGTACACGTAGGTACTATAAGTCTAGCTTCACTCAGTCAGCGCCTAACTTCGAACTCCTCCTATGTTCTTCTGATTAATTTCGTTGCGGGTCCAATGACAGTTTAACTTTCCCCCGAGACAAACTTGACCTTCATTGGTTGGGTTTTTATGGCGGTCAAGCTGTAGATCCCGGCTACACAGGAGTTGCAGCGGTGGGAATGAGAGGTGGGAATAGCCCCGTAAACCTTTCTGCCCCATCAGCCGTCAGTTATACGAACTATGTGCGCTGCCCACTGTTTTAGCTTGCCGATTCTTTGGAAAAAATATCTTCTCATTAATGAGACCTATAAACCAGCTCCAGACGTGCTTCACCGCAGGCAGACATCTTTTTGCAAGCAAATCCTCATCATGTCCCATTTGCATCTCCCGAAAATTCATTGGAAATATTTCGACGGTCATTTAGTCAAATTAGTCATAATTTTCATCGAATTCACTCATAAACTGAGAAATTAACATGAATTATTATTCATCAGCCTATTAATTAGACGCTTTTATAAGCCTATTACTGAAAGTATTATGTATGATTCAATCATTTTTATTCAAAAAATGGAGGAAAAGAAAAATAAGTAAGAGAAATTCGAGGTAAACTTCACTACGGTTTTTTAGAGCAGGGATTTAGGTTTTAAAAACCTGCCCATACTCGTGTAATATTCATGGAAATCACTTTTTTCGTTTTAATTGGTCTTAAATAATGTTTTTGCATAAAATAATTCTAAAACCGCTTCCTCCACATAATTTCCAACGACATATATTCAAAAATATTTATGTGAAGAGCAATTTAGCAAACGCATGATATTATTTTCTAAATAATCTAATTCTAGAGCTTCTTCCTTTATATTGACAGATGTAGTATCAAGACATGAAATACGTAATTTATTAACTTTGAATCCTACAGCGATAGATACCTATATCAGGAATCTTTACAAGAGTTTTGGTAGCCATTAACGAAAGTAAGAAGCCGGACGAAAAGATGAAAAAACAAAGCCTTCCTTTGACAGTCAGGTAGAAGTCTGTCATTAAATTATTTTCTGTTTCGTTTGAAAGGTAGTTCGTTGAAGTATTCTGCACAGTAAAGCACAAAACTTCATAATTAACTAACATCAAACCATTCACACTTAAATACACGATAAAAACTAACTGTTCTTCAAACAACTGCCATTTTGCGAAAGTGGCAAAAGCGCAATATTTTTCTAAAATGGCCGACTGTTGTGACGCCCAATAAACTAGGGAAATGGCCGACTCAAATTCACAAAAGGGCAGGCCAATTAAAACTACCACTTCATTCGGACGGCTACTGGAAATCGGCAAGGGTGTGTTGGTCTTTAGAGCCAGGGTTCCGTGGATTTTCTATTATAAAANTAATAAAGTTTCAACTCCTACCTAGCCAGTGAGAATATCATCCAAAAACTTAGGGGTTCTTCTTCTTGAACAGACAGGTGGACAGACGACCTTATAAAGGTAGCAGGAAGGCGCTCAATACCAACCGGCCACTATGGAAATCAAGAGGCGAGGCCTATGTTCAGCAGTGGATGTCCTGCTGTGGCTGAAATGATGATGATGAAATCTTATAATATCCATAAAATACATAAATATTAGAAACCTAAAAAATAATTAAACAAAAACCTAGTAAAAATGTACGTACGGAACCCTAAAAAAAGTCCAAAAAGCAGCTCTTGTCTCGTGTCGGCAATACAACGAAAAGGAACCGCTTCGCACAGCTGTCCGTTCGAACGGCGTAGATTGGGGCGAGTCCTCGAGCACAGCGGGGAAGTTTTTTTATTATACTCATAAAACTCATTTATTTCTCATATATTTAAATAGGCTTTAAAAAAGCACTTTTACAGGTCCCAGTATTAACCCTACCACTGCTTCAGGACAATAAATGGGCCAGTGCTGAGAAGAAGCAGCATTAAATATGGAAAGCTATGTGGTTCTGGCAGAGATTAATAGGAACACCCCCACTTTTACTGTGGGTGGATGTCGTAAGAGGTGACTAAGAGAGAACATTAATTTAGGGCTCTCGAGCCCATCTGGTTGGCGTGGAGAGTGTAGGCCAAATCCTCTCATCATCATCATCATTTCAGCCACAGGACGTCCACTGCTGAACATAGGCCTCCCCCAATGACTTCCACATCGCATGGTTGGTAGCGGCCTGCATCCAGCGCCTTCCTACTACCTTTATCAAGTCGTCGGTCCACCTTGTGGCCCTCCATTGGTGGACCATCCTCTCCTTTGCCTGTGGTAAATTAGAGATGATCGACTTCCTGCAGAACCTGGATTACAAAACTCCTAATTAGAGTGACGAGATTGGGAAATCAGTCACTTTATTTGGGTAGGTGTTTTCTCAACAAGAAAGCGGTAAGAGTAACATTCAGTATCTAGTTTACAATCAATTGCTGAGCAACATAATATATTTTGTATGTATGTAAAATTTTTGAGTGTTAAGTTTTGGGAATCAAAGCATTTGAATCCCTCCAAAAATTTTATAGAATTAAAAGCAGGATTACGTAAAAGAAAACCTGATTAAATAAGTTAGAAGTTTAAGCCCGCTGTGTTTGAGCACACAACCTAGTCAAACCTGTTACAGGAATTCTGATTAAAAACGCATCTAAATTGCAATTTGACGAACCCTTTCACTAACAAGATTAATTACGTTTATCAGCAATTCTTTTGTCTATGGAAATTGTCGATGGGTTCTGGATTTAATTGTAATTAACATGCGGAGCTTGAAGCGCATTTTACCTAAAAAAATATATTATGATGACAGTGTACATGCGTATGATAGCATATTATTTTCAAATATATTTTTATGTTGGTAAAGAATTCATGCTTTATAATTCTATGTCAAAAGAGCGTGAACTTCTTTCTCTTATTTCTACTTTTTACAGTACTTCTTCATATGGTTTGCAGCTTTTCCTTGTTGATATTTAGAGTTGACTGTTGTTTACGGACTTTGAGGGTAAGAGAATAAAGTCAATTTAATTTAGACTGTTCTCTTCGCTACGACCCGATTCCGCTATATTTCCATATTTTATTATGTTTATGTTGCATTTCCCAAGTCATTTGAGCAGTGCGTTTTTCACTGGCTGAGTTTTTATTGGCGGTCAAGCTGTAGATCCTGGCTACACAGGAATTGCAGCGGTGGGAACGAGAGGTGGGAATAGTCCCGAAATCATAATATGTACTTGCGATATTCGCGCCCTGATAAATTAATTCCGCAATGACATCCGCGTTTGCGTGCACGTATAGGGTTACCAGAGCCGGACATGTTTGGCTTTTTTTGGCAAATTTTTTTGTGCTCTTTTTGGGAGGCACCAAAAATTTGCTACCACATAAAAAATATTTTCCACGAATTCAAGACGGGGGGATATACGCCCATGAATGTCCCGCTTTTCTGTTTTTGGCCTTGGCAACCCTATGCTCGTAGCCTTACCCTATCGTATACCAATTACAAGTCCAGTTTTAACCCTTTGACAGCCGGGCTCGCCGTATTGCCAATTTTTCCCCGGAATGGTTTTTGAGGGTTACACTTTAAATGTTCTGATGGAAAGCAGTGGACAGTGTAGTGTTTTATAGGAAGTGGTGTTCGTGATTGTGTTTAGTGGTTAGATTTTTTCTGTTATAGGTTCTATGCTTGGGTGCTTAGACAAAAGGGATAATTTATAATACTGCTTAAATAAAATTGCATTGTTTAACTTCGAACTCCTATTTTCTTCTGATTAATTTACTTGAGGGTCCAATGATAGTTTGACATTCCCCCGGGACGAACTTGACCTTCACTGGTTGGGTTTTTATTGGCGGTCAAGCTGTAGATCCTGGATACACAGGAGTTGCAGCGGTGGGAACGAGAGGTGGGAATAGTCCCGTTTACAACTACTTCCAACGTAAAAGTAAAAATACAATTTTAAGACCAATCACTGTGGAGAACTCTGACAAACTCGCCCAAAGCACTTTTTGATGGGGTCTGTTTTGCAATAAATAAATCAAAATATAATGGTTGTTGGAATATTTATCATTGACTCATTCAATAAAAAATTAAGTCGAACTAAATGACGCAGTTGGTGTATTCAAAAGCACATTACAACAAAGAAATTATAGAATGACGTCATTAATTTATTCAGCAATTTTATAAGGAAAACCTCTGTCATACAAACAAAAAGCGCATTTTATTATTCGTCATCAAATTGTTAAGCAAACTGTCAAACCGCAGACAACTTGAAGAATGCCTGAGTTTTTTGTTTGAAAGCCACTCGACCGGCGCGTGAGTCAATATTGAGAATGTCCGTGGAATACCGAGAAAAGTGTGCTCATCGCCTTAGTACTAAGTAGGCACTTACTTTAAGGTGTTAGGTTGTTGTCATATTTATTGAAAACGTCTTACCGCTATCATCAGGTAATTTAATCTCTAGTGCAGGAGCACGACCATATTTAATTTCAAAATTATAAATAACTTGAAAAATCTAACTGCCTAAGGCGGGAATTGAACCCACGACCTTCCGCTTGCCGGGCGACTGCTCTTCCAACTGAGCTACTTAGACACTGGATAGTCAGTTCGATTTTTTCAAGTTATTTATAACTAGCTTTCCGCCCGAGGCTTTGCCCGCGTGGAATTTTGTTTGTCACAGAAATAGTTTATCGCGCGCGTCCCCGTTTCAATACCCGGGATAAAAACTATCCTATACTATGTCAATGCCAAATTTCATCAAAATCGGTTCAGTGGTTTAGGCGTGAAACCGTGACAGACAGACAGACAGAGTTACTTTCTTACTTTAAAACTCACTCGCCTTCGTGAATTGCAACAACTATACTCGTAGAAACCATAAAAAACATAGTCCCATAATATTTAGCCAAATTTTCCCCGCACGTGTCGAGTGCTGTCTAATACATAAACATACAGCCTACAATCCAGGTCATCTCGACGGTTCCCACGTATAACGGCGTAACACGTGTATTTATCGTTATTTCTATTGTTGGATATAGAATTATTAGGCCAGTTATTTTTATTGATCAATTTTTGGAATAGGAACAGACACCTAACAACCGCAAGTTTTCTCAGTTAGGTACTCAGTGACCATGGCGCTTGTAACAGTGCCGAAATATCGGAAACTCAAAATAAAGGTACATGGTAGTAATCCCGTCAATAATAATTATTAAAGGTTCGGCCAAACCTGGTCGAGTTAAGTCTGGTCGCCATCGCTGCACGCCGCGGCTGATCGCGAGTGATCGCGTTGGTTTGGCCGAACCTTAAGACACAGTGTGGGTTCATTTCACTTGTTTAAAGAACTTCTTTACAAATAAAATAAGTGATACCTAGGTACTTAAGGACTTTAACGTAACCAATAAAAGTAGCATTAAAGTAAGCCAGTATTTTCACTTCCTTAACTACCAAACCTATGAGTTTAGCGACACAGCATAATAAAATAATAGGACCCAAATATATCATTTATAAATAGATCAAATATTCTACTGGGCAACAATATGATATATGTATAGACCTAGACTACATCTACACTCTTTTTACGCAAATAAAGATTCTGATTCACTAAGGAGCCTCCTAGCGACTTGGCCCATCTTCAATGTTTTAGTAATAAAACACCAAATGAACAAAAATCTACTCCGATAGAATCTTAGAGTGGGCCCAGTTGCTGAAAGAAAAAATAATTTAAAATTAAATCCAGCCTCTTGGCCTGTGGACCAAGCTAAAAGTGGGCAAAGTCACTGGAAGACTTCACTAAGCATCAGGATAGTTGTCAAATGATGTTGAGATCCCAAATAATTAATTAAAAAAACCTGGCTGGTTAACAAAAAAACTTTAAATAAAACAGTAAATACACGTTACGATATTACACTTAGGAAGCGTTATTCGGAAAATTCAGATTTGTCGGACTATTGTTAGGTATTGTTGAATATAATTTATTCATACCACCACAGTCATTATGTACTATAGCGGTGAATCGGTTGGCCGTGGTATGCGTTAGTGAAAATTAATATTAATCCCAGAGATTGTACTAAAGTGTATTTACACGGTACTTATTTATTCTTTCATCATCATTTCAGGCAGGGCAGGCCCCCACTAGATGGACCGACGATCTGATGAAGGTCGCGTGGCGCCTAGATGCGGGCACCGGTCGTATTGCAAATCCTTGGGAGGCCTTCGTCCAGCAGTGGACGTCATTTTCTGTAACCAACGAAGGAATGAACATCATTTCAAAGTACCAAAAAACAATATAGATTTACACTAATTAAGGTTTAAAACGGGCGCTGGATAGGTATGTATAATGTTATATTGTTTCAGCTAAAGGACGCCCACTGCTGGACAAAGGCCTCTCCCAAGGATTTCCACAAAGACTGGTCCTGCGCTGCCTGCCTTCAGGTACTTCCCGCGATCTTCACTAGATCGTCAGTCCACCGAGTAGGAGGCCTTCCGATTGTTTAAAGTAGTCCGATCAATAGAGCGGCATGCTAACTACTGGAGCAGGTAGAAATATAATATTTTATTATATGAGAAATAAAAAAAATAGAATTATGCAACCAAAGTAGTGGCAATTCAATAGTGCGGTTATAAAATTACGAAATATCGTATTATATTCGAACAGTAAAGTAAGACTCAGATTACCAACCGTCCATGTAATTATCCATACAAAACCATCCACAAAGCATTCGGTAGGCACTTAAACAAACACGCGTATTGAATTCCGTGGGGGATTCCCCTTAATCCCTGCTCCTTATTCTAAAGCAGTAAGGGGGCGTCCATAAATTACGTGAGACAATTTTGGCCATTTTTCAACCCCCCCGCCCCCCTTGGTGAGATTTGGTGAGATTTTTCCTGACCCCCTCCCCCACCCCCCTAATCTCACGTGATATTTAATAAAATGCCTATTTTGCAATGTCTATGCTTCGAGTCTATTAGATTTATATGAAATAATAGCTTCCCGTCGTTTAGTACCTAAGACAAGCAATTGCTTCAACCTAGGACCAGTTTTTTGNTTATAAAACTAGTTTCAACTCCTACCTAGCCAGTGAGACTGTCATCCAAAAACCTATGGGTTCTTCTTCTTGAAACGTGATGGATGTTTGGTGGACAGACGACCTCATGAAGGTAGAAGGCGCTAAATGCAGGTCGCTACCAACCGGCCAATATGGAAATTATTAGGAGAGGCCTATGTTCAACAGTGGACGTCCAGTGGCTGAAATGATGATGATAATGAAACGGTTCTGCTTTATAATAAAATAATAGTTATGAAATCTATAAAATAGATAAATGTTGGAAACTTTGCATAAAAATCAAACAAAAATCTAGTAAAAATGTACGTACGGAACCCTAAAAAAAGTCCAAAAAGCAGCTCTTGTCTCGTGTCGGCAATACAACGAAAAGGAACCGCCTCTGCACAGCTGTCCGTTCGAACAGCGTAGATTGGGGCGAGTCCTCGAACACAGCGGAGAAGTTTTGTTTATTAAAAAATATTTAGAAAATAAGAAAGCTCAAAAAATAAATAAAGAGTCCAGAAAACGGCTCGGAGAGAGAGAGAGAGGGGATTAAGACTACAGTGTTTTTTTAAGAAGGCAGACAGGTATTGTGTTTTTAGTCAGTACACTTTATTTGCATGTCATGGCAGCCTTTAAGTAAGGCAACACCACACCACATAATGTTTGATGTATTAAGGTTATTACTATATTAGATAAGGTGTATGCTTTGTTGGCTGTCCTTAAAATAAATAAATAAAACAAGAATAGTATGTTACAAATCAATAACCTTCCTTTTGGCGCAGTCTGGTAAATATACGGATATTATATAAAAGGGTATGTATTCTTCACCCGGAATCCTCAACCACAGGAGAACTGTTTTACACATGCCATTTAGACATATGGCATGAGCATTACAAAGATTATGAGGATTCTATTGTGTTCTATTCTAATAGAATAAAAAAGCTGAAGATCAAAAGTAAGTAATGTAAACTCAATAATAAAGGTAAGTACCTAAGTTAGAAGTTGAAACCCGCTGTGTTTGAGCACACAACCTAGTCAAACCTGTTACAGGAATTCTGATTAAAAACGCAATGCAATTTGACGAACCCTTTCACTATCAAGATTAATTACGTTTATCAGCAATTCTTTTGTCAATGGAAATTGTCGATGGGTTTAGGATCTAATTGTAATTATCATGCAGAGCTTGAAGCGCATTTTAGATTAAAATAATTATTATGATGACAGTGTACATGCGTATGATAGCGTTATTTTCAAATAGATTTTTATGTTGGTAAAGAATTCATGCTTTATAATTCTATGTCAAACGAGCGTGAACTTCTTTCTCTTATTTCTACTTTTTACAGTACTTCTTCATAATATGGTTTGCAGGTTTTCCTTGTCGTTATTTAGAGTTGACTGTTGTGTACGGACTTTGAGGGTAAGAGAATAAAGTCAATTATAATTTAGACTTTTCTCTTCGCTACGACCCGATTCCGCTATATTTCCATATGTTATTATGTTTATGTTGCATATCCCAAGTCATTTGCGTTTTTCACTGGTAGGGTTTTTATTGGCGGTCAAGCTGTAGATCCTAGCTACACAGGAGTTGCAGCGGTGGGAACGAGGGGTTAGTAGTAGTTTCGCACGATTTTCCTTCGCACGAATGTGCGAAAAGTCCCCTTTCAATAATAATTTTTTTTAGTAGGCGTTTCGCCCGGATGTTTTAAAAGTATTAAAATCGCGTGCGAATTGACTCTTTTTTGAACTAGTAGTATGCGATTACTAGTTCTCAAAGGGGTCGATTCGCACCCGTTTTTAATACTTTTGATACATTCGGGCGAAACGCCTACTAAAAAAAAAATATTATTAAAAGGGGACTTTTCGCACATTCGTGCGAAGGAAAATCGTGCGAAACTACTACTAACCCGGAACGAGAGGTGGGAATAGTCCCGAAATCATAATACTTGCGATATTCGCGCCCTGATAACTTCCAAGTTTGCATGCACCTATAGGGTTGCTAGAGCAGGACGTGTTTGCTTTTTTGACAATTTTTTTTGTGCTCTTTTTGGGAGGAACCAAAAATTTGCTACCACATAAAAAATATTTTCCACGAATTCAAGACGGGGAGGATGTACGCCCATGAATGTCCGGTTTTTGTGTTTCTGACCTTGGCAACCCTATGCACGTAGCCTTACCCTATCGTATACCAATTAAAAGTCCAGTTTTAACCCTTTGACGGCCGGACTCGCCGTATTGCCAATTTTGCCCTGGAATGGTTTTTGAGGGTTGACATTTTAAATGTTCTGATGGTGAGCAGTGGACAGTGTAGTGTTTTATAGGAAGTGGTGTTCGTGATTCTGTATAGTGGTTAGATATTTTTCTGTTAAAGGTTCTAACGAAAAAGATACAATTATTATACTGCTTAACTTCGAACTCCTCCTATGTTCTTCTGATTAATTTCGTTGAGGGTCCAAGGATAGTTTGACATTCTCCCGGGACAAACTTGGCCTTTACTGGTTGGGTTTTTATTGGCGGTCAAGCTGTAGATCCTGGATACACAGGAGTTGCAGCGGTGGGAACGAGAGGTGGGAATAGTCCCGTTTGCTTAAATACAACCACTTCCACCGTCAAAGTAAAAATACAATTTCAAGATCACTGTGAAGAACTCAGATAGACAGACTCGTTCCAAAGCACTTTTTGATGGGGTCTGTCATAATTATAATGGTTGTTGGAATATTTGTCATTGACTCATTCAATAAAAAAGTAAGTCGAACTCAAAGCGTGTATTCAAAAGCACATTACAACAAAGAAATTATAGAATGACGTCATTAATTTATTCAGCAATTTTATAAGGATAACCAGTCATACAAACAAAAAGCGCATTTTATTATTCGTCATCAAATTGTTAAGCAAACTGTCAAACCGCAGACAACTTGAAGAATGCCTGAGTTTTTTGTTTGAAAGCCACTCGACCGGCGCGTGAGTCAATATTGAGAATGTCCGTGGAATACCGAGAAAAGTGTGCTCATCGCCTTAGTACTAAGTAGGCACTTACTTTAAGGTGTTAGGTTGTTGTCATATTTATTGAAAACGTCTTGTCACGCCAACATCATCAGCTAATTTAATCTCTACTGCAGGAGCACGACCATATTTAATTTCAAAATTATAAATAACTTGAAAAAATCAAACTGCCTAAGGCGGGAATTGAACCCACGACCTTCCGCTTGCCGGGTGACTGCTCTTCCATCTGAGCTACTTAGACACTGGATAGGCAGTTCGATTTTTTCAAGTTATTTATAACTAGCTTTCCGCCCGCGGATCCGCCCGCGTGGAATTTTGTTTGTCACAGAAATAGTTTATCGCGCGCGTCCCCGTTTCAATACCCGGGATAAAAACTATCCTATACTATGTCAATGCCAAATTTCATCAAAATCGGTTCAGTGGTTTAGGCGTTAAAGCGTGACAGACAGACAGAGTTACTTTCTTACTTTAAAACACTCGCCTTCGTGAATTGCAACAACTATACTAATAGAAACAATCAAAAACATAGTAGTCCCATATATTTCACCAAATTTTCCCCGCACGTGTCGAGTGCTGTCTAATACATAAACATACAGCCTACAATCCAGGTCATCTCGACGGTTCCCACGTATAACGGCGTAACACGTGTATTTATCGTTATTTCTATTGTTGGATATAGAATTGATATTAGGCCAGTTATTTTCATTGATCAATTGGAATAAGAACAGACACAGTGTGGGTTTATTTCACTTGTTTTAAAGGACTTCTTAACAAATAACTTAATACTTATAGACTTTAGCGTAACCAATAAAAGTTACTAAAAAAGACGGTATTTTTACTTCCTTAACTACCAAACATATGAGTTCAGCGATACAGCTTAATAAAATAGCAGGAACCAAATATATGTATAATTTATAAACAGACGAAATATTTATTTTTTATATTTTACTGGGCAACAATAATATTTTATGACATATAATTATGTTCTATACATACACATAGACTGCATCTACAGTTTTTACGCAAATGGAGAATCTGATTCACTTAGGATAAGTATAGTTGTCAAAATTAAATGATGTTAAGGTCCCAAATAAGTAAATGAATTAAAAAACCTGGCTGGTTAACAAAAAAACTTTAAATAAAACAGTAAATACACGTTACGATATTACACTTAGGAAGCGTTATTCGGAAAATGCAGATCTGTCGGACTATTGTTAGGTATTGTTGAATATAATTTATTCATACCACCACAGTCATTATGTAGTAGCGGTGAATTGGTTGGCCGTGGTATGCGTTAGTGAAAATTAATATTAATCCTAGAGATAGTATATCAGAGTGTATTTACACAGTATTTTTTCTTTCATCATCATTTCAGGCTGGGCAGGCCCCCACTAGATGGACCGACGATCTGGTGAAGGTCGCGTGGCGCCTAAATGCGGGCACCGGTCGTAGCGGAAATCCTTGGGAGGCCTTTGTCCAGCAGTGGACGTCATTTGGCTGGCCATCGAACGAATGAACATGATTTCAAAGTACCAAAAAACAATATGGATCTACACTAAAGGTTTAAAACGGGCGCTGGATAGGTATGTATAATGTTATATTGTTTAGCTAAAGGACGCCCACTGCTGGACAAAGGCACATTAATTTCCACAACGACCGGTCCTGGTGCTTCCCGCGATCTTCACTAGATCGTCAGTCCACCGAGTAGGAGGCCTTCTGATTATTTAAAGTAGTCCGATCAATAGAACGGCATGCTAACTACCAGAGCAGGTAGAAATATAATATTTCATTATATTAAAAAAATAGAGTTATGCAACCAAAGTAGTGGCAGTTCAATAGTGCGGTTATAAAATTACGAAATATCGTATTATATTCGAACAGTAAGCCTCAGATTACCAACCGTCCATGTAATTATCCATACAAAACCATCCACAAAGCATTCGGTAGGCACTTAAACAAACACGCGTATTAAATTCCGTGGGGGATTCCCCTTAATCCCTGCTCCTTATTCTAAAGCAGTAAGATTCAATTTTTGGTGGTTCTCGGACAAATATGGACCCCTAAAACACACAATGATTAATCAAGGGCCTCATAAAAATATGACGCAGGGTCTATAACTATTGTTGTCTATGGTATTGGTACGCGAATGGTACGAATATAATATTACTTATGGACTTCTACACGGGAAGTTTGGCAGTTTTTTTTTTTTTTAATTTGTATTTAGTTTAGCCTAAAGGAGAGAGAAAACATCCTAACGCAAGAGAATCAGCTTGTTCATTCTAAATTTCTGACAATAGTTCACAAATAAATGTGTGTATTACTGTATTGAATTCTTCCTCCTTCCTTCTAAATATTGATCCCAGGGCCTCCAGGTCAAGAGATTAATTTAGATCAGACCTAAGCACTAGATGCTAAATAACTAAAGAATTAAGTTGCAAGATTTAACCACCAAATATTTACAAACTTAACATACACTGCTAGATAAACAAAAGCCTTTAGCTTTTTTCTTGCCCTTTGAAATGGTATTTTGTGACTAGGACCATGTTTAAATGACTGGAAAATGTTAAGCGAATTAATATCAAATAGCGTTTTTGGGAGTCGAAATAAATAAATAAACCGAAAAAAACAAACCGATCTATGAAGTTAAATACAATTTTACAACAATACCCCCAATTTTTTCCGCCATCTTAGACCCCGCTTAATATTCCGCTCGAGTCGCACACGCAATCATGTATCAACGTCAAATGAACAAATATTGTGCTATAAGTTGATTACCGAGTGCGAATGCGATAAAAAGGGATAATGCTATCAGAATCAGGGCTTATTTGTTACATTCGGTAGCTTTACCATGAGTTTACGTAAAAAGTAGCATTATAGCATACCACATAAGACAAGAAAAGAAAAATGTGCGATTAGTATCATGAAGCACCTTTAATAGCCCAACATCGTGAGGGGGCACCACCAGACTATTGTGTGTACGCTATACGCTATCGATTTTATTTCAAGTAGGTACTACAATAATTTCATTTCTTTTTTTTTTTTAATCCACAACGAGGAAGCTCTTGGCCTGTATCTCACCTGATGGTAAGTGACGATCAGGCCGAAGCTGAAGGTGGAAGCGAGCTTCACCCGAAATCCTCAACCACGGAGGAACTGGCTATCTTACCTCTAACTGCCGGAACACAACAATGCTGTTAACATTGTTGTTATGGCGACAGACTTAGGTAAGATGGTGGTAGCTAGCCAGGCGGACTTAGAACAAGCCCTACCACCAACCAAACCGAACAGAAAAATCTGCCCCCACTGGGAATCGAACCCAGGACCTCTGCGTCTGAAGCAGGTGGTCTTACCACTAGACCACAGAGGCGGTTATTTCGCAATTAACGAGAGGTTTTGTCGCCTCACTAGGGCTGGGGTAACAATGGTTCTTTCGCGGACTGGTTTGTGGTATGCTGATTTCATTCACATATGAATTTATTCAATAAAAAACTTTTTTTTTTGTAATCTAGACTTCTAGCCAGAACTTCAGTTAATTTTTTTACACGTCGTCAGATACACGCTGTATACGTGCATGGTCTTAGCCAGGATTTCTAAATATCTTTTTTGACCAAGTAATAATGCTTGGAACTAATGCTTGTATCACGGGTAGCTGACAACGGATACCTACTTATAAAGTTATAAAATACTTTTTTGATTTGCGGCTGAGATTGGCTTAGTTTCAATAAAATGGAAATAAGTAAGTTCTTTTGAGCACTAAGGGCTACTTATACGATCCATTAAACTATATTATTACTAAAATGTTGTAGGTTCCTATTAATATATTTATAGTCATGGAATGATTAAATATTTTTTCAAAGAAGTAAGCGATGCGTAAGTAATGAAGAAATATAAAAAAAAAAATATTTGAATTATTTAGTTCCTTAAGCTTTTACTAAAAGGATATCATTTCTTTGGACAGAACAATTTTTAATATCCTACTTCCTACTTAATATTATAAAGGCGAAAGTTTGGTTGTCTGGATGTCATGATGTCTGGATGTTTGTTACTCTTTCACGCAAAAACTACTGAACGGATTTTGTTGAAACTTTACAGTATTATTGATTACTAGCGGCCGCCCGCGACTTCGTACGCGTGGANAAAATGCCTATTTTGCAATGTCTATGCTTCGAGTCTATTAGATTTATATGAAAAAATCAGTAACCCAATGTCGTGCCACGCGCAGTGTAAGGTTCCGTAGCTTCCCGTCGTTTAGTAAGACAAGCAATTGCTTCAACCTAGGACCAGTTTTTTGATTCATAGTTAAAATAACTAATTGTTAAATTTTGCTACTAATGGTTAAATATTAATAAAATGTAAAGTAATAGTTAAAAAATGTACTAAAAGTCAAGTTAAACATTGTTATTAATTATTTTTTTCTGTTATTTAACCACTTGTCATTTGACATCTGTCAAATTTGACAGTTTATAGTTTCGACATGTCTGTCTGTCTGTCCGAGGTTTCGCTTGGAAACTATTGGTACTGGGGAGCTGTAATTTTGTGAAGGTATTTATATTAATCACGCCGACAAAACGGTAAAATCACTTACCATCAGGTGAGATACAGGTCAAGAGCTTCCTCGTTGTGGATAAAAAAATAAAAAAAAAAATAAAAATAAAATAAAATGTTCATAAAAAAATCTAGGGTAGCTCCCCTGCATGTAAAGTGGGGATGAATTTTTTCAAGAAAAACTATAACGGTTAAGATACATTACTTAGTTTAAGAGTAATAGACATTTGACTCATGTATTAAACAATTTCTTAGCAGTAAAAATTCCTTAGAAGAAAATATGAAAAGTGACTTTAGAGTTGTCGAAAAGCAGCACATCAGAAGTTCAGAACAATAAACATTGAGGAAATGTAGGTAATTAGTTGTCATATTTTCTATTTGGCACATAAAGTAAGCACTTGATATGCCATATGTACGTACTCTATACCTAAAGTTAAGATATTAAATGCATGAAGTAATTGCTTGCTTCTGAAATATATTGTGGTAACGACAGACAACTACGGAACCCTACACTGCGCGTGGCACAACACGCAGTTTTTTTTTTAATTTCGAATTTTCTTAATTTCGACATTTATTCTGCATCTTTAGTGTTCACAAATGCAGATGGAGGCATTTTTAGTTTAATTTGATTAGACGGTTTAGAATAAATTGTCATTATCATCATAAAAAAAACATTTATTTTTACTTCAATAACCCAGTTTTCTGGCAATTTTACTCTATTTCTTGCGGGAAAAATTACGTGATATTTTTCGAGACCCCCCCTCTCCCCCACGTGAGATTTAGTGAGGTTTTCGTTGACCCCCTCCCCCCCCTAAAAGCCTCACGTAATTTATGGACGCCCCCTAAGATTCAATTTTGGGTGGTTCTCGGACAAATATGGACCCCTAAAACACACAATGATTAATCAAGGGCCTCATAAAAATATGACGCAGGGTTTATAAGAGTATTTCTCAAAAAAAATGTACGTAACGAAATAGTAGTAACGAAATAGTAAGGCCATAAGGCTTGTTATACATTGGCGAAATATTGTGAATGCTCGTCATTTATTCAATTCGAAATATTTGTAAGTATGCACCCAAATACGGGGTAATATTAAGGGGTTAGAAATAAAATTAGGGAGTAATCATTCATACTATTTTAATAAAATTATTTTTGTTCCATCATGTTTATCCATTTTGAGTCGTTCTCTGTAAGCTTTTTGCCTTTCGGCATTGGTTTTTGGCGGCATTCCTAAAAAAACAAAAGAAGTAATCACATAAAAACGTAATCTAAATGATTTGATAATTTTTTGCTGGTGGCACTTCTGTAAAGCAGATAGTATCCAATCCTTTTGTTATTAACGCTCTATATTTTTTGAAATAAATTAAGTAGTGAATATTACTATGCTTAGTCAGGTAATAACAGTATACACTCAGCATTATGTTGTACTTTTTCGTAACGTAACGAAATTCGTAAAAAACGTAACGAAATATTAGACAAAATGAGATCAGAAACAAGTATTTTTTTGATAAAATTTGTTACAGCAAATATAAAAGCTTACTAAATGTTCGTACCACACGTATTACAAAAAATGGTTAAATGAAGACTTACCGTTCTATATAAAATCGCTGATTTTACTGCCTGTTACGAAAAAGTAATCCCACAAAACACACACGTTTTCACTAATTTTCGCGATAGATGTTATGGCGGAGACGTCAGGCCAACAGCCATTCAGAGTGCAGCTATTGTTGTCCGTGTAAAATAAATACGGAATTGTTCAGAAACCATGGGAAAGTAGAAATAAATCGTAACTAAAGAGTAAATAACGAAATAGTAAATGAGAGCGACTCATTTTGTTTTTTTGCTTTAAATTGCCAATTCATTATGACACCCCATAGAAAATCAATTTGATACAGAAACTGCGATTACTGTAGAACGATAATACAAAGAAATTTACAATAATTTAGTTACGTATCGCATTTTATGAAACAAAAACACATGAAAAAGCTAGGGTGGCAAACAGATTTTTGTATGAAAGGTAAAAAAGGACTATTTTTAAAATATCTAAATATTTGGTAATAAGTAGGATTATAGCTATAATTCTTCGTTATCTTAAAGATTAATATTCATCCTTCAAAATTGTGTGTGTGTTTTTTTTGTGTGATGATTTATAAATATAAAACTTTTGAACTGTTTCAAAGCACACTTTTTTTTTCCAAAATGTACATTTTTTTTGAGAAATACTCATAACTATTGTTGTCTATGGTATTGGTACGCGAATGGTACGAATATAATATTACTTATGGACTTCTACGCGGGAAGTTTCGCAGTTTAGTTTTCTTTTTTTTTATTTGTATTTAGTTTAGCCTAAATGAGAGAGAAAACGTCCCAACGCAAGAGAATCCGCTTGTTCATTCTAAATTTCTGACAATAGTTCACAAATTAAATGTGTGTATTACTGTATTGAATTCTTCCTCCTTCCTTCTGAATATTGATCCCAGGGCCTCAAGGTCAAGAGATTAATCTAGATTAGACCTAAGCACTAGATTCCAAATTACTAAAGAATTAAGTTGCAAGATTTAACCACCAAATATTTACAAACTTAACATACACTGCTAGATAAACAAAAGCCTTTAGCTTTTTTCTTGCCCTTTGAAATGGTATTTTGTGACTAGGACCATGTTTAAGTGACTGGAAAATGTTAAGCGAATTAATATCAAACAGCATTTTGGGAGTAGAAATAAATAAATAAACCGAAAAAAACAAACCGATCTATGAAGCTAAATACAATTTTACAACAATACCCCCAATTTTTTCCGCCATCTTAGACCCCGCTTAATATTCCGCTCGAGTCGCACACGCAATCATGTATCAACGTCAAATGAACAAATATTGTGCTATAAGTTGATTACCGAGTGCGAATGCGATAAAAAGGGATAATGCTATCAGAATCAGGGCTTATTTATTACATCGGTAGCTTTACCATGAGTTTAAGTTAAACGTAGATAGATAGAACACACTTTATGAATCCACATAAGAAGAAAAGAAAAAAAAAACGGAACCGCTCGCGCTAGTGTGCATTAAAAAAAAATGTATGCTAAATTGAAGAATGAAGGTTTACTTCCTAGTACCAAAATTTAGCATAAATTCGACCCATCACGACAGTCCACGCGACCTGTTATTGCCTATGATCGCGATCTGCACGCGTTGGTGTGGTTGAACCTTAACCATAGCGGTTACTGTACAATCATGACATTTTTTACGCAGTCCCTAACCCTGGTCTTAATCAGGATTAAAATTTTTTTTTTTACTTAATTTGTGAAGGTCAAAAAGGTAGCTCATATGGGGCTTTTTTACATGTCTTCTTATCGATTTGGACCCTACCTAGAGTAACGGACATAAACTTACTTATTTTGTTTTCAATTTGCGGCTAAGATTGAGTGATTTTAACTTATGATAGTTTTAGTACAATGGAAAAGAAGTTAGTTCTTTTGAGCACTAAGGGCTACTTATATGATCCGTTGAACTCTATTATTACTAAAATTTTGTACCTCAATTATAGTCATGGAATGATTAAAGAAGTAAGCGATGCGTAAGTAATGAAGAAATATAAAAAAAAAATACTTGAATTATTTATTTCTTTAAGCTTTTACTAAAAAGATATCATTTCTTTGGACAGGACAATTTTTAATATCCTACTTCCTACTATCCTACTAATATTATAAAGGCGAAAGTTTGGATGTCTGGATGTCATGATGTCTGGATGTTTGTTACTCTTTCACGCAAAAACTACTGAACGGATTTTGTTGAAACTTTACAGTATTATTGATTATAACCCAGATTAACATATAGGCTATAATTAATGACGATCTGTGACAAACTAAATTTCACGCGGGTGAAGCCGAGGGCAAAAGCTAGTTTTTAATATAAAAAGTAAAACCTTTCTTCGAAAACCAATTTAGGATAGAATAGTATTTTTGGTACTTCTCGGAAATAACTTTGATAGATTATAATTACGTTGCTGGGTTGAATATTGGTAACCATCTGGCTTGACCACGTGCTTAAATCCTAAATGGGACAAGTTTAGAATTATTAGAATATAAATATTAGAGGCCGGTATAGAATAGAAAGTAGTAGAACAGGTTTCATTTACAGTTTATCACAGATACAAAGTTAGGCGTATTCTCATAAATAAAACACTGGACAATAAAATTAACTTGCACATTATATTGCCTCATTTTTAACACAATTACTCACTTAGCTTAAAAGCGCGCGGAGTCGTCCGCGCGCGTCCCTCTATTCTGACGTATCTAGCTAGTGTGACATTGACATTACGTCAATATCACTAAGACAGCAGCTCTTTGGCTATAAGGAAACCGTTATTTTAATGTTTTAGATTTTTCCCAAATAACAGTGGGTATAATTTATATGTAGAGTCTTAAGGACAATTTATTGTATAAGTTATTTTACACAAGAAGTTCACCGCCACAATAATTCTGCAGTCGAGGGGTCGATTATTTTATCGTTTCAGCCAAACGTCCACTATTGGACAAAGGCCCACCAAGGTTTAATAATTAGTACGGTAGCACATCATCCTACAATTTGTGGTTGTAAAATAGCACCTAATTAGCATTAGCTGCCAGTTATCTTGATGCTGTCGTCTGTACAATACATAACATTATGTATACTGTACATAATCAGGCTGAGATGTCAAGTGTAAGCGGATCTTGTAAATCGGCCCGGCAACGATGACATACGCCCGACGCGTGGTGTAAATCCCACTCGAGTTGTGGTTGAAGTGTGGTGCATGGGAGAGCGATTTTGAATAACATAATACAAGTCTTTTTGAACGTTGAGTTTTATCATAGTCCATGCTGGATTCAAAATCAATATTTTACTGTAAAGTCGGGGGACTCTTCTATTCTTTTCAGCACCAGCCCATATGTTGTCCCGAAGTGGTGGTAGGGCAAGCTATATTTGGGACGTGTATAAGTGTCCTGGAAGGGCCCATGTACTGAATAAACTATATGAATTAGAATTTGAATCAAACCTTCAAGGTCAGGTATTCTGTCTTTGGAACACTCGGACATAGGTATGTTAAAGATCCGTCAGATTAAAATTATTGTGATATACACACAATCATATAACTGTCTCATAAAAAGATACTGGATGCAGGCCACTACCAACCGCGCGATATGGAAATCATTGGAGGAGGCCTATGTTCAGCAGTGGACGTCCTGTGGCTGAAATGATGATGATGACGATGGTGAAGAAAAAAATACAGAAACATGTCACAATTTGTGCGTTTCTACCAAAGGACATCCACTGCTAAGAAAAGGGCATTCCCCAAGAATTTTTCTAATAACTGTTATACGCACCTACCGACTGTATTTTTTCCAAATCGCTACCCGCTCCGCTCATGACCAAGCACCAGCTCATCCCAAGACATTCCGACCCTAAGCACGCGCGTCGCTAAGCGAGTCCTTATTACTGGCGGCCATTTGCAAGTGTGACGTCACTATGCCTCGGCATAGGTAGATAAGGCTCGTGAGCTAGTGAGGAATGGGTAATGGGTGAAGTGATATTGCTGTCTCGCTAATGGGAAGCATTGGGAAGGTTCAGGGTACGATTCCTGCGAGGGACAATAGATTTAGCACCTTCTAACTAAATAAAGAATAAAGAAAATTACATAAAAGCCGGTGCTACATGGGTTTTTAGGGTTCCGTACCTAAAGGGTAGAGACAGACCATATTACCACTGCTGGTTTCACTACCATCGCCCCTGGGCGAGATTTCTATAGCGACTCCTAATAGATGTTATTTCTGGATTTTAGGGTTCCGTACCCAACGGATAAAGACGGCACCCTATCACAAGACTCCACTGTCCGTCTATCTGAACCATGACAGCTAGACAGTTGAAATTTCCACAAATGATGTATTTATCTTGCCGCTATAACAACGTTCTAAAAACATAATAAAATCTATATTTAATTGTATTCCCACAAATTGATTGTTTTTGCCGTTTTGCGGTGAAAACTTTCAAATTTTTGCTTAAAAACTTTTTTCTTTTTTTAACCGAAATTGACAATCGCATGTCATTCCCATGATCATGACCATGTCACATCACAAGTGGGTATCAGTTTACTGAAATACAAAATTTAATACTTCCCCGAATATATTGGATACGTTTTTTAACAAAAACGCAATGACTCGCACACGTACCCGAAATTAAAGACTGCAATAAAATACTGGCGTGTATAAAATCACTTTTTAACTTTTATTCTTCTCGAAGAGAATGTACAATGAAACTACATGCAGTAGGTTCCTACTATTTCTTAGTAAATCTTACTAGTAATGCATTCAAGACAGTGTGTGGAGTATAAATTATTTATGATTATACATTATTGTGGCAAAATAACAACGGTCATTATTGCATAGGATGCCAGAGTGTTAACTTGATTTTCCATCACATTATGTACAAAGATCTTGAGCATCATCATCAATGTCATTTAGTTTCTATAGCTGCAGGAGCACGACTTTCTAATTAACTATAGGAAAACGGAGGATTTAGCATACACTCCCCCACGCTGACCAGACTTTTTCTAGATCCAGCAGTCATTTGGCTGAAACGAGCGAAAGAAGCGTACTAAGTTATACTACCTTATTTTACTGACTATACATAACCTTAATAAGTTTTTGTATGGAGTGTGACGGACTTTGGACGTTAGTAAAAGTAAGATGGTGCGACAAAGCCAAGCGTGGAGATGTGCGGTGAAACTGGTTATTTCCACCAAAGCGTAGCGAGCGAGCGGAGAAGAGCGTAGAAGTCATAAGTGCCACTTGTGGTCTAAACTAAATAAATATTTTTTGATTTTGATTTTGAAAAGCGGAGCGATGGGTCCGTGGCCGAGTCCCCCAGTGTTCGACGCACCCGTGGTGGACGCCCCCGATTGAAATTAATTTAATATTATATTTTTTTCGGCTTTTGCAATAAGTACAGTCAACAAAAAGCAATGAAAAATATAATAATTTTTGTTATTATTACAAAAATTAAAATGTTTTATTTAATTTTTGGTTATAAATTCTTAATAAAACTTTTATTTGTTATTATACAGAGTGTTTGGTGGAAGGTTAGACAAACTTCGTGGGTTTATAGATAGGGACGTCGCGGGCACAACTAGTTCGTTAATAAAAAAAATTGTGCCTGACTGTACATTTAATTAAAAATTGCTGCAAATCAAATTTCACTGACCGGGGGCGTCGACCACGGGTGCGTCGAACACTGGGGGACTCGGCCACGGACCCGGAGCGATTCGGAGACGAAAGAGATGTGTGAGCGTGCTTAGCTGTCAGTCTATTGCTTTTTAAACACCGCCCTGCTTCGCTCTTCTCCGTGGAAGCCGGGCCCAAGTGGGACCACTGAACAAAATTATACTATACCAAAGGTGTCGGGTTACAACATCACTATAAATAATGATCGGAATTTAAGCCAGCCCGTAAATGTAAGTAGGAATTTATCGATTCGTTTCCTTTGCTTTAATTGATTAATAAAATAACAATGGGCCATCGTTTTGTCTTTGGCTTTACGGGACTTGGCAGCACTTGGATAAGGAAACATTTTGTGTTAGACTACCTGTTTCATGTTCTGTCTAGTTTTCTAAAGTACTAGCTACTAGGAAAAGGGAAATTATGAAGTATTTTAAATCAGTGACATTGTTTAAAGAAAACAAGATTTTTCTGTTAAAATCTTACGGAGTCTAAAAAAATTAAGGTCATTTAAACTAAATGTTTATCACTTTTACTTATTGATGCATGTACCTCTTTTCATGAATCCGACAGGTAATCTACAAATGATGTAAAAACCTACTGCAATCTAAAATTTGCTCCAAGTGGGATTTGAATCCTCAACCGCATTTGGGCTTACCAATCGTATATAGGTTCATCAAGGTAGCAGCCAAATTCTTGTTATATTTGACACTATAGGTCAGGGGTGGCCAACTTGATTAGACATGAGATCTACTGTTTACTAACGAAACCCTGGGCGATCTACCACTTATACTTCTTGAAATCTTAAATTAAACAGCATAGGGTGATCACTATAGTAATTAGCCAATACATAGTAATTGACCAACTTGCCTAAAATAAAAAGAAACAAGCCTAATGGAAGTTATTAAGAGAGGAAAAGGGACAAATATTTTTTTCTGAGCAATACGCAATCCAATGTAGTAAATATTTTTGTCTCTTACTTATTAACAATCCAATATACCAATAACTATATATAGGCTAATCACTATAGCAATCACCCTAGTTTAGTACACAATCATGTAGTATTTTTTGCCTTGCCACGATCGACTGGACTAATCGACCGGTTGGCCACCATTGCTATAGGTAAAGATGAAAGAAACCCAAAAGCATCTTGCACAATAATATCTGTCAATTCTTCTATTCCAAGCTGGTTAAAATTGCATAAACTTAACTTTTCAGAAAAACCATCTTGAAAAATGATTTCACAATAAAAATATTCTGAAATGAAAAGAATAACTTTGAAAGAGGATTCCTTTCAAATATGAATCCAATAAAAGGTGTGGGAGTAAAGTTATATTTATCAAAACTCCCCAGACGATGGTAAATAGTTTTAAAAACCGGCCAAGTGCGAGTCGGACTCGCACACAGCGGGTTCCGTACAAACTTGTAAGTATGAAATAGTTTATTCCTGAAATCAAGGTTTTGGAGCGAATAACGGCAAATGTGTCACGTTTGTTGTATAACACACTTTTAAATATTTATTTTATTCTGTTTTTAGTATTTGAAGTTATAGCGGCAACAGAAATACATCTTCTGTGAAAATTTCTACTGTCCAGCTATCACGGTTCATGAGATACAGCCTGGTGACAGACAGATGGACAGTGGAGTCAAACAACTGCACGCAGGAAGATTTAATGAATGCTGCTGACAACGCCACTCTTGTAGCGGAGTTTTGGGCTGACACTGAATAGGTTTATTGTCGACACGACAAGAAGAAGTGGAGTCTTATTGGGTTACGTTTTTACCCTTTGGGTACGGAACCCTAAAATGACATCTAAAAGTAAATGTAGTAAGACTCGCAAGAAGTTTTAAAAATGGCAATTTATAATCATATTTTTGGTATAAGTGTTTCGCATATTTTGTGCTATTCGTTTTAAGTGCCCTTTTAGGTATTTTATCATTTTCATGAAATATAGGAGAAATATTTTAAAAGAGTATCATTTTGCGTCGTTTCTTATTTGGTCAAAGTTTCGAGCGAACAATCTAAATAATATTTTAAAAGATTTGAATGATATTTTACGGAAACCAGGTGTGCAAAATAAACAAAACAATTCAAATTATTGTAACAGTTAGGTAGTTTTAAGCTGAGTTATGTCCGTTTTCACCGTCAATCCCTAATTTTTAAGTGACCCCTAATGGTAACACATTATAGGAATTTTGTTTTCATAGGGGTCACTTTGTGGAAATCCTTGGGGGAGGCCTTTGTCCAGCAGTGGACGTCTTTCGGCTGAAACGAACGAACGAAGGGGTCACTTAAAATTAGGGATTGATGGTGAAAACAGGCATAAGTCAAGCTGTAGATCCTGGCTACACAGGAGTTTCAGCGGTGGGAACGAGTGTATAAGTTTGAGTGTCAAGTGAAAAGCAAGTCGATCAAGAACAATCGTAACTAAAATCTATTTTCTATTTGGGATAACAGATGGCGCTGTGCTCCTTTAGCTCGCGCTAACATTTGTTTTTTTCCTGTCTTTATATACCTCCTGGAAATGTATGACCACCCAGTGTGCCTACCATGAGTTTACGTTAGGTGAGCTCGCTAGCGACTGCGTAAAAAAATGACATTTAAATGTATGACATATTGTGCAGCGCCCCTAGCGGCTACTTTCAAGAAACAAAATCTTCATAGAGATTTTTGACGTACTCGCTAGCGAGCACACCTGACGTAAACTCATGGTAGGTACACTGGTTCAACTAGGTTCAACTATTAGCTTAGCTTGATTCTCAATAAATGATGCTATTGCCTGTAAAATAGCTTTCATTTTCCCATGCACACCTCGCTATTGTAGGGTTGTACAACGAGTAATGGGAATAGTCCCGTAGAAAAAAAACTCATTTACTTTATCAGTTGTAGAATTCATTTATTAATCCGAGAATTTTTATCATCCAAAGCTGTTATTTCTCAGTAATTATGAAGTTCGTTAATAAATCATTGTTCCAGTTATCTTGTTTGTAAAGGATTAAAGGAAGGCCGAGATAATTAATAGCGTTCGTTTAATTATTTACAACTGGAGACAATTCGAGTATTTAGGCTTAATTGTGCGCGATGTCTAAAAATACAGAAAGGAAATGTAAAGGTCAAGTAAATATTTAGTTTTCTTCTTATTCTTCTCCCAAATAAGATCACAAACCTTACAGATACTTATACCTTACTAATAAAAGTTACACTACTGTTTACAAGCGTGTAACTATTCATTAGTAAAGGGTTTAAGAAAGAATGAGCCTTTTATTGACTAGTTCACAACGAAACTTTAACAGTCCCTAATTATGAACTACTACATGCTACTGAGAATCTCTCTGATCTCAGATCAGAAAGATATAGGCAAAAACAGTCAAAAACAAATTACTAAAGTGCCGTTAACCCCTAAATATGCTTGTGTTATGAGTGGAGTCACCACAATAGTCCAGCACCTACAAACCAGTGTTCCTCGGATCTCGAGTCAACCAGTCCGGCACCTTCACCCTTCAGCTATCTTCGCTTTTAACAAGATAAGGTTTGAAAAGGTTTTACTTGAATTTGGTTATTCTTTACCGTTAGATAATTCCTGGCCATTAGTGGTGACTGAGTTTGTTCCGGCGTTTCTTCTCAGCACTTGCCATATGTTTGTCTCGAAGCGCTGGTAGGGCCAAAAAGATAAGGAGACATGTAAAGTGTCCCATAAGGGCTACCTTTTACTTTTTTTATTATTTACTATATTTTGACGTTCATAAGTGCCACTTGTGGTCTAAATTGAATACATATTTTTGATTTTGATTTTGACAGGATGCCACATGTACCTTACCAGGGAAAGGTGAAACTGACTTTTTATATTTAACCTTTCAAATACCGTTATTATTAATTCCAAAGGAAAGGCATCAAGGTACATATCAGTTCAAGTGTGAGCGTTACCAAAGCGGGCACCGATCCCGCGGGACACGACCAGGTTCGATGCTCGGTGGTGTTGGGTTACACAAAAGGTAGAACTATAGGATTACTGGCGTTACCGTCGGTTGTCGAATGATTGTCGCTTGCCAAGTTAATTAAAAATTAAGTAATATTTAAATTAATATGGTAGGCCCTTTCTAAAACTGTGATAAAACTATGCGAAGCTTTTCCTTGCTATTCTATTTTATGCGAAATTTCATCTAAATCGGTTCAGTAGTTTAATTGTGAAAAGGTAGGTAACATTTATTGTCCCGAAGCAGTGGTAGGATTAAAGTAAGTAAATAAAAGACGTGTAAAAGTGCTTTTGAAAAGCCTATTTCCAGAAAATTAATTAATTTTATGACTTTTAACAGACAGACAAACAAAGCATTAACATTTTATAATATTAGCGTGAATTTTAGGACTGTATGCTTTGATATTACATACCAATAATAATTATGATCAGTATTACTTTTTCTCGAATCTCGAATGAACGGGCCTTTTCAAGGCGAAAGTAAGTAGGCGCTTACAGGGCAGATATGTACCATCCTAGACTGCAGCGATTGCGGTCAATCCTGCTTTGTTACGCATTAAAAAAAACTCGAAGCGAAAGTAACAATAGTAGCTCAATTATTTCATACCATAATCCACTATTAGACTACCAAAGTATAGCACATCACTTGACTTACTTCACAGTAAATCCTGGGTAAAGTATAATAATATAAAATACTTTTGTATGTTCATCCATGGATTATTGTTCTGGACAGTCCGATCAAGGGATCTTGAAGACGCCATAAAAATGAGTTTATTCAAAATATCTGCTATATTCGGGTATTACAGACCCATGCATGATGTATGAGATTTGGTGGCTGTCGAAATACATGAATTTGGATGGAATATTTTGAATGTAATGGACTGTAAGATGTAGGCATTTGTTATTCAATACTTCGTTTTTTTTTGTATAAATAAAAACACTGGAAATCATTATTTCAACTTATTTTTTTTTCACAAGGAGGAAGCTCTTGGCCTGTATTTCTAATTTTGAGTGTGCCAGTATCTCACCTGATGGTAAGTTATGATCAGGCCGAAGGTGGAAGCGAGCTTCACCCGGAATCCTCAACCACGGAGGAACTGGCTATCTTACCTCTAACTGCCGCAACACAACAATGCAATTTCTCGAATACAACAACAATCTTAAAGCGTTAGTTCTAAAACGCATAATTCCAAACAACAAAGCACCCACACAGACTCGTACTCCCATATATCCGGATCGGAGTCGCGCAGTTCCTAAATACACCGTATAAGCTCGGACGATAATGCACTGGCCACTGCCTCTAAACAACAGAGAGGGGTTTAGTATCCCCACTTTCTAAATCATCATCATCGTCATTTTGGCATCAGATATAACCCTTAACCTCCTAGCACTTGTTTCAGTCACATAACCTCCTGAGGTCTCTCAGACTCCTACTCCCTCAGGACTCTAAAAAACAACCTAAGACATTTGTCAAAAAAAGCCTAAATATCTCACAGCGCATGCGACTAGTTACGACAAGAAACAAATTCACCGGAGTCTGAGAAACCCTTGGTAGGTGGTTAAGGGTTAATATTTTCAGTCAATTCCTAAATAGACGGTAATGCACTGCTGGATAGAACAACAGGGAAGGGTTTAGTATCTAAAAATACTGTCTAAATCATCATCATCATCATTTTGGGGTAAACCACTTTTGAGTTTTTCAGTCATGAGGTAGTAAAAAGGCGCTGGATGCAGGCCGCTACCAATCGGACATTAAGGAAATCATTGGGGGAAATGAAATCTTGGCTGAAATTATGATGATGAGTCATCTGTTTCCCGCTTTGCAACATTAAGTCGATTATTTTGAACTCCTTTATTAAATTTTTGCAGTGGTGGAAAAGAGGTGGGATTAATCCAAAGTGAATCCAACTTCTAAGATTTCAGATGTTGTATTTACTATTTTTGTGAGAAATGGCGACGGATTGTGATTTGTGAAGCTTGCCAAAAAGGTGTGACCTATCTGTCAAGAGTGTAGCGACGAAGATTTCAACATAATCTTCAGACTCTTTCGACGCGGAGATCCCGGGTTCGATTCCCAAAGGGTGCACAATAATTTATCTTCACAATAAGAGTTATGAATGGGAATTATGGTCACAATGGATGCGGGCAGCGTAGGACCGTTTATTGTGGAAAACCTTGGGGGAGGCCTTTGTTCAGCAGTGGACGTCATTTGGCTGAAACGAACGAATAAGAGTTATAGACCAGTGACACCACGTCACTCGCGTCTACTATGTTTTCCAGGGATCAAGTCCGTTTGATCCGCACATAGCCGTTGAAACTAAAATATAGACGCATAAATATGAAACGGGCCGAAACCTAATGGTTTATTTGGGAAAGTTGTACGTTTATTTAGTTTTGCTTTGGAAACTGGAAAATGGCGTGATGTGTGGTTTTGGGGATAGAGCTGGATTAAAATCGTTGAATTTTAAGGCTCTCTATGAAGTCATTATTTTTATTCAGTACCTACCTACTTAGTCCCTTTCCAGGTTGCTTATACACGACCCAAATAGCTTGTATTTATAAGAAGTTACTTACTACATTATATTTGAATTAGTAAATCTTTCTTTCTTTAAATAACCGTAAATTGTCTAGGGGAGACCAAGCAGAGTTGTAACAGAGGTGGGTTATAAAAAAGAATTTTTTTTTGAACCGATGATAGTTTATCAAGCTAGCAATTTCGCGAATTCGTTCCTGCTAACTGTCATGGGTGCAGAAAATTTGGGTTTGTGGCAACTTCCCACGGTCTCCCCTGCATCTCATTTAGTTTAATAATGCGACTATTTTGGTACGATTCTACTATTACTAGTACGAATTACAATCTGTGTCAAATTGGCACAGTGTTTTATCTCTTTATACGGCAGTGGGAATAAAGTTCCCACCACATTTTGTACCTTATTCGCTTGTCTTAAGATCCATAAACAATTAAAAATATGATTTTATTGAGATTAAAGGGTTATTATTATAGCAATCTATTGTCTATTATTTGAAAATTTTACTAACGTTGAAGCAAAAGAAATGCCTTTCGCCCGTATTCACAAACATTATTATGAGGTCTCACAGTGCGCGTGAACGCATAGGGTGACACACGAACCAAACACAGAGCTCTATTCAACGCTGTGCGTTCGATTTGCAAGCACGCAAGCATCGTTTGTAAATACGGGCGATTGCCCCTAACGTTTCTCTTGACTTTTAGCATCTAATAAATATCCCATTAAAAGGAGATAGCTAGTTACTATAATTTTATATCGTTCAAAGGATAATCACCAGTGTACGGCATCAAAGGAACTCCATTATGCTATGACATTCAATGTTAATAGATAAGTCCATTAGCCGAGCTATAAGAAAATGGCAAGACAAAGAGGTCATATAAAACCTGTTAAGTACGAGTTGAGATCACACACGATGGGTTCCGTACAAATATTTATGATAATAATAGGGTCTTTTCAAGGCGAGAGTGAACAGGCACTTACAGGGCAGATATGTACCATCCTAGACTACATCTCACTTAACATCAGGTGCGATTGCAGTCAAATACCTGCCTTGTCTTGCATAAAAAAAAATAACAATAAAAAAGTGACTTTAATTTATTTTATATAAGACTAGCTTTCCGCCCGCGGCTTCGCCCGCGTGGAATTTTGTCTGTCACAGAAAAACTTTATCGCGCGCGTCCCTGTTTCAAAAACCGGGATAAAAACTATCCTATGTTCTTTCCCGGGACTCAAACTATCTCTATGCCAAATTTCATCAAAATCGGTTGCGAGGTTTAAGCGGGAAAGCGTAACAGACAGACAGACAGACAGACAGACAGACAGACAGACAGAGTTACTTTCGCATTTATAATATTAGTTGGGATTTTAAACTTTCGCGTTCCATTTCAATTAACCGCCATCAGTCTGCTTGTGACCACGGCTGCGATCGCGTTAAGACCCGTGTCTTACTATTTTAATTTAATTTCTTTATTTGGGCTAAATTAATAAGTGATACTGGGACATGTATAGCGCGTTTTAAAGACCTATTTACAGTAAATAAATGACTTTGACAACCAAATGGTCAAATGTTGGTCTAATGGAGCCACATTTTATCTCATGATTTTTTGACCTACCAGCACGAGACAAACGTTTGACAAGTGATGAGAAGAAGCGCAACCAATTCAGTCATTACGGACGGCCAGTTTAAAAAATAGAGATACATATAATAATTCTTGAGTGGCGACCACGAGCCGGAAGACGTAGCGTGGGCAGGCCTCCCTTTAGGTGGACCGACGATCTGGTGAAGGTCGCAGGAGGTGGCTGGATGCGAGCGGCGCAGGACCGGTCTTCGTGGAAGTCCTTGGGGGAGGCCTTTGCCCAGCAGTGGACGTCTTTCGAAACGAACGACAATAATATCAGCAGGATTAACAGTAAGAAAATATTTTTAAAAATTATTCTCATGGACTGACTGTCTGAAAATTTCAATATCTTATTACGGCACAAAAATTCAGACTTCGTAAGATGCCACAATGTGAAGCTTAATGTGCTGTCATTTGCACATGCGGATCCCTAATTCAAATCCGTAGAAATATGAGATAATTTTGCGTTAAAGGTGAACCATAGTTGGAAGTTTGCTATAGTGTTTCTGACGTGAAAGCCGAAAGGCAATGTGAGAGTACATTAGGAGTAAAAACAAACTGTGCTTTTGAATAATTTGCTTTGTTATGCCCCCGCGGCTTTTCATGTGTATTAAATTGGATGGAAAAACTTCAGAGCCTTTTAAGTAAAAACTCTCAAGTCTCTACTAAATCTCAAGAAAAGATTATGTCCTATAAATTAGTCTGGAAATTGAAAATTTTACCAATCTAAAGTTTAATTCTATGCTTGCTATAAACTAGAAAGATTTCCTCTATGAGAAAGGTAGATAGATAGAGTTTCAAGACGTCTTTTTTAGCCGAATCTTAAACAGAAATCGATTTTATTTCCATTTTTTTCACAAATTATAAAAAATGTTTCTTTCAACTACTTTACTTCTTAATTAAAATGCACACTTTTCCTACTTGTGTGTGTGTAAATTATTGAAATGAAAATTGAAAGAGAAGTTCGTTTAAAACAAGTGATCAACCTTATGGTCTGTTGATCAAAACGTTGAAAACATTCCATCAGAAAATTTCCAATCACACTTTCTACCACATAAAGGTAACCTAACACTGTACCAGCCGACCTAATACGTCGTGTCAGCCGTCAATACAGTGCAGTGCCTTACAAAGGAGCGCGACGGACGGACAAAAAACGCCTTTGATATAGTCACTACACATACTCTGACAGGTGATCGCATACTGATATGGGTTGAAAACATACGCCAGGAAATAGGGACAACAATTTTCGGCAGATACAGAACTATTCGTACTTCTATAAGATCTTAAACTTTCGCGTTCCATTTCGATCCGCGAGCCGCCAGTCTGCTTGTGACCACGGCTGCAGCATAACAGCCGAAACGTCAAGCCGTGAGTACATAATGTAACTCATTCATAAACGTCACGTTAAGACACGGGGTCTTACTATTTTATACCTACTTCTAGTTTTCACTGGTGCAACTCCTGTGTAGCCAGGATTTACAGCTTGACCGCCAATAAAAACCTAACCAGTGAAGGCCAAGTTTGTTCCTGGGGGAAAGTTTTTCAGCAGTTCTAAAATAGAATTACATTAATAAAGAAGTTAAATCGCATAGCGTCTCTAGTGTCTGACAGCTACTTATGCTACATGGATGCAATGACATAAAAAGCCTCGAAAATTAAGACCTACACATAGTTTTTTTATACCATATTAAGGCTGGGTTACACCATCTTACTTTGACTTTAACAAACGTCTGTCAAACTCCTAAAAAAAGCACCGGTTATCCGTTATAAGTTCGGTCAAAGTTAGGTGGCGCAACTCAGCTAAAGTCTCGTTAACCCCTCGCACTAAGCTAAATAATAATATGCTTGTGTTTACGAGTGGGTTAACTGAAATTCTTAATAAAAACAATTTCGACATATTCCAATTAGAGCACTCGTCATCGTTTTAACGCTAACTTCCTAAAGAAAAGTTATATTGATAAAATCTAATAAAAGGAACATGCATTTCTTAATAACAGAAACTGTATATTAACAAAAATAACAGTTATAAAACCCAAGAGAGGAAATAATTGCCATTCTAACCAACGATTAAGGTCTAACGTACAATCTAAATTAAAATCTAGAAATTCAATATGCAGTACGTTTAAATGCATTCGATATAAAAGGAAAGATGAGAAAATTAATAAATCGCTATAATCCACTCCAGAGTTGAGGCAAAATAAAAACAACAGGTTTAAACTTCGTTGAGCATATTTATCCGCTAGATAGAAATACATAATTAGTGTTTTATCTCTCAGATTGAAATATAATGGGAGATAATTACTGACGCGCCCGACGCGTTTTGTATTTTAACTAAGTATGTACAAAGATTTAGTCGAACTATAATGATAACCGGTGTTTTTTGTATGGAGTTTGACAGATTGTTGACGTTTGTCAAAGATAAAGTAAAATGGTGCAACCCAGCTTTACTTTTCTTAGTTTACCTTTGACAAATGTCAAAAATCTGTCAAACTTCATACAAATAGCAGCGGATAACGTTATAGATATCGTTACAGTGAGATGGTGCAACTCGGCCTAAGCCTTTATAAAAATCACGATACAAATATTTTGATATTTTAAATAATGAAATTAGTATTATCTGAAACAATTACATAAGTATGAAGCCATTTGAGCCAATCGTTTCGTCAATCAAATTAAAATATATCGATGCAAATCAACTATGGCAGCGAAAAAGGCCCATCTCTTTTACCTACTCATCATTCATTTTAGGGTCTTTGAAAGGGTCAAATAGGATAAAATTACTAATAAAGATCTAATTCAACGCAGCGATGACGCTCACAGTCAGAACCCGTGTGTTTCCACCCAAAAGCGGTCAAATGAAGTTTCAAACCATCTTGCTAGTTGCAATTTACTCACTTTTCTCTACTTTTCAACCGACTTCAAAAAAGGAGGAGGTTCTCAATTCGACCCGTATGTTTTTTTTTTTTTCTACTCGGCTCTTTGCAATACTTTGTAGTTAGCCTTTAACGTTCACAGCTTTTGTATCTTTTATACTAGTTTTAGAAAAGTGTGGAAAACAAATTCCTAGCGAGCTAGCTTTTATTTAATTAAAATTAGAAAATTTATTCGTAGGGGCGTTTAACGCCAGTTTGTAGGATAGATTATGAGGAATTTAAATTTACTGCAGGCATTATATTTGGTAAATGTGTCAATTATCCACAACGAGGAAGCCTTTGAGCTTTGGCCTGCATCTCACCTGATGGAAAGTGATGATCAGGCTGAAAGTGAAAGTGAGCTTCACCAGGAATCCTTAACTACAGAAGATTATTATTATTTCTTCCTTTTCTCAATTCTTAATAGCCTAAAATATTGTCGTATCATCATCATAATTCCATCCAATTTTAGACTTTTTTACAGCTGGAATCGAGCCAAAGTATTACAAAGAGTGTAATCTTCTGCATTTTCCTACAGCCACTGTTAGCTATCTCCTGGAGGTCGTCGGTCCATTGAGCAGGACCTCCTATTCACCTTAATGAGACGTGTTTTTTATCCGTTTATCTTTTATCAGTTGTTTAGATGTCCAATATTGAACCGTCCCAGCTATGACATTGCCAGGAGGGCACTAGTATCAACACTACATTATTAGTTCCGATTTTTGACGTTGGACAACCATGTAATTTTGACATTTACAGGAGAGCACTGTCAATACAGGGTTTTTTGTTTTAGATATTTGCCACTTGACGTTTCAGAATCGTGGGACTATAAGTTTAATATGGCTAGAATCATTTTTGTGAACTGTGGCCAGGATTATATTAGGTACTTTAGACCTTTGCTACATTTTTGGTCTATGTTCATTACTTTGGGTTCCTGTCAAATGATCCCTTTCCAGATTTTATCTTTAATGACATCCCAAGCATCGCCCTTTTCATAGCTGAGTGACGTGTAATTATCTTGGACTAAACAAAAATCGGTAACAGTGGTCTGAATATCAGAATATACATTTTTTGTTGAAATATAGCTCTTAGTATACTGCATAATGCCACTGTATTCAGCCTGTAGTAGGAAATTTAAACATAAGGTTGAATTTTCAGTATCAAACTGCCGGTTCGAGAGGTTATTTAGTTCAATTCCCGTCGTTTGGGCTATTGTGGTGACCCCACTCCTAACAAAAGCATGTAGGTTCATTATTTAGTTCAGCAGGATTAACGGGAATATTGGTTGTTCTAGAGCCTCAATTAATGGAAATAGTTGTCCCAATTAAATCAAGTTTAATTATTTTAGGTTGTTCAAATTTTGTCATGGTTAAGGTGAAGCATCTGGATGGGGCAGCTCAGGACCGGTCATTGTGTAAATCCTTGGGGGAGGCCTATGTCCAGCAGAGAACGTCATTTGGCTGAAACGAACGAATAAGGTGTGGGACGTCCACCCACAAGGTGGACCGATGATCAAAATCAAAATCAAAATTATCTTTATTTGTTTAGACTAATTAAATTAGTTCTTGCAAATCGTCAAATGCTCTTAAGGAGCCTATGCATGACCTGATAAAGGTAGCAGGAAGGCGCTGGATGCAGGCCGCTACCAACTGTGCGATGTGGAAGTCATTGGGGGAGGCCTATGTTCAGCAGTGGACGTCCTGTGGCTGAAATGATGATGATGATGAACGAATAAGAAATCCCAATTATCCCCAGCCAAGTAGTGCACTTCATTTCGTACTTGATAATTATGAAACTTGTTACGAAATTACTTCTACCGGTCACCCATCCAACTACGTACATCTCCCAAAGATGCATAACTTGTAATACTGATATCAATTCGCCCGAACCGACTGGCCAAGCGTATAATCATTAACTCCGCCAAATTACCAAACCCTTCGATTTATCTGAAGCAATTTTAGATGCGATCATTCTCTTTAAATTTCTAGATGGAATCTTTCTTTTAATGCTAAGGTTGGTGCAATATTTTTGGGGAAAGATTCGAATATCGAATGCCGTTAATCGATTCCCGATGCGATGGTTGAATCGAGATTAAGCAATCGAGAATATCGGCTGGCGTGGACGCTATTTAAGGGGTGGCTGTAACACCGTGCAGTAATATAAACGTTTATGAGTTTACATTTTCCTTATTGCCTGGAAAATAGATTATCGTTGGTGCTAATGTGATGGCTGTTCGCCTGGTGTAATCAGGCTGCAATGCCGCAGTTGCAGGTTTGAATCTAGCTGGGGGCAAATATTATTACTATTCGTTCCATACGTTCAGGGTTAAATATTGACTTTGTGCTTAGCGGATGAGAGATGACAAACAAAAGTACAAATAATTTTAGTTTAAATCTATGGCAACCGTTTCTGACTGATCTATCAACATGAACCTGAAACTACTGACCGAACTGCGCTTAAATATGTCATACACGCAGTTTTTAAGACGTAGGTCTCTTCTACGAAAGGATTTCTCAAAATTCAACCCCTAAGAGTATGAAACGGGGGTCAAACATTGCCGTATAACACTGTATTTTGATGCGCGATTGCTTGTAGGTATCCTATAGATCGCTTCATTTCATCCACGAAGACGCGCTTTACCATTTTTCCGGTAATGTTTGAGTGTTATACATGCTAAATTATCCACGAGTGCACACGCACACTGCAATAATGACGCTCGGATTGCTCGGATCAAACTCCCCGCTCACCGCGCTTCTCTCGACCAAAAATTGGTGGGGCGATCCATCCGACCGATTTCGGCCATGGCGACCACTCCGACTTCTAGCTGTCTTGGCGGCGCTGGTGTGCCCGAAGATGGCTTACGTAGCCGATCTTCTGTCTTCGTCTGTTGAAACGATCTATACAGGGTGGAAACGTTAAGTGATCTCACTGGATTATTTCTAAACTATACAAGATATTGAAAAACTGCTTACTGATCCTGAAAGTCCTTCATGAGATCTTTCAAACGGTACCAATAATAGGTTACAGAATAAACTGGATCTATCTGAAAATTCAATGTTTCCAGCTTCCATACTAAATGTATGCCAGACACACAATATTAGAAGTGTAATTATTTTTATTTAAAAAAAACTCGTAAATTATTCATGGAAAACATTGGTTTTAGGTTTTACTTGTTTTAATATTGTCAAGAGATGAGTGTCATGACTGTGGTAGTACTAAATGTATGGAATAAGGAAACATTAAATTTTTTGATAGATCCAGTTTATTCTTTAACCTATTATTGATACCGTTTGATAGAGCTTATGAAGCACTTTCAGGATCAGTAACTAGTTTATTGATATATTGTATAGTTTAGAAATTATCGAGTGAGATCACTTATCGTTTCCACCCTGTATACGTTACGCGTCGGTGTGACAGCAGCCCTGACTGACAACGCCCCAAGCTCCTCATTTCACCAACTTTTTACGGGTAGATGGCGGATACTCACAACGGATCGCGGCACATTTTGTATATTGCATCGATTCGTATCGATCGCATCTTAATTGTGAGGTGCGTGGACGTGAAGAGTTTTAAATATGAGGGTTCAAATATCTGATTGGACGGACAAGGTGGGTAGTTTACAATGTTACATACAGGGGGTATGAATGTGTGCACATCTAAAAGATAAGGTATACCAAAAACCCTAAGCAGAGGAAGTATTTTGTTTTAAAAGTTAAAAATGTACTACATTTTGCATAAGAACATTAGTTCAAATTTTCACTCATAGATGGCGTCATCCGGAGTTAACTCCCGGTATCATAAAGACAGATTAGATGTGCCGTTTCTGCAAAGTTTCCCACGTTTGGGAATATTCCCCGGTTGGTTTCCCCAACCTTTCACACTGTAAAACTCTCCCTAAATGCAACATAATATATTACCAACCTTCGGAATATTACTAACCTTCGAAATATTTATCGGAAAGCGTAGTGTAATGTTCCCCAGCTAGGTAAAGTGAAATCTTGCCAACTCGCTGGTATATGCCAAAGAAAGGACTTGACCTTCAATGTTTGTGTTTTAATTGGCAGCCAAACTAAGATCCTGGCTTTATTAGAGTTGTGGAAATATGGCTGTTGATGATGATAAAACGATATACCTCTATTGTCTGTACTCTACTGCACATCCTTAATATACTAACTAGCTTTCCACCCGCGGCTTCGCCCGCGTTTAATTATGTCTGTCACAGAAAAACTTTATCGCGCGCGTCCCTGTTTCAAAAACCGGGATAAAAACTATCCTATGTCCTTTCCCGGGACTCAAACTATCTCTATGCCAAATTTAATCAAAATCGGTTCAGTGGTTTAAGCGTGAAAGCAAGACAGACAGAGTTACTTTCGCATTTCGTATAGATTAGTAATGCAGACATATTATTGTAATGGTAGATTAGTACACGAAATCAGCGGTTATTACTGGATTATTAATTAGGTCGTGAGTACAGTTTAATTAATGCCGTGTAATTGCGTGTTAAGCGGTGTCATTATGAATATAATAATGCATCGACGGGTCAAATTTGTATGGCAATAGCCCGTGGGTTCGCTCTGTAGTTAGTTTAAAAGCAAGAAAAGTTTATGGGATTATCAACTTTATTGCAAACTAGCTTTTGATCTCGTACTTGCTTGCATTATTTTAGATTTGAATAGGTACTAATTTTCATAGCAGTAAGTTGAGAATTCATGTTTATCTTTCCCTTTTTCACTGCATTTCAGAATTTTTCCTAACGCACGTATTCACAAACGATGCTTGCTTAAGTAAAGCAGCAAATCAAACGTACAGCGTTGGATAAAGCTCTGTGATTGGTTCGTGTCCCTGTGCGTCCACGCGCACTGTGAGACCTCATAGTAAGTAATGTTTGTGAATACGGGCGTCTGTCCTTCTTCTAGGCTTAATACAGGTGTTAGGTAAATGGGTATATGAGCCGATACTAGCCCATGTTAACATGGGCATATAAATGGTATGGTGAAGTCAGAAAATTGATATCTTCATTTTAATTATTTTAATTTTCATACAAATCGGATTTTATAAAATTTATTTTGTATGAAAATTAAAAAAGTTAAAATGGTGATATCAAACTTCTGATTTCACCATACCATTTATATGGTCATGTTAAAATGGGCTAGTGTCGGCTCATATACCCATTTACCTAACACCCTGTATATCACTGTCTCAATTAATTAATACTGATTTAACGGCGAAGAAATGTTACCGATCAATTAGATAACTAATTTGTGGTAATAAGTACAATGACAAACATTTACTTTTGTACTTAAATATCAATAAAAACTAGTCATTTATAAAGTGAATAGATAGGGACTGGAATTCACTGCCTGCTGCTGTCTTTCCTGAACACTATAATCCGGGCGTCTTCAAGGCGAGTGAATAGGCACTTACAGGGCAGATATGTACCATCCTAGACTGCATCCCACTTAACACCAGGTGCGATTGCGGTCACCTGCCTTGTTCTGGATAAAAAAGTACAGTCGATAGCACATCATACATATTTCTTGCATATCTATACTATACTAATATTATAAATGCGAATGTAACTCTGTCTTGCTTTCACGCCTAAACCACTGAACCGATTTTGATGAAAGGCATAGAGATAGTTTGAGTCCCAGGAAAGGACATAGGATAGTTGTTATCCCGGTTTTTGAAACAGGGACGCGCGCGATAAAGTTTTTCTGTTACAGACAAAATTCCACGCGGGCGAAGTCGCGGGCGGAAAGCTTTTAAATATGTAGAATATATGTAGAACTTTTAGATAGTACATGTGATGCCACAGTACTTAGCTTGATGCAGTCGTCTATCACAAATGTAATTTTATATTTTGGAAAAAAAACTTCGAAATTCCGTCTAAGTTATTTTGTTTAAAACCCTCAACCACCAAACCAATTAAAGTCAAAGTCAAAGCTAACTCACGTATGAAATTTCGTGTAATTCAGGTGATGTTATCGCTGACATTAGCATCAACGTCACCTGCAACTCATACTGATAACTTTCTCTAGCCGGCGGCCATGTTAACAACCCTGCTAGGGCTGCCAGCTAGATAATCCATAGATGTGGTTGAAATTATTTCATTTTTCTCAAAAACATTTAAAATAAAATCACTTATACAGGGTGAAATTGAAATCATAGTTTCCCCAAATATGAGGCAAACCTGCCATGAATGGACCGGACGATGGCCGAGCGTTCTTAATTATTGAATATTAAGTCAATTAAGTTTTAATTATTAAGTCAATTGACTTTGCTTTTCAAACGAAATTGAAAACATTAAACTCAAATCAAACTGCTATATTTTTGTTGTCATATATGATTTCACAGTGTTAAACCGGAAAACGCAGCGTGGGACATCCACCCACAAGGTGGACCGATGTCATCATAAAGGTAGCATTTGATCAACATGGAAAGCATTGGGGGAGGCCTATGTTCAGCAGTAGAACTCCAGTGGCTGAAATGATGATGATGATGAAAGTGATGTCGTCTGCACTTGATAGACTTGGTACCCAAAGCAAAGTAGATAAATCCCAACCGACTGTAATGAATTAAAGTGAAAACTACATAAATTATTAAGAGCCAACCCTACACCTCACGCGCAGAACTCCGCCATTTTGTTTTCACAGGATGTAACAACAATAATAACGCAACAAACTTTTGATAAAAATCGCGCATTTAAATGGTTAACGAGAACAACTTGTTTTATTCGTAAACACGAAACAATATTACAAATAAACTTTGTTTTGAAGTCATAATAAATTATTTATTTTAACTTTGAAAGCCTATTAATGAAGGTTTGTTATATCAAAATAGGTGAAACCATCCACTAGGTCAGTGTTTTTCAACCTGTGGGCAACCTTCAAGCCTCTATGGGGGGTCGCGGGAGGTCGTATAAACTACCTCATTAAAAAATCAGTAAAGTTTTAAAGATAGATTTATTAAAAATCTTATTATGAAAATGCGAAAAATGTTGTATGGATTAAAGTATTCGGTCCCTACAACATCTTTGTTATAAAATGCATGAAAAAAAAGCGAGCGGTCGGGGGGTCGCGAAATATTTTTTCATGCTAGGGGGGTCGTGTCATCAAAAAGGTTGAAAAACACTGCACTAGGTGAACCGACGATCTGGTAAGGTCGCGGGAAGAACCTGGATGCGGGCAGCGCAGGACCGGTCGTTGTGAAAATCCTTTAGACCTTTGTCCAGGACGAAAGGTAAAAACTTAATTTTAAAAAAATGCGAGGGAGCCAGTAGGTACCTACTCATATAAAAATATACCCGCAGCTTCCTTTTCGATGCTAGTGCTAGCAGAACTGAAAATTACATTATTTATTTATTTGTTTTAAGGACAGCCAACAAAGCATACACCTTATCTAATATCATAACCTTAATACATTAAACGTTATGTGGTGTTGCCTTACTTAAAGGCTGCCACGACATGCAAATAAATGTACTACTAATAGAAGGCAAAAATATTTTTTTCTCTTCAAATCATTTTTAGAGTCTACAGTTCGTTTCGGATACATAGTCCAATCTTTAGACTAATTAATTACACTGCACAACAGCATTTCTGATGATTGGGTTATGTTACATGATATTACCTAGTCCAATTTTTAATGACGATTTCAAATCTGTGATTGAAATATCTGTATCAGCTCTGGTTAAAAAAATATGACACTTGGGTCTTTTTGTAAAAAAACACTCTTTTTTTAGAGATGATCCTATTTTATGAAGTTGTTAAGTTGAAAAAACTTTCTTTTATTTGACTTCCTTGCTGATGCTGAAGGCAGACAGCTCTTCTGAATGCTTCAACAGCAGTCAGCCATCATGTATGCATTCCAGTGGCCCTGATAGCGTCCCTCTATCATACGAAGGCCCTGGTGGATTTGCTCGCCATGTTCTTCACTTAGATCCTTAAGAGTTGTGATAAAATTGTTCAGGTGATTACGAAGAGAGTGTAATTCGATGTTTATATTACATCCAACCAAAAAAGCATGTTTGTAAGTGACTCATACGTTGTTCGATGTGTAAAGAATAGTAAGATTTTTTCGGATTTTCCAAAAAAAAATTAAAATGCCAAAATAACTCATTCCATGTCTTTTCGGAAGACTTGAAGATCCTAAATCTCTAAAACGATCGTTTACACCATCTTGGCTACATGGTTTTGAAAATTTCGGGGTCACATTCAAAGTCTCTACCACACTGACAGTTTTCGCCTCAAAATCCTCATGTGAAGTATCAACATGAGGTTCAGGTGACTTCTTAGGGTTGAAAAGACATCTACATGCCAAACGTATGCAAGGAATTACCATTTAGTTCAATATTTTTTGGTTAATACCATTTTTGGTCAAAAATAAAAATAACAGTCGTCGCGATGGTTCAAGGGTTCCTTTCAGATCATAGCGGTTTCGTACCTAAATCTACACATATTCTTATTTGTTTATAAACGTAAAAACTCAACGCATCTTTTCCACGCCTTTTGCGGAATTCAAGGCTTATCTTTCATTTCCACTGGGTCCCCAAACTAATTTTTGTAAGCCAATTTTACGAACTTTGTCACATTTAAACGGATTATTTAAACATATCCTCTCCGCAAATGAAACAAAATTGATTTAGATCATTCACACAAACACTTCTNCACACAAACACTTTTTAATGCTACCATATTAAATTATACAAAGAAAACAAAGGTTTTTTGGAACTGTCGGCAAATTAAGACTGAAATTTAGCAATTTTTGAGTGAAAGCTATAACACGTAAACAAGAGCTGCTACGAAAAAATGGACGGCAGATTCAGAATCAGCGACGTCAAATTAGTAAACATCATGTAATGAAAGTCAATCATCAGCCAAAAGTTGCAATTTTGTTGTGCAGTGTTATTTGTTACTTGTGCTGTTAATTATAATTCTCAATCCGNAAATTAAGACTGAAATTTAGCCATTTTTGAGTGAAAGCTATAACATGTAAACAAGAGCTGCTACGAAAAAATGGACGGCAGATTCAGAATCAGCGACGACAAATTAGTAAACATCATGTAATGAAAGTCAATCATCAGCCAAAAGTTGCAATTTTGTTGTGCAGTGTTATACATGACTTCGTACCGCTTTCCTTATGATAATGCAAGTTTAATAATATTAACATAATGATGGGAGTTATTTAATTAAATATTGGCTAAATAAAGGCTGAATTAATAGATTTGAGTAGATGAAGCACATGATGTGCCCTGAGTGCTCAAACAACTGCACTCAGGAAGATTTAATGAAGGCTACTGATAACGCCACTCTAGGAGCGGAGTTTTGGGCTGACACTGTATAGGTTTGTTGTCACGACATGAAAGAAGAAAGAAAGATAATAATTTTAAATTTGGTAACAAAAGATATAGTACACACAATTAATAAAAAAAACAAGAAGATGGACATATTTAAATTATCATCTTTCGCATGAAACCAATTTGAAAAGATTATTACATATTTTATCATCAATACCAAAGATAAACGTTTAAAAAACTAAAAGGAAAACTGAAATTTATCTCCATTGTTTTAGCGAAATAAATCGTACATTCTCGGAGGCACGGAGTCAAACCTGAGACATTAAGCCGATCGTATCCGTTTTGTTTGGTCTTCTTAACTTTATTTATATCGGCGTTCGCGCCGCCTTTATTGAACAGGGACGGATTTGGGACAGTATTCTGGGTTTATTAAGTTTCCTTCTTTCTTGTAAATGACATTTTATTAAACTCTTTAAGTTTTACACGTTTGTTTTAATATTATGTTTAAATAATAATAAACTGTTTAAACTATAAGAAATGCGTTGCGATTCATTCAATTATTAAATGTAGTCAATAAAGGTAAATGATCCATATCTATAACTTTCCAAGTAATTTATGTACAAGTATAATAATAATAAAAAAAACGGTTTTAAACACCTACTAATCTAATTTTACCCAACCACTGCTACGGAACAATAATATGAACTAATTCCAAGAAAAAGTACTTTAGTCATTTATTTTATTTTATTCAGAACCACAAACAATTACATAATACGGCTTATACTAATATTATCAGCCTCTTTTTCAAATGATATTGATGCGAGTTATTTATTTTCGTCTTTTATAATCTTCTACACCCTAAAGCACTAAAGTGAGAGGAGAGAAAAAGTATTTGAATTACCAACCAGATTTCGAAACCGAAGCTAGGCGGAATCCGTATTTTTTTTAAATCTGTTTATTTTAGGTGATGTGGAAATAACGAAGTCTGATTCTCCGTTTTAGCGTAAACTGGCCCCAAGTCCGTCTCTGCCTGTTTCGGTTTATAAATCGACATTGTGCGCTCAATTTATGCTATACAGCATTGCAGGATACATTTCACTTTGGCCAATATCTCTAAATCCTACAGGCCTCCTCGTAAGTCTAGAAGAAAGCTACGAGTATCTTGTATGTACATACTGAAAAACAAACATATCTCAGTTGTGCTACGGTTGACCCATTGGGACAGCGCTTTCTAAGTAGGGTGCATAAGGCAATATTGTTAGGAATTTTATCATAGTATTTTTTTAGAAATATGATTAGTAATTTATTATTATCGCACAAATTACTTATAGTCCTGTTAGCCCCTCGTGCGTGGTAAGTTAAATAATAAGCTTGTGTCACGAGTGAGCTCACCACAACACGGGCGGGGACCGAACCAGCGTTCCCCGGATTACGATTCAGCCAGTCTGACCCCTTCACCGTTCGGCTATCCTGGCTTCTTTTAATTGAATTAAAAGGTACATGCCCGAATAGATGACTTCATAAAGCACACAAAAGTTAGTGTTTTGCGGTTAAGCGTTTTACTCGAGTTAGTGCTTGAGGGGTCACAAGAGGGGTGAGATCAGCGTTGCCAGACGTCCCGATTTTGGCGGGACGTCCCGATTTTTAAATCAAATTTAAATGTCCCGCGCGGCAGGCTCGGTCCCGCTTTTCGGAGAGAGACACTCACTTCACCAGACTATTGTTTGAAACGCCATATTATTCTAAAGAATAAAACTTTTTTAATATTTTTCTTTTTTTATTCTAAAGACGAATTTAACGATAGAGTAAATAATTAATAGATTTAAAATAATAGATTTAAAATATTATTTTTTTGTTAAAATACATTTTCTATGGCTACTTTTGCTATCTATTGTCACGTAAACGTAATTTTAAGTGAAATAAAAAGATAAATATTTGAAAACCTTTGATTATATACGTTTTTTTGCTATGTCCCGCTTTTGACGGAAGAATCCCGCTATTTTCACTCAAAAAGTACCAAAGTCCCGACTTGGCGAAAAAAAAAACTGGCAACGCTGGGTGAGATTGACATATGACATGACAGAGCATAAAAATCTGAATAACCTCCCGAGCCGCCCCCATACCTCAGGCACTGACCTAGTTAAGCACCTATACCTGTACAAATATAAGCAAACTATTTATAATACTAAGCTTTGAACTGCAGTCAACTAAAACCAAACTAACTTCACAAAGCAAATGACATGATGGAGTTAACTCTTCGTCAAAGTTAACTCCGGTTAGTAAACGGCGGTTACAACTTCGTAGACTGGTCTGGATTGTTCGGCAGGTGAAACATAATATATATATATGTGGACGCATTTGGCTGAAACAAACGTACGATGTATTATCAGACCTGTTCATCTCCGCGAGTTAGCATCGAAAACAAAATATGCAGGACGGCACCTACTGGGATATTTAATCTAAGACAATAAACTATGTGAAAACGGTGGTGTAATTAATACTGTGCAGTATTTTAACTGCCTGAATAATAAGTAGAAACACAAAATATAATCTACAGTATTAAGAGTACTTTCCCTCCAGGTGGTATTACAAAATTCCACCCTGTGTGTATAAACCTTATGTTTCAAAACCACTTTAGTTATAGGAGATAAAACATTTTATACATATTTTAATGGAAAAAAGTTGCTTTGAATTACATTAGTAGTTTGTGAGAACAACAGTTTTACAAAACTAAAGGATCTCTAATAGAAACCGACTAGGATTCATCTAACTACCAAAAAACACATTTCACTATAAACAAGAATAAAATCAAACGACTATGACTAGCATCTAAACCGTTCTTTTAAAAACTCCTTTTTAATACAAAATTCAAAGTTAAATTAATGTCCAGTCAAAACCACATCATGAAAGAAATAAAAATCTTAAGCCACTATTGAAGTTAAAATTGAAAACGTCAGCTTTTCAGTGACATAATAAAAATTTAAATGCTCAGGGAAATGTACAAAAGAGAGCCGATTTAAAAAATCGATTTTCCCCATAAAGTGTACATTACCGATTCGCTTGCATAATATTTGGCTCCGGTAAAACGACGCGGGTTCGGTGGAAGGTATATTCTTAACGCGATTTTTAAGATAACAAACATTTTGGCATAAGCTTTCAGTCGAAGCCATACTCGCGTAAACATCAAGCTTAGTTACTTCATTCCAAAAATGTCAAAATCCAGTTGTCTTGCTAAAGGAAATTTATTTATTTATTTGGTTTACCAATAATTGATTCTAATCAAGCCTTAACGCTATTTACGTGACAATACTCTTTTGCAATGATTGTATCTGCGATTTAACGCTTAGTCTACGTGGTTTTATAATAACTTATTCATTCATTTACTAATTCATTGAACTGTTTCAAAAGTCTACTGCAGGATATCTACTCTGAGTTCAAATTGAATCAAACGGTACGATTCCCTTGACCCTAACTCAATTTCGTGGTTTCCATACACGAGTCATTTTTTTATGCATAATAAGGCAGGTATTTGACCACAATCTCACCTGATGTTAAGTGGGATGCAGTCTAGGATGGTACATATCTGCCCTGTAAGTGCCTATTCACTCTCGCCTTGAAATATCCTCTCTGCTCGTCTTCAGTTCGGAAATCTGATTGGTTATTCAAAATAAAATATCTTCTCGACTCCACTCATCTTTGCTTTGGTGGATCGGGCCTAAGAGTAGGCGCACACCGTTGATTTTTCGTCGGCCGATAGTTTATTCGGGCAGTTGATCAGTATGGACATGTATGGGAGTGCGTGGGAGGAGTGGAAACACTACGCCGATTCGATTTGGCCGATTCTTCATACAATTTAAAATCGGGCACAACTATCGGCCAACTAGAAATCAACGGTGTGCGCCTACTCCAAGTGTTATAATGTAGCTCGTGATTCCTATCACTTGGACCACAATAGAAAGTAGTTGAGTAAAGTGGCTTAGTGAAATGGTCGCGTCGTGACCGCCGATACGTCGTCGCCCGTCGACTTTGCTCGGGACACTGCCTGTATAATGTACAATGATATAGGTGTGAACTAAGGGTTTGAATCCGGACGTAGTCTTATATTTCGTTTTAAAAATTATGAAGTACCTGGATGCGGGCAGCGTGGGACCGGTCGCTGTGCAAATCCTTGGCCTTCTTCAAGATTTGTCCAGCAATGAACGTCCTTTCACTGAAACGAACCAAATAACGTATACAGCGCCCGTCTTAGGTCTTAATTAGGGTGGATCAATCTTCACTTGCCTTTTGGTAGAAATGACATTGGCGTATTAATTTTACGTTTCCTTTTTAAAGCGACATTTTAGCATCTCTTGCCTTGATCTCTGGGTAACTATAATGTAACTAGTCAACTAAACTGTTCATCACAAAAATCGGCCCACCTACGTTTTACAGGAAAGCTCGTTTCTACTGACACAATCATCATGGTGCCTCAACAATATTGGTGTTATTTGAAAGCCCAATAAAATAAATATCCTTAAAGAAAAATACATTTAATTTCATAATAAACGATTAACATAAACGCGATATACAATAAATGTGACTTGAAAAAAGACCTGACTTTGGGCTCACCTCTGGGATCAATTAGACCAATTTTTATGGTTATAAAACCAAATAATGATCTCACGTGGGACAGGTTAACAGATGGATAGCGATTAATCCCAACTTAACAGTTTTATAGCCATAAAAGTTAGCTCAAGCGTAACTACCTATTTTTTGAAGAAGTGACTCTGGATTCTTCTACAGACACATTTTTGGGGTAAAAATCTTTCCTTTAATGAAATGAAGTTTAGAACTAGGCTTTTAAATGGTGCCAATATTGATGGGAAGTGGGGATGCATACGTTTGAAAGTGCTTGTCGCGGGAGGGTCGATTTTTGTGATGACCAGTGTATTTAAACCAAACAGTATCACTTAACAATGTACTCGTACTCTACGTCCTCCTTAACGATATCCACGCGAGCAGAGCTGTAGGCAAAAGTTAACTTTCAGCTTCAAAACACCATACAAGTTAAACTGGAATGTAAATGAAATGCCAGAGGTCGCTGTGGTCGCTTTTAATTATTTTTTTATCTCCTGTTAGAAAAATTAAAATGTTTTCAGTTCGGCACGAAATACTAATATAAAAACTAATTTAGTTCCACATTGATTGGATGGTTGTTTTTAATTCTCTAGAGGAATTAAGTGTCAATATTTGTTTGGGAAAATTTCCAAGCTGGTTCGTAATATTTTGTGTCAATATTCTAAGTTAAGTATTTGCTAAAAAGGAAAGTTTGAGACGGTAAAAAACTGAAAATAGGGTGATGAAAAGCTCAACAAATTTGAAAATAACTTACTAAACTTGTAAACAGATTGGGACAGAAACGGAACTGGGAATTGAACGCTGAATCTTCGAGTTCGGAGGATGTTTTTTTAAGCAGGTATTTGACCGCAGATATTGAGTGAGACGCATTCTAGGATGGTACATACGAGTACCTGTCAGTAAATGCCTATTCGCTTTCGATTTGTAAAGATCATAATACGTTCCTTCGTTTCAGGCTTCAGCCAAATGACGTCCACTGTTGAACAAAGACCTCCTTCAAAGATTTACATTCCAGTGCTGTGCTGCCCGCTTCCAGGTACTTCTCGCGACCTTCACCAGATCGTCGGTCCACCTAATGGGGAGCCACACCCACACAGAGATCATTCGGGAAAAATATCAGCATTCAGCAGGCAGTAAATACCAGTCCCCAGCTATTCGCATCATAAAATATGTAGTTTAATCCATTGAAGTATCTATCTATCTTGCACTTATGAACTAAAATAAATAGGAAATTCCAAGCAGCAATTACGAGCTACTTACAGTATTATACAAAAGCAATCTGATCAAGCAATTACAGAATTAACTCGACCACTTAGAAAATTTAGATAATTAACAGTGATATCGACAATAAATCAAACATAAGCAGTAAAAATACTATTAACTATTATAATTGCGTATTTATCTGATATTATGTACAGTCGTCAGCACATCATTTTACTTTAAAATAGCCCACCACAATCCATTTTGTCTTATAATTAAGAAACGAAAATCAAAATCGACTTGAGATATTGGAAACTTTGTGATAGGGTAAGTACACTTGTTGGCACATGTTGTCCTTTAATAGACACAGATCAAGACAATAAAATTGGTCATCAATTTTGAGTACAACTTTCTTCCTCTCTTACTTAGAAGTATTTCATTATAATAACATTATTTATATTAACTGCTACTTACAAAAGAAAAGGAAAATCGTGCCGAAACATCATATCCTTAACAACGCTCCTCCAAACTCATTTCACAAGTTGCAAAACTCGTTATTCTGAATGAAAATCTTCACTAAAATGTGTCAAGTTTATGAAATAGCGGGACAATTTTATTTAGAGCGAAAGCGTCCAATCAGTGCCCGGAAGGACCCTTAATAATATTGTCGGGTTCCGTCGTACGAAATACTTGGAGGGGCGCGCCCGAAAATAAGGTTAACTTACTATCACTGATACTTTGCGGTTCAAGTGTTGGGTTGATAGCGTTTTCGATCAATGTTTTTGCAATAAACGGTCGTGAGTTTGAAACGGAAATATAACTGTCGTTCTAACTAACAAAACTTAGAATGCGTTGGTATTATAAATAATAGTAATAATAAATAAATATCCTTAGACATTTTACACTGTGCTTCTAGTCCCATTACCATACTAAGCAAAGCTTGTACTATGAGTACTAGACAAAGGATATCCCATCAAAAACAATACTTGTCAAAAAAACCAAGCCTCGCAACTAGAGGTGGGCGCCACGTCGGCGCGCCGCCGCCGCCGCGAATTTTTCCACGCCGCCGCCGCCGACGACCAGCTATCGGCGCGCCGATTCTGATATTGTACCTACCTACTATTTGCTATTTATTCCTCTCCTATACTGTACTTTCTGGATTTGTGTTTTGAACGCAGAAGAACTAACTATAATATTTATTCTTTAATCTATACTAATATTATAAAGAGGTAAAGTTTGTTTGTTTGTATATTTTGTTAAATTGTAAGGGGTAATTTCGGGATCTATTGAACCGATTTTAAAAATTCTTTCACCAATAGAAAGCCAAATTATTGCTGAGTATCATAGGTTATTATAAAAAAACCGAAAATTCCACGCGGGCGAAGCCGTGGGCGGAAAGCTAGTACCATATAAATTGGTACACAATGCGAACTTAATGACGTTGATATACTAATAAATTAATTAAATAACTTAATACTAACTGTACTAACAGTTAATCCAGTACATTATTCAAGTTGCTGCTTGGCCTAGTAAATAATTAATTGCGAGTGGCGCCGGTCCCTCTTCCTGTCAAGAAAAAAATTGCCGCCTTCATCTGGCATACAACCCACACTATTGGACTATACTTTAAGCGAATCACTCACACAGAGATTGGCAAATATGTCTCGGAATGCAATCGGGAACCACAACCTCCGCAAGGCAACAAAGTACCTACCTCAAAGTGTTCTTCGCCTATTAGGTCCGGTAATACATGAGTGGGAACTGACAAGAAAAATTACAGACCTTTCCTACATGACAAGCCGGTTTATTTAAACCCATTGACACGGATAATCCAAAAAATCCACAATTCAATCCAAAAAATAAGATTAAGCATTGGACTTGATGCGAGACTTGCAGCTATACCTGCCTTTGATTCCCACTGATGATGATGATTCATCCGACCGATTTCGGTCATGGCGACCACTTCGACTTAGCTGTTTTGGCGGCGCTAGTGCGCCCGAAGCTGGCTTACATAGCCGATCTTCGCGGCTAACTCCTCTCACATTGAGAGTATCTGAGCACCCCGCCAACATAATTATAGTGAATGGCGGCAGATGGACGGGATTTACATCATCGAGTTTCACGTCGAGTTCAGTTGTGCGTTGCTCCTTGAACTCGCGGATTCGCCTCTTCACAATCTCCCGCCATTCTAGGCGCTGTGCTGCCAAACCTTCCCATTGTGATTTGAGAGTGCCCATTTTGCATCTTTTCATATGCTGCTTCTGGACATCTTTGTACCTGACTATCTGAGAAGTTGACCGCCATGCTTACCCTCCTTAAATTCAAAGTAGAAGATTGATTCCTACTACGCTAAGAGAGGACGAAAGACGCAGGAGAACCAGAGTGACTGACATAGCCTGCAGAATCGCTAAAATCAAGTGGCAGTGGGCGGAGCACATAGCTTGTAGAGCTTCACCAAAGCAGCCGCTGGGGCAGGAAAGTTCTTAAGTGGCGACCATGAGCCGGAAGACGTAGCGTGGGCGGACCTCCCACTAGGTGGACCGACGATTTGGTGAAGGTCGCGGAAGGTGCCGGAAGGAGCGGCGCAGGACCAGTCTTTGTGTAAATCCTTGAGGGGAGGCCTTTGTCCAGCAGTGGGCGTCTTTCAACTGAAATGAACGAACAAACGCTAAGAGAGATGGCTAAGCTAAAGAAATAGCCAAAATAGACCCTCGTAAAGCACCTGCATTTGATCTGATCACCATGAACTCCATGGTCTTGACAATGACACACTGAGTGAGAATCTTGCAAGTCTCTTAACTTAGGAAATGACCCATAAGGCCGGCAAGTCGCCTAACAAATTCTCCTTCTATCGCTCAATTAATCTGACATTTGCATTGTTAAAATTATGGAAAAGGATCATTCTTGCTCGTTTATTCCTTTGCCTAAGTATGACCCATGTAATATAGTATACCCGACCATAATTTTTTTCAGAAACCATATCAACCATAATCAGTACAATGTTTGGAAAAGAAAGAATCCTGTACGTCTGCTTTCGCTGCGGCTTCAGTTGGGTTTAGCACAAAGGACTACCTACTCTAAGAAATTAAAAAGTACCTTCCATCCAGCACACTTCTACTACCTGCTGATGGAGTCTTATCTCAGTGACAGACAGTTTTAAATCAAACTCCTTGACAAAATCTTCTCTTTTAGCTGCAAAGCTGGAGTACCCCAGGACTCTATACTTGGTCCGGTACTCTATAACATTTACTAGTAAAGTAGCCCAGACACCAGAAAGCTGCGGCCTTCTTCAAATGTAACTGTGATCTTGAAGCGACTAGACTGTTGCAAAGTCAGCTAAATGCCACTAATGCTTGGCTGACAAAGTGGCGCATGAAAGCAAGCCCCGAAGTCTCACCATATTATCATTTAAGACATGAAACTTATCCTCTGCCCTATCTAGACCTCGACACATTACTGCAATCAACCTGCATTAAAAACCTGGACCGTAGGATGACATGGAAAGACCATAAATATAAATAAAATAGATCTGAACATAATGTTCGACCGACAGTCAGCTAATCCAACATTAACTATGTGCCTCCAAAGAGTTCAAAAATACATGTTAAGGGTACTTTTATCGGCACATTGGTACGCTGGCCTTTAGGAAATACACGAACACTGATCTCAGCCAAGCCCTCTATTTAAATATCAAAGTATCTATGATCAAGAGAGCTAATTTACTAGGGTAAACCACTGTTCCAGTGGCTCTATCGTGTCAAACCCCAACTAACTGCAAATCACCTGATTAGTCTTGACGAAAGATACTAAAAAAGCAAATTAAAAAAAAAATACTTAATGTGTAAAGGTCAAACAAGGTCACGCCGCCGACGCCGCCGCCGCCGAAGTCAAAAAGTCGGCGCGCCGCCGCCGACCAATTATATATCGGCGCCCACCTCTACTCGCAACTCAGTTGTTCTACGGTAAAAAGTTGTGAGATCCATGTAATACCAAGTCCAGGCCAGGAAATCTTTAACGTTTTACATAAATTATTGACTTGGCCATCGCACTAAATAATTTAATTTACACGCGTTTTCATGCGATGGTTTATCTGGGGGCACTACCGTGCCCCCAGATAAACATGTTTAAATACTTTTTTTGTAAATACATCCATATTATACATAGAAAACACTCAGTCCAATACTGCTTTTTATACACAATCTATTCAATTGAATTATTTTATTTCATAGAAATACACGACCATACATGTTACAAGGCTGTAACTGTTAGAACCACTTTGGGTAAGAATGTTACTAAACAGAATACCACCGTCATGTTCTACTACCCTACCTACAGCATAACACATGCTGAGTGGGTGCCATTTTAATGCACTGTAATAAAGTGGTATCTTGAACTAAATAAATAACTTTTATTTATTCTTTCATTCTTTCTTTCTAAAACGCTGCACCTTCTATCTTGAACTTGATCTTAACAAGTGAAGAAAAGAAACAGAGTAGGGCTTAAATCTAAAGCCACGAAGTTTGGAGGATTCCTGAGAACTTGATTGGATATGTCATTTGCAACGGTACCTCGCGAGTGACGTGAAATTGACAATCTTATAAGGCACCGAGAAAATATAAACAAAAAAGATTCGGTAATTCGACGAATTGATTGCTCAACGAGATTGAAGCTACTTAAGTTCAAGGCTCCAGAAATATGAAACACGAATAAACGTGTAGTTCCAGTTTTACACGTGTACGCGTATATCTGCTTCAGTAAGATATCTCAACTCAATAACTGAACTGACAGTGATATAACCATTTTATTTATACAACCAGTTATTAAAATACTCAGCCGATAACATCGATTAATTGCAAAAATCGTTATTACTACAAACATCTTAAACAGCATAACAAAGAAAAGTAATTGACACCTTAAATTAAAATGGAAAATATAACGAGGATTAAAAGCACCGGGCGCAACATGCCTCCCTGCGCGACCCCTACTGCACCGGCTTTCATAAAACTTACACAAACAGTAACGAAGGAGCCGAAGCCGAAGACAATGGACACTGAAACGCTTTCTTGAGAGCGAAAGTCATTTTGCTGTACAATACTGGAATACTCTGGTTAATGAGTGCAGTTGAGAACAGTTTCATTTGCCTCCCCTCTTTCGTAGAATCGAATGTTGGAACGATTTCGTTGCATTATGATTTTCTCTTAATTGGAGTATCTCACTTTTGAAGGATTATAGTCTAAATAAAAGTTAAAGTTAAAGCAAGTTTCTGAACTTTTGTGGATCTTCACATGTAAATGTATTCTAAGGTTTTGTACAAATAGGACTATGATCTTGCGAGAAGCAATTTTAGTCCCTGAACGACTGGTTTGTCTGAATGTTGAAATCATGACCGATTTTTTTATGTTTAAAGTAAGACTTAACACAGGCTATGAGGAATGTGTTCTCGTTTTATTTGCATAAATACTCAAGTTCAGGGACAGTTAATGTCATTAACATGAAAGTAAAATAGGAAAATCCTGTATAGACATTCACACCATCCATCAATATCGTGTCTGAATTAAGACTCTTTAAATATTGACAACTAGTATCCCCTTTGATTGTGCATAGTTTAAATAAGGATCGTCTGACAACAACGATGCTTTGTTTCATTCTCTGAAGATGACGCCCCGATAAATAAACACAGCTATCGCTTCAGAAATACCCGCAATATTGCAATAGTAAAATATTTCATCACTGGCTTCGAGGATGCAAGCGGAATTAGTCCCAAACACGATGTCGTAAGTCCAAATCACGTGTGAATTGAGGATGCAAGCGAAATTAGTCTTAAACACGATGTCATAAGTCCAAACAGACCGTCACTGTCACTCTGCGCGATGAGAGGCAGCCGTAAGCCTGTCGGCAATTGCGGGAAGCTGCGTACGCGCAGCCGTCAAGAAACTAGAGCGGGATTTACACGGCTCGATGATTTTAATTTTTATCAAAGGCAAAAATATATTCTGTCAGATGATTTAAGTGCTAGCATTATGAATAAGATTGAATTTCAGTGTCATTTCGTGTAATTATTCCTAGTTAGAAAGGATAATTATCGATTAAATACGAGCCACCGATAGCTATGATAAATACCATCGCTCGAAAAATTTGACATCTTTGTCACCACCACCCACCCTCATGCTAAAAAAGTTCATTTGACTGACCTGACACCAGTTTCTATTCGGGGAATTTATTACATGAGGTGTTTGTAAAGCTGTAATAACTAAGTAAATAAAAATGGAATACCTAACCAAACCAGACACTACAGTGGTTTTCCACACTGTTTGTCACATCTAGGAATCGCTTGAGTTCAATTTTATTAAATTTTAGACGCATAACGCCTCCTTGATCCCATAGAACATCTGCTACTCCTTTTTAATTCAAAGCTAGCTTATCCAATATTATCTTGCGACACAGTCGAAGCATGTAAAGGCCACTCTAGACAAATTTAGCAGTGTTTACAGCGGTAACTTGCTCAACAGTTGAGCCAGGGGATTCGCGGCGAGATGAGATGTAAAACGTTTTTGATGTTTAAAACTAAGTATCGTTTAGTGCGGGCAAATAGTTTTACTGTTTGCTCTTTCAAGTCTTTTTATTAACTAACACTACTATTTTTAAAGAAGTTACGATCTTGAGATATTGGATACTTGTTTCATACAGTAGACAGTTTCTTTTCTATGTATTCACAAACATTACTATGAGGTCTCATAGTGCGCGTGAACGCACAGGGTGACACACGAACCAATCACAGAGCTCTATTCAACGCTGTGCGTTCGATTTGCTGCTTCACATAAGCAAGCATCGTTTGTGAATACGGGCGTAACCCTTTTTTAGTCTTTTTAGGTTACTTACTCTTTTCCTTAAAAACTTAGAGTTACAAAACAAAATAATACACTGGGTATATTGTAAGTAAGTATGGTCTAAAATATAAACAGGGTAAGGTGCAGTTTATGTGACATTTGCGGAGAGAAAATACCCCTTCTGTCGTGTGGCTTGTATAACAATTGTTACAACTCTGGTGGTAGACTTTATGGCGACATAAGGCGTGAGACGTGGTTTAATCAGACGAAAGCTTATGGCTTAACTTTCCTTCTGGACAATGTAATAATTTTTTATTAATAACATTGATCCAAACCAAGGTGTTGAGAACTAATTTAGGTACACAAAGGCCCCTTTTGTACATCTTCTACTTGAGGATGAATTTAAAAGAAAATTTCATACTGAAACTGAATTAGAAGATAAGCACGCTCAAGCCAAAAATGTCAATAAAGAAACCTAGCAATACTGATATCTTTGCGTGCTCTACCTAGCTGTCAACAACGATGAGCTTTCATACTGTTAGATCACTGATCACAAATCTTCCAACAACATTCCCTCATCTACCCCCAAATTAAAACGCTCCAGAAACTCCTGACTCGAACACTGCTAATACATCAGGTCAACTAGCCAATACGGGGGTGTAAGGTCGCGCCCGCGGCCGGAAAAGTCCGGTTAGAACCGGTAAACTCCGGATTAAACTGGCTCGTGCAAGATTGATCGCGGGCAAAGTTCGGGCGGCAATAAACAACGGCCGGACATATGGGTCTTGCCGTGGCTAACTGAAATGGGGGGGGGGGGATAAAGAGGGGTAAAGAAGCTGTGGACAGTCAAATTAAGGTTACAGATAGTTGAGTCAAAATATTGGAGACAGAAGGAAATGAGAAATGATAAAATTGGTCAATTTTTCTGGTTCCTTGTAATTTTTTTTAATTAATTCCGAAACTAGAAGCGAAATCAATTAATATTAAAAATCAACTTCTCTACAGTGAAAATCAAAACGTACTTGACAATCGTTAAGAAGAGCGACGCGACGTAGTCAATAATGACAAAGCTTCATAAATTATTCTCAATAAAAAAAACCGTAAAGAAAAAAAGAAAAAGATAGATTAGATTTGCTCAGATACTACTATGAGGTCTCACAGTGCGCGTGAACGCACAGGGTGACATACTAACTAATCACAGAGCTCTATTCGATTCGTTCGATTTGCTGCTTCACTTAAGCAAGCATCGTTTGTGAACACGGGCGTTAAACATTTGTATGCCTCAACGACAACACTAAGTAGGCGCGCACACCGTTGATTTTTAGTTGGCCGATAGTTGTACCCGATTTTAAATTGTATGAAGAATCGGCCAAATCGAATCGGCGTAGTGTGCGCAGTTGCGCACTCCCATACATGCCCATACTGATCAACTGCCCGACTAAACTATCGGCCGACGAAAATTCAACGGTGTGCGCCTACTCTTAAACGGCAGTATTTTTTTTTTTTATGCATAACAAGGCAGGTATTTGACCACAATCGCACCTGATGTTAAGTGGGATGCAGTCTAGGATGGTACATATCTGCCATATCTCATATAGTATTCAACAAAAAACCATTCCATCTTCACCGGTCTATGTCAATCCACTAATAATAAGGGCGAGAATCACTTGCACCTCATAAATCGTAGGCCAGATCAATGTCGGTAGCTATAATCGGATATCGTCGGCCGGCGAAGGCTTAGCCATGTTAATACAGACGGATGGCGCTATGCGAGAGCGCATTCCGACTTTATGATTATTTGTGACGATGCTGATTGACAGAGATGTTGACCTGACACATCATAGATAGATATAGGTAGGTAATACTTTATTGTACACCATACAGGACAGAAAAAATAACATACAAAAGATACGGCACAATTTGGGCAGTCCTATCGCTATACAGGGGGTAATGTAATCCAAATCCTCCATTTGCCTCTGGTAAACTGACCTGACGATGATGATGAATTTGGTTCTCGACTTGAATCTAAGGACCGCATTACGAAACTCGATTGAATTATCATTGTCACATTCTCAGTAATAAGATTCCTATGATTAGTCCTTAAATTGCCCAAAAGCCTTCATTTATGCTTGAAATAGAGTTTTGAGCTTCGTTCTTCACCTTACACTCGTCTTAAAACAAATAAGTACTACAATTTTTTTCTTTTTTTTTTCAAAAGAAAAACTTTATTCAATAATATACATCTACAACTAAGGCTGAGTTGCATCAAATTATTTTAACCGTAAAAATAACAATAACCGGTGCTTTTTGTATGGAGTTTGACAGATTTTTGACGTTTGTCAAAGTTAAAGGAAGATGGTGCAACTCAGCCTTAGAATTTCATGTTTAGTAATTTTCCAATACTATAAGCGTAGACATTCTTTTTTTTTTATTTCGACATAATTATCATCGTGCGACATACCCCATGTGTTGTCGATTCATCACGTACCCTATAAACTGCTTGCTCCATCTCGCACGAGGCATCCCCAAGGAGAACTTGCCGTGTAACTTTTTGCAGGCGCTCGACGGAGTTTCACACGTGCCGAGTGTTAATCGTCATACTTTGATATCTACTTTACAAAGTAGAATAACAATATCAGAGGAAAGTGTGTTAACTTTGAGTCTTTGATAAACAGCTTGAGCCCTATTAGTTAGTTGTTAGTTCGTTTCAGCCAAATAAATTCCACTACTGACAAAGGCCTCCTATGATTTTCGTAACGACCGGTCCTGCACTGCCCGCATCCAGGTGCTTCCCGTGACTTTTACCAGATCGTCGGTCCACTAAGTGGGAGGCCTCACTATTAGTGGCTTTCTTTAGTGTCTAAAAAAGGTCTATATCCCATGTGTGTTGCTGACATGGAGATTAACGTTTCAAGGAGAAAAATTAATTTCGTGCCTAAGAATAACATTTAAGTTCCTAATCATCGGCTACAAACTATTAAAAAACCTATATTATTTTGTAACTAGCATCTTTAAGTCAATGCTCTCATTGTGTGTGACAGAAATAGTGTGTCACCTGGAATTTTATTGTAACCTTGGAAAGCAAATTCCAATACTCACTCATTACTCTCTGCACTCGTATTATGTAGAATTCACGTTCAACTGACCTGCAACAACATAAACAATATTCAGTTTATACGTTTCCTCAAAAGAAACCTGTGAAAGTATAGACTTAAAAAGTTATAGCTGTGACTATAACCCGTGGCATAGTACAAATTGATTCAGTAAGTTCTATACTAACAGTATGCATAATAAAATAATTATGTTCATTCTGTAAAGCGCTTTTTAAAAGTCAATGTGCAGAAAATAAATGAGTTTTGAGTCTTACGTACAAATATGTACAACGTTTCCAAATTATAGGTTCATTCGTTTCGTTTCAGCCAAATGACGTCCACTGTTGGACAAAGGCTTCGCCTAAGGATTTCCACAACAACTGGGAAACTCTGCGCTGCCATACTTCTAGGGACCTTCACTAGTTAGTCAGAAATCATACGAAATATTTGTTCATTTTAAAAGTCAATTTAAAGGTTTGCCTTTTTAAAATACCACCATCACCACCGTTATTTAAAAGCATTTATAAGAGCAAAGAGAAAACGCAGCGTGTGACGTCTACCCACAAGGTGGACCGATCACATCGTAAAGGTAGCAGGAAGGCGCTAAACGCAGGCCGCTACCAATCGGGCAACATGGAAAGCATTGGGGGAGGCCTATGTTCAGCAGTGGACGACCTATGGCTGAGATGTTGATGATATTGATTTATAAGAGAAGGTGAGGTCTGAAAATACAAAAAATGTGTAGGACTACTGCCCAGACCTTACTGTACTGTGGCACTACTTTATGGAAATCGTTAAAATTATAGTTTAGCGTTCACTTGCGTTGTATTAAACCTGGGATATGTAACACGAGCGCTGTAAAACTGATTTCGTATGGGATGAGTCATACAAAAGAATGGGAGTTCGAGTTGTATGGGTGAACTATCAAGTTTATGGGAGTGGGCTTTTAAAATTTATTGTGTGCTCTACATTACCTATATGATTGGCTTATTCATTTCTTATTTAATATTAGGTAAGTACATGAATTAGTATATAGAGCGAACTTAAAGCCATAAGGCGTTCTTTGCCAATTATCCTTTGGGCTAAGTACTCGTAAGTATTGGCGATTTGATAAGAGATATTTTTTTGCTTGATTTCAAACCACAAAATGTGGAATTTTTTACTAGTGATTTGGTCGCGGGTTCGACTCTCGCAAGGGTCAATGTTAATGTGATTGAAAGAACACTTTTACCTGAGTCATGGATCGTTTCTCATGACGTGTGAGTTTAATCTTATTTGAGACGCACTATTTGATTAGTTTGCGACAAGCCTAATGACAGTTGGTATAATATTTTTTTATTTAAACGTAGTAGTTACTTGTTTAGACTTTTATATTACTCTAAGATGTTTTGACATCTCTTTACACAGATGGTAGAACATCCAAACCTAGAGTCAATACAACAAATCGCCTCCCTACGTACAAACGCGATTTAAGCTCCTAAATACTTCACTCTATGTATTTGTAACACGAGCTACATTACTGCGAAAATGTACAGTCTGCTGGCAACTATACAGCATCGCATCCAAATTGGACAGCAACTAAGTCCCGGGCAGTGCAGCGCACGATAATGCGCTCCCGCGGGACCCGGGAATCCGGGATCCGGGATGCGGTGACGTCATTACTCCAGGAGTCTAGGTAATAAGTCTTGATGTGCGGGATCAGTGCTGGCAGAGATTTACCCCAGTCACCACTAGGTGTTTTAGTGCCAGATTTTGGGGCTATTTGAAAGGTTTAGGTACTTTGAGGTGAAGTGTTAGCGTTTAGGAAATATTAACGAGGTGATATTCACTTAAAATGGATAGCTGAGCTGCTTGTAGCTTTTAAATGCCACTTCGTTAAAGAGCTCAAGTCCACTGAAGTCTTTGTAGGTTTTGGGATTGGTTTAGAAAAAGCTTTTTTGTTAAGTACCTAGTTGAAAAGCTCAGTGAGTGTGAGTAGGACTTAAAATAAATAATGGGTTCAAGTCTTTGCTGAGACATCATTTATTTCGGGAGGAAAAAATATTTTTCTGATAAAACGAGTAGCAATTTAAAGTTAAAATCACAATAAATTGAAGTAAGTACTTATTAAAATTTTTTGGGCCAGCCATATATTTTGTCAAAGAATCGGTTCATAGCTTAGTCAATAGATTTTCAATTGGAGATCACGTCTAGAAAAAGGGAGCATAAGATCAATGGACCGATCACCCTCAGAAGAATGACTATGTATCTAGCTGGATGAAAAAGCTCCAATTTGTTGATTTTCCTATTATTGTAACCAAAAGGTCCTTATAAACTCATATACCTAATCAGAATGTGCTGCACATATGCAAGTAGGTAGTATCGGAAACTCAGAACACAACCAACCACTAGCAAATAGTGATTCACTACAAAACCTTACCTTCCTAAAACAGCCTAAAATTCCATACCAAGCCTAGAGATCAGTATTCCGATGGTACCCTAACAAGTGTAAGGCATAGTTTCTGATCTAACGAAGGCCGAGGCTGCGCCGGCGCCGAGTCACTGACACTGGCCTGAGGGCGGGCGTATGGTGATGAGCGGAGCGGATTTGCATCTGCTACAACAGCTAATATTTGTAATGAGAAAGTATTAAAGCTGAGACAAAAAAAGGATGATACGGCATACGATAAATTTCTTTCCTGCTCAACCCAAAGGTAAACTGGTCGAGAATGCTTTAGTGCATTAAGTTCGCCTTATGTACAAATGTATCTTCTTTATTCCTCTTTATTGCAAATCATATATCGGTAATAAAGTTTAGAATTAGAAGGCATAATTAATTTATTAGGTCTGAGTTGCACCACCTAACTTTGACCGTAACTATTACGTTAACCGGTGCTTTTTGTATGGAGTTTGACAGATTTTTGACTTTTGTCAAAGTTAAAGTAGGATGATGCAGTCTTATCGAAAGTAATTACTTCGCAGGGACACATTTTTTTTTAATAAACGGCCAAGAAGGAAATAACAGGTAGGTAAGTAAACATGACTTAATTTCGAATCCGCTACCGCTTGCCAGCGTGTGCGCAGCCGATGCAGACGTACCAAGTAAACCGGTCTCACACACACTGCTCCGTACAATAAAGCTAGACACTGAGCTTTATATCGTTGTATTAAGTTCCAATTTGCAACAAAAACGTGCAGTCAGATGTGCGTCCACTGTACACACAATACATTTGCCTGTGTGCGTTTTGATTTATGTTAATGGTCAAATGTTGATTTTAAGAAAGAATTCTTGTCATCGCACTATACAAGTATTAGATCATATCGAGTTATGAAATATATTGGAATTCATAGATAAACGTGTGATTTGTGAGGCGTGTAAAATGTGTCACAGTAACATTACTATGAATCAAATGGGGTTATGTTTTTGACTGGCCTCTGCCTGCGGGTTCGCTTGTCATTCGGTGTATCACAAAAACACTATTTCTACAAAAAAAATAATTTTATCTACAAGGTGGAAGCTCTTGGCCTGTATCTCACCTGATGGTAAGTGATGATCAGGCCGAAGGTGGAAGCGAGCTTCACCCGGAATCCTCAACCACGGAGGAACTGGCAATCTTACCTCTAACTGCCGGAACACAACAATGCTGTTAACATTGTTATGGCGACACACTTATGTAAGATAGTGTTAGCTAGCCAGGCGGACTTAGAACAAACCCTACCTTCCTATTCCTCAAATGTGTGAAATACTCTTTTGTTTCTTATCCAAAACGAAAAATAGTATGAATTTTCATATCTTAACATGAACATTATAGGTTTTAAATACTGTTATTCCCTTTTCACTCTTGTTTTGTTAGGAAAAGGGTACTATTTTGAAATACTCTCTTTCTTATTCAAATACAAGTAAGTGTAATAAAAAAATAGTACAGTCACGGAATGAAAAGGTTCGTCAGTTTTCAAATTGATTCCTTCAACGAATCGCGAGCACATATTACCTTTTGAAACTATGTTACAGAATAATCTCGAGTTAGAGAAAATAATCTTTAACTGTTCGTCAGTAAAGTTCAAAATTATTCAGATCAAAGTTGTTTGACGATTTATCTTGTCAAGAAGATTATTATGGATAAACTAAAACCTTCTTTTTGGTTCAACCTGCCATTATTATTTCTTTTAAATAAAAAAAAACTATTGTCAATTGGTCAATGTCATCATTGCATTGCACTGATGGGATAGAAAAATAAACAAGCAAAACCTTATTCGTTAGCAAACGTCATATTTATTTAAATGTTAGCAGCACTGTTTCTAGCACTGTTATGTTGGCAGGTTTGACTCTTACAGTACCTAGTGCAAGCGAAAACCGACACTAAGGTGACGAACCTTTTCATTCCGCGACTGTACATCCTGAAAACAGACAGCGTTACTAATATCATCATACGTCATGTAGGTAAATGTTACGAAAATAATTAAATAATTTGTGATTTGCGTAAAACGTGTCAACCCCAGTTAACATGGGCTATTAATTAAATAAAGTATTTTTGATGTTAAATTTTAATGGAATAACGAATTGTTATGTTCATGGATGACTATAGCTAATATATTATGTTAAAATCTTTGAGTATTTTAAGTGTTAATATTACAAATACCTACGCGATTCTTTCGTTGTTAATGTGTTTACATACCTTCGTATTTATGTAGGCGTTTGATACATGACTCTAAATGCCTATTATAGTTTTAAAATTGATCTTAAAAGCTGTTCTGCCATTGCCTAAAAGATTTATAAGTACAAAAAGTGATGAAGATTGAAGATGCATCTACAATTTTTATTACTAATTAATTCAACTTTTAATGACTGATTATGCAAAATAGGGTACAAACTGCAGGCTATTTATTGTGTAAATTAAAAATACTTTTCTCTGGATAAAATATCATCGAAAAGTAATTTTATATCTTAACTAGCTTTCCGCCCGCGGCTTCGCCCGCATGGAATTTTGTCTGGTACAGAAAAACTTTATCGCGCGCGTCCCTGTTTCAAAAACCGGGATAAAAACTATCCTATGTCCTTTCCCGGGACTCAAACTATCTTTATGCCAATTTTCATCAAAATCTGTTCAGTGGTTTAGGCGTGAAAGAAAGACAGACAGAGTTACTTTCGCATTTATAATATTAGTATAGATCCTGCGACGGTAAGAGTGAGTTAAGATATAATTAGGTAAGTATAATGTTGGATTTCAAAGTTCAACTCCCTTGCATGTCAAAACGCCATGCCAAAGACGCAGTACCAACTTTCCAAAAGTAAACAAGATAATATAATAGAAAGTCTTCAATTTCATAATTGACTCCTACCCTCCCCTCGGGTGATACGTGTTAATATGATCCCCGGGGAATCGTCTTGTCAATGGGGATGGGACGTAATCGATTACGGAATGTAAATCGATTAATAATTGATTCTTTTTCAATCGTTTTTAACGCCCGACGCAGAAAGAGGGACGATGTTGACCGCTAGGCATGTTAAGCAGAAAGTAACATGTATTCGAATATTATCAGTGAGTTAGACATGAGTGAGATCAAGAAAATGGAAGGATTAAATAAAATGTGACTGAAAATGAAAATTTTATATTGCTATTTTCAGCTGCCGCAGGTCCCTATTGAAATATTTTTGTGTTGGAGGGTCATTTTTCAAGTAGGATATAAATAGCATTAAGTTACGACTAACAGAAGCGAAGCATAAACGAAAAAAAAACGAGAAAAAAGATATTCATACGAACGTACGATGTCGCAGGCACAGCGTAGTAGATCACTTTTATATTCATTAAGCAAAGACAGCACAGAATATACAGCCTACTCTCACAATAAGCTTTGCTGCTGACTGCCTAGCTTTCCAATTATTCGATTTCGAGTAAAACAGTCGATTATTACTCGATTATGTCGACCTGACGTAAGAGAAAGAAGTATTCAAGTTAAGATTTCGAGTAAAAAATCGATTATTATTAGACTATGCTGACACATCCCTCCATTTTTCGCGTTAAGTTTTCGAGTAAAATAGTCGATTATTATTCGATTATTCTGACACATCCCTACTCGTTAATGGGGTAGCTTTTCAATTAGACTTAGCACGACTCTGAGCTGAGTTAGAGGGTCTTACAGAGTTTGTAGTTTTATAAAGGGTCACTCGATTTTGTATTAAATTGTATTAGCGTGGTTTAATGGGATATGGATGGGATTGGAGTGATACGAGGATGTAATCGACTTTGGTGGAATAAAGAGGGCGCCGAGTAGGGTTTTAAATAATTTGTATCGGACTTACGCTCGTATTTACAAATATTACTGATGATGTCTCACAGTGCGCGTGGACGCCCAGGATGACACACGAACCAATCATAGATCTCTATTCAAGGCTGTGCGTTCGATTTGCTGCTTCACTTAAGCAAACATCGTTTGTAAATATGGGCGTTACTGTCGGAATTCATTGTGTGTTTTTAAACCACTTTTCATCTTTATTTTGCTGAAAATATCTTTTTGGTGTGATTAGTTTTCATATAAATAAGCATTAATCTTTCATTATTTCCTTTTAAAGGTGGTGAAAGAGTTTCTTTCGCCACTTATTTTTAGCACCAACCTATTGGTTGATGTATTGTCCCGAAACGGTGGTCTACCACCACTAATACACGTCCCAAACATGGCCTATAACCCTAGCTATATTTGAGATGTGTTTTAGTACATCCATTGACTCTGCGGTCCTAGCTCAAAAATCATATAAAAATCATTCTTGTTGCAAATGTCCAATAGCATGATCCGATCAAATTAAACTCATATCACTTTACAATCTGCTTGTATCTCCACGAGAATCGTACCTGGGACTTGTCATGCCCCAGGACAGAGCAGGATGCCACACCGTTAGTTATCAGCCTTTACATTGTTTTTGAAAAACAGTTCTTAATACAACTGCATAAGATGCATTGTTTAGTATTATCTTGAAGTACAATCGGACTGATAATCGGCAGAAATATGAGATTATCGCGTCACGAACGGCCTCGCTTCCTGCTCAAGCGCATGTGGCTGACTGTACCATAGTAAAGCTGCTATCAGTATGTTCATTACGTCAAGTATTATTACAAACTAGCTTTCCGCCCGCGGCTTCGCCCGCGTGGAATTTTGTCTGTCACAGAAAAACTTTATCGCGCGTGTCCCTGTTTCAAAAACCGGGATAAAAACTATCCTATGTCCTTTCCCGGGACTCAAACTATCTCTATGCCAAATTTCATCAAAATCGGTTCAGTGGTTTAGGCGTGAAAGCAAGACAGACAGACAGAGTTACTTTCGCATTTATAATATTAGTATAGATTAAAATTCTGTAACGACATTATAAAGGTAGCAGGAAGGCGCTGGATGCAGGCCGCTACCAACGGGCGATGTGGAAATCATTGGGGGAGGCCTATGTTCAGCAGGGGACGTCCTGTGGCTGAAATGATGAATGATGATGATGAAAACTTTGTAAGCTAAGCTAAATGGATTCACTGCCACGGATTATTTAAACTCAGTAAGGCCAAAGTTTCTATTTCATCATCATCATTTCAGGCACTGATTGTCCACTGTTGAACATAGGCCTCCTCCAATGACTTCTGGTAACCGATTGGTAGCGGCCTGCATCCAGCGCTTTCCTGCTACCTTCACGAGGTCGTCGATTCACCTTATGGGTTCCTAGAAAGTTTATATTTGCCTCTGATAAACTATAGAGGGTCGTACTCCTGCAGTGGAGACTAAATGACTTGCTGATCATGCTCCATCATAGTGACAGCATAGATTGAGGTCAACCTCAGCCTTTCATCATCATCATCATCATTTCAGCCATAGGACGTCCACTGCTGAACATAGGCCTCCCCCAATGCTTTCCATGTTGATCGATTGGCAGCGGCCTAAGTCCAGTTCCCCGCTACCTTTACGACATCGTCGGTGCACTTTGTAGGTGGACGTCCCACGCCTTTTGCTGGACAAAGGTCTACCCCCAGGATTTCCACAACAGCCGGTCTTGCACTGCCCGCATTCAGGTACTTCCCGCGACCTTCACCAGATCGTCGGTCCATCCTCAATGTGCTATTCGCGAAACTGGGCCACAAACAAAAGGCTGACTACCCTCCAAAGAATAGTAATGGCCACTTAACTCCAGAAGTCCTCAGCTGTTCAGAGAACGTGACTGGAACCGTACATTTATCGGAGCATTAATATTTAGCGGAGATCACGATCCCTCTCGGTGAGCCCTCCGTTGTGCTGATACGATATCTAGAGCCGGGGCTTGATTGTTAGCGAGTGACCCAGAATTTTCTTCTTCGTCGCTGCACTCTTGACAGAGTGGTCGTGGCGTGGTAGTCTTATATTTGGCACATGTACAATCGCCCTAAAAATTGTCTACACATAAATAAATAAATAATAAATAAATCAATGTTTATTGCAAGAAAAAAGTGATACAATTTTGAGTGATCTTCTGTCTTCCAAAGTAGGCATTTGCCTGTAGTATGGACGTCAGTATCAATAAAGAATTTCAATTTGAATCTCTGCACGCTAAGTCGTTCCACATTTTTTTATACATGTTTCCGGGATCAAGTTAGGTCAATCGCGTCTTTAATATAAATATAAATATCTTTGGACAATTTCACACAGCGTTATCTAGCCCCAAAGTAAGCAAACAATGAAGAAACATCTTGGTAGTGAAGCATTTTTTCTGAACCCTTATTTAATCGCTGCAAAAATGTGCGTCGCTCTCAGTCAAACCGCGGCTTTACCCATACGTTCCTAGGCCCGTTTTTAGCTGCAGGCCAAAAGATAATCTCGGATAGCGGGACCTGAACTGGAAACCACAATGTTACTAATAAAGCCGATGGGATTGCATTGCGGCCTGTAAGGCCTCACGCCACTAACTTATTCTTTCCGGTAACTAGTATACAGGGTGTGTGAAGTTTAAATGGTTAACCCTTTAACGGGCAAGGTAGGGAGTTTTATATGGTGGGGAAAATATTGCCACTAAAAAATGTAACGCTTAAGTAAAGTTTGAGATATTACCCATATCATAAACTCTAAACTCTTTTGTGTCACTTAATTTTACATAGGGATAAACATTGAAAGATACATAATATGAATAAAGTAAAATATGTCATAATGAAATTCATTAATAATCAGAAGAACATAATTTGTCCCCCGTGGGATTGGAACCCAAGACTGCAGGACATAAATTCCAGTATACATATACGTGACTCACCAACTTTTCTATATTTCGTTGTATTGTAGCATATAGGCAATTTTATTATTACATAGAAAACTATCAGATAGATTTCAATACGTACTTTGAAATAGAACTAATCCACGTTCCCATTAGCTGCAACAGAATCAACAACACCTCCATAACCTCTTCAAAACCGTTTAAAATTAACTCAAACTCGATCCAAGCAATTAGAAATTGAGTTTAACTTAAACGGTAACCGTTCCCTGCATAGTTCTGAGAAGTCCCCACACCCACACTGTAAGCTGCATTACCTGACCGCGGGGACATTACAAATTCAAATAAGCTACGCGATAGTCCGGTTGGCAAAGATTAAAAGGGCAGAAGGCACAGAGCTTTGAAGAGCACAGAGCTCACTCTCACTCTTAATTTATTAAGTGAAAATTTAATTAATTTATAATTATTTCACTTTTGTGTATCATAACAGTTTCGGCATTCTTGTATTTGTTATATGTATTAATACGTAACACTAGTAGATTGTCATTGCTTTGGTTTTTGTTTTCCTTTTTTGAAAATTACTTTGCGAACAATGTTATTGGTTACATAATTAGTAATATTAATAATAGTTATTAATACTGATATAAGCTATATTATGTAATTGTTTGTTGTTCAGAATAAAATAAAATAACAAAAATAAAATAAAAATTAGGCAGTTGATGCCAGCTAAAACGTCACATTGTTTTAGGGACTGCCAAAAAACGATTCAGAAAATAGAAACTGTTGTAAATAATTCGAATTCTTTCAAACTATAAATTGAGATTGCAGGGCAAAATTTTTTTTTTCATAAAGGATTATTTTGTCAAAGTCAAAATTTCTTTATTTGTATAGACTAATAAATAGTACTTACAGCGTGCTTGTTGGATAAGCAAATGAAATGCTGTTAATCTATACTAATATTATAAAGCTGAAGAGTTTGTTTGTTTGTTTGTTTGGTTGAACGCGCTAATCTCAGGAACTACTGGACCGATTTGAATAATTCTTTTTGTGTTAGATAGCCCGTTAGTTCCTGAAGGCTTTAGGCTATATATCATCACGCTAAGACCAATAGGAGCGTAGCACCAATGAAGAATGTTTCAAATCAGTGATTTTTTCCTTTTGAGAGCTGACGCTGCGTAAACGGTTAAAGTTTCGCAAAAATCATGTATGACAGGATTGTTCCCCTTTAAAAGTTCTAAAAAAAAGTCCGCGATAGTATATGTCTATCTTTTAAGGTTGGCTCATAGTAACCCTTTTTATGCAAAAAAAATCTGTTTTATATTAATGCATTATTTGCGGAGGTTTTTTCATAAACATGATATTAATCCTTATCCAAATAAATAAGTTATTCATCACAAGTATTTAANCCTTGAGGTAGTGGGAGTAGTCTTGAGGAAAAGCTCCTTCTCCCACGGCCAGTGGCATGCTGGAAGCTTGGTAATTCTAGCACCCGTAGGAAAATATAAAAAAAAGTTTACCAATAATACTGCGGTAGGTGTAGTTTTCGATTTCGTTGTAAAAAAATAATACCACCGAGTAACTTTCACCGGATCAAAGGCCGAGCTGCATATTCATAAAATATAAGAAAAAAATATTTTCATGTTTATTTAACCTGATTTTTATGTTTTAAAAGTATTCAAACATTTAGATAATAACGTTAAAACATTTAAAAATAATCGTATGAGAACGTTTTCGACTTCTCCACGGACGAAGTCGCGGGCAAAAGCTATTTGTAAAATAATTAGACTAAATTATTAAAAGTGCCTACCCAAAGTCATTATTCCACGCGGACGAAGTCGCGGGCACAGCTAGTTCATCAATAATTTAAGTGAAATCCGCATGGGGAACTGCGTATCTTCTGATTGTGCCAGTCTGCTAGTAGTTAGATGTGGGAGCGTTATGAGCAAAAACTAGAGAAAAATATTTGGTCTTGCGACTTGGGATAAATGTTTTCCAAGATAGACCGAAATCCGGAGCAAGATTGAAGCTCCTAACTTTGAAGTGACTAGGCGCATAAAGTTGTTATAGATGTAATTTAGTAGGCAAAAACCGCAGAGCTCTCTCGTGCTATTTAATCTTTGCCTATTTATAAGGCCAACTTACAAAGTCAATGTCAATGTTAATAGCATCAGGAATTATGTGTACTTATACTACTTATATCGCTTAAGTGGCGACGTCTATGATCAGAATTATCGGGACTCATTTACATGTTACTAATTACCATAATGCTACCGATGGGAAGTGTAAATACTATTATTATGGGGTATTTAACTTGAGATTGTCAAACAAGTTAATACTAATATTACAGTTAATAATGAACGCATTGAACTGATAAACTCTACTGTCTTTCTAGGTATTACCCTAGACTGTAAATTACAATGGGGCCCCCATATTGCTGCCTTGGCGGGAAGACTTAGTTCAGCTGCCTTTGCGGTGAGAAAGATCAGAAACTTGACTGATGTTGAAACAGCAAGGCTTGTATATTTTAGTTATTTTCATAGTATTATGTCTTATGGTCTTTTACTGTGGGGCTCAGCAGCAGACATAGAATCAATTTTCATTTTACAGAAAAGAGCTGTTCGGGCAATATACGGTCTTAAACCACGTGACTCGCTTAGAGAAGTTTTTAAAGAAATCAATATATTGACTGTGGCTTCGCAATACATATTTGATAACATTATGTATGTCCGTAAACATATACATTTATTTACTAAGAAAAGTGACGTCCACTCATTTAACACGAGACATAAGAATAAACTTGCTGTTCCATCATTTAGGTTGCATAAGATAGGTAATTCATTCTTGGGGAAATGTATTACCATATTTAACAAAATACCACACAACCTTGTCGAATTGCCAATAAACAAATTTAAGATACATATAAAAAATACCCTTATGTCCAAAGGGTACTACAAGGTTCGAGACTATATTGATGACAAGGATGCGTGGTCAGTTCAGTCTGCACATATTTGATGTACTTAAATTTGACTATTCTTACCGTTAGATAATTCCTGGCAATAAGTGGTGACTGAGTTTGTTCCGGCGTTTCTTCTCAGCACTTGCCATATGTTTGTCTCGAAGCGCTGGTAGGGCCCAAAAGATAAGGAGACATGTAAAGTGCCCCATAAGGGCTACCTTTTTCTTTTTTTTATTATTTTCTACTGACGTTCATAAGTGCCACTTGTGGTCTAAACTGAATAAATATTTTTTGATTTTGATTTTGATTTTTTGATTTTGATTAGCGAATACCTTTGGTACTTATTACGAAAGTAAATCAGTACCTACTTTCCTATATTTTTTATTTTTTAGTTAAAGTAAAGTTTTACTTGAACCAATGTCTATTTGCAGAGTCTATTGAATAAATTCAACGGCATGTGTCTATAGCTAAGTGATTAGATAGTCGCTCAGCAAACGACACGTCTCAGATTCGACTCCCAGCAGTAGGTACCTTTTTTAGTTTTTTCAAAAACGTTTCCTCCTTTATTAATAAAAGTTAGACTATAGGAACCCTGTTTAAAGTGACGTTTGTAGTATGGAAATGTCACTTTAAAACAGTGTTGAACTATGGTGTAACTTATTATTATTAAGTTCGAATATTTAGCATTATAAAATAAATGTAAACCATGTAAATGTTTTTAAATTCAACAGTGTATTTTTAAGACCAGTTTAAGTTTTCATTTTCAAGATCTTGGCGTACAGCCATTAGGCAAATAAGGGTAGTAGCACACCACGCGATAACTCCCCAAGGTCGTTAGAACCAAGATTATGTAGTTAAGGCGCGATTTTTCATTCTTCATACATATTAAAGCACCGGTTAATGTATGTGTGAACGTGAATTTTGAAGGAGGGAAGATATTATTTGTTTTTGGATTGTATTTATTTTTCTTTAATTTATGTAGTTTAAACATACCTAATATCCATGATTCGAGACCAGTAAATGTTTACAGATTAGCTCGTTCGTTCGTTCGTTTCAGCCAAATGACGTCCACTGCTGGACAAAGGCCTCCCCTTACAGATTAGAACGTAATTATTTTTAATGAAGTCATCTGAAGTTATCAAATTTTGAACATAAAATGTCAGATCCTTGACGTGACGTAAAAGGACAATGGGCAAAATGGTACCCGGCTCCAATAGATATGTGTCTAGTATCGTTTGAAAGGTCTTACCAAGATGAACAACTTTTACTATGACCACCAAGCTCAGATCTGGTTGTGTACGAAGATATACATACTTTTTTGCAGAATGGTACCCGACTCCAATAGTTATGTTTGTAGTGTCATTTGAAAGGCCTTACCAAGACGAACAACATTTACTATGGCCACCAGCCTCAGATCTGGTTGCGTTCGAAGATAAAGATACTTTTTGTGTAACCTAAGTATCATACAGTATGAAGGGGGACGCGCTCGGGGCAGGCCACCGACGAGATGGTCGGACGCGGTGAGGAAGACGGTGGGCGGGAGTTTGCATCGTGCGGCACACAGCTTATGAACACTATCTTTGGTCGCGATCCTCATCAGTGAGGGACCGAGGAAGAAGAAGAAGAAGTATCATACGTGTCCATCGTATGGTACTTGGGTTATGCGGGGCACGAAGGGTTTACTGCTCCAGCATCCTTCCTTAACTCTATAATTTTATTGATGGGGATGATTGTGAGATAAATATTTTTATTTAAAGAAGTACAACCCCCTTATTAATAAAAAGTTACACCTAGGAAGAACCTTGGATTAAAATGACATTTCCATACCAAATGACAATTTAAGCCAGAGTTCAACTAGGGTGTAACTTTTATTAATAAAGGGGTTAAAGTTTTATTACTTCTTAAGGGTTTTATTATGGGTTGCTAAAGCGAATAAACCCACAAGACCCAATAAGTCCACCCACAAGATGGACCAACGACCTCATAAAGGTAGCGGGATGGCGCTGGATGCAGGCCGCCACCAACCGGCCATTGTGGAAATCATTGGGGGAGGCCTATGTTCAACTGGACGTCCTATGGCTAAAATGATCATGATGATGATGATGAAAGCGAATAAAGGGCTAATAGCTCGGGTAGTTCATCGTAGGTATAATCCTTTCCTTTTCAATGCTTCTTTTAGTTATATTAATAGATTGTAGTCATAATACATACTCGTATACATGGATGATTGTGTTATACTTTCATTATAATACTTAGTGGAATTACTGCTTTCAAAACGTGAATTAGAACTGGCCCCATAGCAGACATTTTCCTACATCTAAAGGCCTTTTAAAATATATATTGGTTATGGCTATTGGAGCGGGTACCACTTTCCATACATTTGTGCCCATCATCCTTTATAAATTGACGTCATTCTTATTTATTTATTTATAGTTTTTTGTTCACGTACAAAAATATTATTTCTAAAAAGAAATTTCTTCCAGCACACCTAGTAAGTGAGACTGCAAATGTGAGAGGCGGCTAAGGCGCGTACAATACTAAAATAACTCATAATAAACATACATGCAACATACATGTACACAAATACAGTAATAACTACAGATAAAAATTAAATACTCTAACAATAATATTACATATAATACTAGGTGCCCGCCCCCGCCCCGGCTTCGCCCGTGGTACTTACATGTATTATACATACAGTGTGAGTCACGTTAAAGTGTACATATGAAAATAAATGAAACAAGACCTATTTTTATCGACAACTAGCTGACCCGGCGAACTTTGTTCCGCCTTAATGGCAATAAATAAGCAGACTTTTTTTTTAATTACGAACGGGATAAAAAGTATCCTATGTCCTTCTCCTGGCTCTAAACTACCTACCTGACAATTTTCAGCTAAATCGGTTCAGCCGTTNTTAAGAAATGACGATAGGATGATTGTAGGGGGGGGGGGGTCTAAAATCTGAAAAAATCGATGACGTAATTTATGGACGGCCCCATTCGACTTTTCCCGCCGTATTGGACTAAGACAAACGCGGCTCCTCCGACGCGTATTAAGGCGCCGACGGCGTATAAATTACCGGGTTCCGTACGTTGCTCGTAATGGTTGAACAGCTGATTATTTATCGCCTACGCGTGGGGCTTGAGTGAGGGTTGGGTCATGAGCGGAGCGGAAAGAATTTTTATTTTTCTCGTTATCTAAAGTTTCGAAGGTCGTCCTCGTCCCTGACAATGACAGACACTTATCTACGATACATGTATAATATTGTCTAAAATGGTGTATGTCTTGTTGGCGTTAATAAATAAATAAACTCAATCCATTATAAGTAGGTACTCAGCCCGGTTATAACTTCGGTACCACCAACTTACTCAATACCAACAATGTCAACGGCATTGTTGTTGCGGCAGTTGGAGGAGATCTTTTGAGGTTAAGATTTCCAAGAGTAATTGTTCATACCTCATAAATATGATCATCAGGTCATTTAGTCTTTACTACAGTTACATGGGCCAGAAGGCATAATATTCACATTTTTTAATATCCGTGCATCTATGCCTGATGTTCGTTTTTTTTAAAGTCACTTCTGATCTAATCTTTGGATAAATAATCTTGTGTATAACTCCCATCTCACTTACCTTTCTATTTCCTTAACTAACCTTGTGTATATTTCCCATCTCACTTACCTATTTTACTCGCTACCGTTCTTACCAAGCGACTAGCCTTATGCCTTTACGACGTAAAACTAAAGAGTGTCTCTAACGACAGTATCGATGTACGTTAATTATCTTAGCGCGAGAAAGTTCACATTAGCGCGGTGTGATTGAATGCTCAGGGGGCGCCATTTTGCGAAACAACTGACTAATTAAAAAGGAATTTTATTTTTAAAGCAGTAGGCTTGAAATTAGGCTAGCTTTTTATACGATGAAGCGCGGATTTGGACTGCATCTTCTTCCGAAAACAGTGTTTTTTTACAATGAAAGTTCACATTAGCACGGCGTGATTGAATGCTCAGGGGGCGCCATTTTGCGAAACAATTGGCTAAATAAAAAGGATTTTTAAGCCAAAAGTAGTAAGCTTGAAATTAGAGTAGTGTTTTATACAGTGAAAAAACGCGAGTTTGGACTGCATCTTCTTCCGAAAGCAGTAAGGATAAAAATTTAGAGATGCTGTTTTTTACAATCAAAACAAAAAAATTGGGCAGCTGAGAAGGAGCATCGCAAGAAATTCAGTCATTATTATTTAATTAATTTAATTTAATGCATTGTCAACATTAAAAATATAGAATTGACAAAGGGACTTTGCCTTCCAATGAAATTATAGACTCCCTAAGAAGCAAATATTAACAAAAATTAAGAAGCAAGTATTAACAAAAACTACTTACTTTCTGAATGTTTTTAAGCGTCTTGTGAACACTTTACATAGCAGGATCGTGTCTTTTTCAAAGATATACTGGAATCAAGATGGAGTTACGTACCTGTAACAAAAACAATAATTAAAATACTAAAATTATGTTACGAATCGTTGACCGTATAGCAAAGTAAACAGTGACAACATGTAATAAAATTGTAACAGGATCGTTTTTTTGCTGCATAACATCAACTACATTTAATTTTATCAGTAGTATAGTGACAAAGAAAAATACGACTGCCTTTAACTGTACACACACATCTGTCATACACTGACAAGCGGTCCCAACCGTCTATCCTTTTTTGACAGGTTAACCTGTCACATGTCACAAAAACGTCACACGGGACGAGACACGATGATGGGAGATATGTTTTTGTTTTATGGTCGCGAGGATGACAGCATAAAATATGTTGGACAATGTATGTATGTACTTGTGATAGGTAACATATTGCAAGAATAGTGTAGTTTGATGTATTGTCAATACAATAATAATTGTTCTTACTATCTAAACAAACGCTTACAGAGACCTAATAAAAATTATATTTTTATGGCAAAAATGGTACAAAAAGCCACAGTATTTACCTTGAGGCCCCATCGTTTATTCTACATATAATAAGGTGACTAGATACCATACCCGAATTGATACTTATAATACAATATATCAAGCGAAAGCAAGTAGAAAGAAGCTCCTACGATATAAAATACTCTATCAAACTACATAATCGAATGATAAATAAATTACGGATGAAATATCGAGAAAAAATAAACAAAATATCAGTAAATAATGAATCTCATTATAATATAATAATACGACGATCCAACTACACCCAATTACGTACCGCATTCCGATACAAAAACAATGGAAACAAATAGGTAAATTGTAAATGTCACATTAGATCAAAATGTCGGAAACATGTTTATCCGTACATATTAGTAATGATCATGTTTGTACAAGTAAACTTCCGACAAAAAGATATAGTATTTATGAGTTTTTAAGGGCTGAGTTGCACCGCCTAACATTAACAATAACTATAACCATAACTGTGGGTCTATACACTTAGACATAGTGCACATTATAATCGCAAACCAGTCGAAAAGTGGTCGAAAGATCTTTTTTTTGTATGGAGTTTTGACGGATTCTGTTTCCCATTCGATCAAAAACTGCAATTTGTCTAGGGGGCTGGTGTTTTGTATTAAGTTTGACAGATTTCTGACGGTTGTTAAAAAAATAAGATGGTGTAACCCAACCTTAGTGAAAACGTCAATTAGCGACAGTTATTTTTACAATCATCATCATTAGATCATTCACGCCCGTATTCACAAACGATGCTTGCTTAAGTGAAACTCCAAATCGAACGCACAGCGTTGAATAGAGCTCTGTGACTGGTTCGTGTGTCACCCTGTGCGTCCACGCGCACTGTGAGACCTCATAGTAATGTTTGTGAAAACGGGCGTTAGTCTCTACTACAGAAGGACGACTCTTTCTCTAATCTACCAAAGGCTAAGGAAGGAATCTCTGATTTATCACAGGCAAATGGAGGTTTGGATTTTCACAACAATACTGTACAAATTAAAACACTATACGTCTGTTTTCTAATATTATTTCTGTTTGTTTCATAAAGCATGTTAATCACAAAAAGTATAGCCGTCCAAACCGCTTTGTTACGGCAGCCTGGCGCCCAACGTGGTGGAGTTTAATTGCATTTTTTAACTACCCTCTTTTTGCACACTGCAGTGTTCAAACAGGGTGAATTATCTCTAATTAAATTAAATTTGGCTTAAACAGGTGAATTATAACAGTATTGTGGATACCAGTTTAACCCCATTATTTCTGCTTTCCAAAGTAATATTAAAAAAAAAAACATTTATTCACTATCGAAAGGTATTTTAATCTTCGTAACATTATCATTATCAGCTCTATTTAGTCCACAGCTGGACATAGTTATTATTTTGTATGTCATCGGTACATCATATAGGAGGTTTTTAACTTTTACTAGTTTCTTTCTTCTCAGTACCAGCCAATATGTTGTCCCGAAGTGGTGGTAGGGCAAGCTATATTAAAGGACCTGTATAAATGCCCTGAAAAGGGCCTTGCACACTTCCTCTTGTCGTGTCGACAACAAACCTTTACAGTGTCAGCCCAAAACTCCGCTACAAGAGTGGCGATGTCAGTAGCATTCCTTAAATCTCCCTGCGTGCAGTTGTTTGGGCACGAATAAAGATTTTATATAATTTCGAACTCCTATGTTCTTCTGATTAATTTCGTTGCAGGCCCAATGACAGTTTAACTTTCCCCCGGGACAGACTTGACCTTCATTGGTTGGGTTTTTATGGCGGTCAAGCTGTAGATCCTAGCTACACAGGAGTTGCAGTGGTGGGAACAAGAGGTGGGAATAGTCCCGTAATAAAGATTTTGAATTTGATCTCAGCATGGTAGTTTGAAACGTAGGGTACAGTTTAAACTCTACAAATTACTCAATGTATTTACATTGACTTAGTTGCATGACATAGTTACAGACTGTTAAACCTGTTCGTGATCGGTGTGAGAATTACTGAAAAACTGACTTTAATGGTGTTCGTTCTTTGTAAGTTGTTAACTTTGTTATCGTCCATTATAATGTGTGTTGATAATGTTGCCAAATACACATTTCTTTTTCCGTGAATCAATAAGAAAAACAAAATAACACAAATACATACATAGTAACAGAAAAATGAATGTTGTCAATAATTATATTAGCCATCAAATTACATATTTACCTACTAAAGATCTTGTAGGGTAGGGGTAGAGTTTCGTAAAATCCTTTCTTAGCGGATGGCTACGTCATAACATCTACATACCTGCATGCTAATTTTCAGCCCGATCCGTCCAGTGCTTTGGGCTGTGCGTTGATAGATCACTATGTCAGTCATTCAGTCAGTCACCTTTGAGTTATATATTATGTATATTTAGATTAAGGATTTGTACTTGACTTTATATAAAACATGGCCATTTTTGTTGCAGGACCGACGAAAGATCAACCGAGTTCAAAACCATGTCTTGTCAAATGTAAGATCCATTGATTCAGTGGACAGACGATCTCAGGTAACAGTGGTGGACCTGGAGGACGGAGGCCATCCCATTCTCTTTGTCAAACTCTCTCAGTGGAAATATAAATGAAATTTTCGCTAATTCTAAGCTACCATTTAATGAAACAACAAACTGAAATCTGTATTAAATTCCACTTAATGGAATCCAGCTACCAAACGCACAGCCGACCGCAAATAGTATGCGGGTTTAACCATTGCAAATATTAATTCCTACCTACACATAAATATGTATACCTCTAATATACAACAGCCCCATACTATGAACCTACTTCTTTATAACACTCTTTAATTAGGGTGACTTTCATTAATACCTGAAGAAAGAGCAAAAGAAACTAAGAAAACTTAAAGTCATTGGACTAAACAACCCTTGAACGTCCATAAAATGAATAATACTATAATGCAAATTGCAACTTTAGTTTTTATGATGACTGCAGCATCATTTTACTTACTAGCTCCATCATCAGGTCAGCTCGATAGTACATATTCTTATCTTCTATAACTTTAATACCCTTTTTCACCATCATTCCCTAAATTTTTAAGTGACCCCTATCAGAACAAAATGCCTGTTATGTTTTACCATAGGGGTCACTTAAAAATTTAGGGAATGATGGTGAAAACGGGTATTAAAGTTATAGAAGATAAGAATATGTAGGTACTATCGAGCTGACCTGATGATGGAGCTAGTAAGTAAAATGATGCTGCAGTCATCATAAAAACTAAAAAATGATTTTGTGAGGGTAAAAAAAAACAAAACAAAATAGTAGTCGCTCGCAATACCAAAATACAGAATTGTATTTTTGATGTAATTTAATTATTTGTACGTTTCGTTTCCCAAAACTCGATTAGCCCAAAGCGTAAGCTAAATAAACTAGCAATACATCATTGACTAATAACAATACCAATCATGTTATTCATGTTATTCCTACGTTAGACGCAAATGTACAGTTAATTTATTCATTCGAAAACATTGAGTGGTGTAAAGTAAATTAATTTAAATGCAAGTGAAAATTTCGCTAAAACATAAAATAATTCGGTCCATTAAATGAATTAACAACGTCATGCAGTAACTGTGTTTGCGAGTGGGTAATTAAGTAGGGTTGAAAAAATGGCAATGCACACCACGTTGGGCGCCATTCTGACGTTGCGAAATTTTGTGATGCACATTTTTTCGTCAAGTGAGCTTTAAAATTTGATGCGGGTAGAAATGAAACTGCAACGTTATGAGCTCGTGTTTATGACGTCTGACGTGTGCTCGTCCGAATTAAAGTTTGAATAATCAACTAGATTGTACGTTTTAAAGTTGTATACTCGTATTTTGTTCACGAAAAGTAATGTTTTCTTCAAATCTTTTGTGCTTTCATTTAAATGTAGTGCCTGTCTTTATAGATAAAGAGTAAGTCACTACTATTGAACCTGGAACATGATGTTCCACTGAGAAAAACATACACCACGGACGTGTTGGATAAATAATGTGAAAGACAATAAGTTACTGAAATTATTTTAGGTTTAATTCCCTGCAATTTTGCTTTAAACTATAATTGGTATGAATTAATAATATTAATAATACACTGTCATTATTTTACGTTTGATTCCCCGTCAGTAATGCTGCGTAAAACGAAAATTGACATGAAATAATTTTGTGTAAAGTGTTTATTCCACAAAATAACAAGAAAGTATTAAATCCTTATTATAATTTTCATTAGAATTAATCGTTTCAGTGGCAAAATAATTTTTCCCCGCAAAGAGAGATAATAATCCTCTATTAATATTGAAATAACTAATCCTTTACTATTTTTCATTATCAAATGCCAATCTCGATCGAATATAAATGGATGACAATAAAGCACTTAACCGCACGATTGAAAAACCTTTCGAATTGTTGTTTGTTGTGGTTTCCATTTAGTATATTACGCCGGGTTTGCATTCAATAGATTGTGGTCTGTATGTCTCTTTACATAGCTATTTGCAAATAGATTTCGCGTTTGATATAGATCAAAGTTAATAGTAAGTTAGTCACTATAAATAAGCTCAAAATTGCACAGCGTGCAATATGGGCTATGCTAGGTGTTTCTTTACGAGATCGAATCAGAAATGAGGAGATCCGTAAACGAACTAAAGTCGCTGACATAGCCCGACGCATTAGCAAGCTGAAGTGGCAATGGGCAGGGCCATATAAGTACTCAGAAATGACGGCTGATGGGGCAGCAAGGTTCTGGAGTGGAGGTGGAACGACGGCCTCATAAAGGCCAACCGGCCATTGTGGAAATCATGGGGTAGGCTTAAGTTCAGCAGTGGAAGTCCTATGGCTGAAATGATGATGATGATGAAGTTATTCACTTAACAGTTACTTACATTCTTCGAAAATTGAGTACAAAATATAATTATACTAGCAGTTAAGTGGCATTATATCTCCCAACAGGCATAACGACATAAAAAAATGTTAAAACATAGTTAGGTACGTAGTATACCTACTTCAACGATTATGTTTAAAAAAATTGATCTGCAGCGAATTTAACCATAAATGAGTTTGGTCTGTTTAGTTCTATCATACAAAATGGCGGTCCTGTATAATCCCTAGCGCTACGCAATACTCGTCTAACAAAACTACCTTTACCACAACACCGCAAATACTAAATTCTTATCTAGCAGAATACCCAGACAAAAACTCTTAGCACAAATAATCCCCCGAATGTTTAGCGTTTGGACAATACACCGTGAAATATTAAGGGTTAAGCAGCGCTGTATCAATGGAATTAACCCTTAAACTGGCGAGTGTAGCAACTTTTAGCGAACATTAAAACGGACCCTTAATGCAAATTGAAAGCGTGCGGCGTGAACATGCCGCGGTGCGGTGGACTTTATGCTGCGTTCGGTGGAATATGCTGCGATCCGGCTCGAAGGACCAATATTTTAGACTAGAAACTTTGATAAAAGGATACGTGCGGGAAAGATAGTAGGTATGCATTTGTTATACGCCTTTTTCTATGACGTTCGCAAAGGTACATATTTTTATTTATCCTCGATTTTATGTCATAAGCGATGTATGTGTGTAGATTAATTTATTGTGGATACATGAGTATTGACGCAAACTAAATTACTATCGTTTTCTATTTCAGCAACAGAGTTTATGATCATCATCATCATTTTAGACAAGACGTCCACTGCAGATCCTAGGCCTGTTTAAGAACCCAAGAATTTCTTGATTGGCACTGTCCGCATCTAGGCTGACTTCCTCCAATCTTTATCAGGTCATCTGTCCACCTTGTCACTTGTGGGGAAGTTTAATACCAACAAGAAAAGTCATATAGATAAAAGAAGACACTCTTTACTTTAGGCAAAAATACTTTTTTTGCTTTAGTGCAGACAGGCAGCCATTTTAATGCCACACACTAATCCTTCGCATCAACAATATCTGGCTTTTGCTAGGTTATTATACAGGCGCGCGGGAATTCGGCTAGCTAGGCCACTTAGCGGGATATGCCCAGAGCTGGGATAATGCACTGCAACTAGGGTTGCCAGGCGTCCGGCTTTAGCCGGACATGTTTGGCTTTTTAGGGACTTGTCCAACCTGTCCGGCTTTTTATTTGGTTGCCGCGCCAGGCGAAAGTCGAGCCACAGAATCATATTGAAGCGCACACATCAGGATGTTGGTTAGCAACCGATGATGATAGTATACTGACTCATGAGCTGACACTAATTGCACCCCCCCCCCCCCCCCGTCACATGTCCGTCCGGATTTTAGGGTAAAATGTCCGGCCAAATGAAGCACAAAGTCCGGCTTTTGTGATTTTGGACCTGGCAACCCTAACTGCAACACACTTTGACGGGGCTGTTTTGGAGATTATTTTGATGCAGAGGGAATAGCTAGTTTGGTGGTTGAATTTTGATGTATTTTTTTCAGCTGGATGTCTTTGAAAGTAAGTTTTAGAGGCTTATTCCACTATTCCCCATTGACAATGCTCATCAACGGGGATTAGAGAACTTTTTGTTCACTAGTCTCCGTTAATGCTAATTGGAGCTTATAATGGGGAATATTGAACTAAAAAGTTCATTAATCCCCGTTATATTAGGATTTAATTTTTAACGTTTTAGGGCTATTATTTTAGAGGACTTTTTGACAAATTTATTGTTTTACAGATACGGTGATGTACAAAGTGAATTCTTAAAAGTATAGTTATTAATTATATTATCTGGTATTTTGTTATCAAAGTTAATGAATTTTTAATTGGATGTTGAGTTATTATGAGAGATTGTAGAGATATATCTATCAAGTTAACCAGTAAATTGTAAACATTAATTATTGTACGTCTGTTGTCTTGAACTATAAATAAAGGAGCTTGACTGCACGGTTTCGACAGTTTTGGGTTCGATTTCAGTGAGGTGCTATTTTTAGCTGTGATAGTTTTATTATTATGAAGAACTGTTCAACTAAAAGACACTTTTATTGTAAGAACGACTGAACATCAACGTAAACACTGTGTATAGTAAATAGTTGTAATAGATCCGAATTTGAAACAAAAATGTGATTATCTGATATACTGAGGGACTTGCTGGTCCTTAAATGGTCAAGAACATTTGTTTCCTCATCAATTAATTAATCATAGTGTTCCAACACACCCCGAATACATAATTAAGCAAGGCTCCTAAAATTGGGTTGAAGTTTTCAAAAGTTCCACACAAATTGGAGCAGGCCATACTTTAACTTCACATCCTAATTCAATGGACTGGCGTTCCTTAAAATATGCAGAGCGACCTAGTTTCTATTCATCTAGGATTCATCATAAGGTAGATGGGGTCAGTGTTACCTAAGTTAGGCAGGTTTTAGAATCGCGCTGACCGCTCGCTGATCGTCGGCGCTGACAGATCAATATGTATGTAATTGAAGGGAACGTTCCTGAGTGACGCTGATCGCTCGGCGCCGACGCTTCATACATTTCGGCTGTCAGCGCTGACGGTCAGCGTGCGTCAGCGTGACTCTAAAACCAGCCTTACTATTTGATTTCATGAAAAAAGATACTAGATTTGCTTACCATTGGATTTTTTGCTTTTGCCATGCGAAACAAATGTCTTGTTTAATAAGTCAATCCAAAATGACAGAGATGTGCATGGACTCTGAAAAATTTATCCTTCGGGCTTACCACCGGGGTGGTGAATGGCACTAATAGGTGGCGTATACCACCCTGGTGATAAATGGCTCCTTTACAGTTTCATCTGCGTACTTCAAGCTTGTTACCGGGGTCTTTTAGTCTGGATTCGTATCGCACCGAACTGCATTAGTGTACGACCGATACCTTCGTTCTAGCTCTAGGCTGTCCTGAACTAAAGACATTCGTTCGTTCGTTCGTTTCAGCCGAAAGACGTCCACTGCTGGACAAAGGCCTCACCCAAGGATTTCCACAAAGACCAGTCCTGCGCCGCTTGCATCCAGGTACCTCCCACGACCTTCACCAGATCGTCGGTCCACCTAGTGGGAGGCCTGCCCACGCTACGTCTTCCAGCTCGTGGTCGCCATTCAGAAACCGCTTTATTAATTTTCCTTCTGTGATGCTGCATAATAAAAGAGAGAGAAAGAGAAGCAGGAAGAACAAAGATACTGCATTTATTTACGTTGTGAACGCAGTTTGACCTACTTGCCAGTCTATATCAAAATTAGCCACGTTTCCTTAGAAATAACAACGTTATACGATACGTTTGACTCATTAGCGATCTCAGCTAATTTTAATTAATTGAAAACCCAAAAGGTGACTAACTCAAATATTTTTGAAGTATTAAAAACGTAATTCTCACAGAATTTGAATATCAAATGTTTTATAAAACTCGAAATTAAGAAAATAATTTCTTTGTAGAAAACTAAGGCCTTACTCGTAGTTCGGCCACGGTAATAATATCATACAGTATTGTAACTTCATATAAACCGACGAAACGCGAGCATTCCTTCGAATTTCAAATTTCGGTACGCGGTCGAAAGTAAAAGTTAGGGGTGTCGCGAATGTGCCGAACGGACGTCGATGGCCTAGTGTTGAAAATGACTAAGGCCCAGTTTTTTGATTCATAGTTAAAATAACAAATTGTTAAATTTTGCTACTAATGGTTAAATATTAACAAAATGTTAACTAATAGTTAAAAAATGTACTAAAAGTCAAGCTAACCATTGTTCGAAAAACATTTTTTTCTGATATTTAACCACTTGTCATTTGACATCTGTCAAATTTGACCATTGGTTATTTTAACTACGAATCAAAAAACCGGGCCTAAGTTGATTGAATTTGACTTATAGTTCCAAAATACTGGACTGTCCTGTCGATGACATTGACAGTGGGGCGCCACCGTCAATACCGGATCGCTGGTTCAGATTTTTGCCATGTTGGAAACCATATAGTTGAACGATGGTAGCGCCCCCCTGTCATTGAGTTTGGTGGGACAGTTCAGCGTGGGTCATCTATACCGTCTTAAACGGTAAAATTTTTCAAAAACTACCTAGTCATTAACTGTCAGAAATGGTCATTTTCAGTCAGTTTGATTTGAAATGAAAATTATATTGTATTTAAAACCAGCTTTGGCCCACGACTTCACCCGCCTGAAATTAAAGTAACCGGTCATTATGATTAGTAGATTCAAAATTATTTTAGTATAATTTTTTAAATTAAATCTACTAACCACAAAACAACACGCATTTTTATCCTATTCCATTCAAAAAGTATTTTGTTTGTTTAAATAAAAAAAAATTACAATCACAATACTAGATAGAAATTCTAAGTAGACAGATGTAATTAGAATGGGTACTGTAGGTGAGCAGCCCTATCGCATGTTGTCATACCGTGACGTACCGCGGGGCTGTTGACATTTATTTCAAAAATATGGCCGAGTTGGAATACTGTATAGATAGTATTACCGTGGTTCGGCCGTTATTTCTGCATGCTGTGCCGTGAACTGTCGTGCTCATTGCGTGAATTTAGCGCTTTGTTTTCTGCTACTGTCAACATTCTGTAACGACCGGTCTTGCGCTGCCCGCATCCAGGCTCTTCCTGCGACCGTCACCAGATCATCGGTCCTCCTAGTGGGAGGCCTCTTAGGAGGTCGTTATGGAAATCCTTGAGGGAGGCGTTTGTCCAGCAGTGGACGTCATTTGGCTGAAATGAACGAACGAACGAACTGTCAACATTGGTCATCATTAACCGTTAAACAGTTATCTACCTTCACGATACGAAAAGGCCATCAAAAAGCGTTGCAAACAATAAATTCACACAACACTGAGTCAAATTAATCAATCAGCCGACGCGTTCGTTTTTAATTCGTCATCAGCTCCGACCAGGGATGGTTAATTACCTGGAAATCACGTTCGTATAATACAGAATGGGTCAGTAAGTCATGTAAAAAAAAGGATAGAGTTGTTCGGAAACCGATCTGGTAAAGGTCGCAAGAAGTACCTGGATGAGGGCAGCCGTAGATTTCCACAATATAATGTACATTTATCTTTATACATTTTTACACTTACGTAAATATCATTTTCCTGTAGAACTAAGATACCCTGAAATTCCATAAACAAACCTTAGCATATGTTTCGTACCGAAATATATTTATTAGTTTCTTAATTTTAGTTTAAGATAAAACAACACAAACTGGAAGGAATTTGCTCTTTTCTTAATTGCATTTTTTAATCACAAACTGGCAACATTCATTCCAATCCTATGGAGCTAGGCTCGCGATTGCGATTGCGACGCCCCCCAGTGACGCAAGAGTTTTGAGTTCGGAAGGACGCCCGTGCGCAACAGCGGTGTGTTCTTTAATTCGGCAACCACATAAGCGTTTGTCAATTTCCAAAATCAAGTGAATCTAATGAGTGCGGGATCCAGCCCCTATGGAACTATGGTCTTTTTCATCAATATGTGCTAATACTTCACAAGCAAACTGCATTTCGGAGATACGCCGGGCCCGGCTGAGCACGCGGCTGGCACTGTGGAAAAGAGGTTTGTTCGCCGTTTGTTTGAAAATTTAGTATAGCTAACATATTATTTGTTGGTCCTTCGAGCCGAATTTTCATTTTCCTTCCAATTGTGTAGTTTTATCGTATTTTTAGCGTACATACGTACCACATTTTTCATTCCACGTGCGACCATCTTTGTAACGCAAAATGGCGCAATCGAAAGTGGAAAATGATTCCAAGACCTCATTAGATTCCAATAGCGAGAGTAGTAGTTCATGTGTTCAGGATATTTTCGAGCGAGATTTAATTTTAGACGATTTAAAGAGAACATTACAGTTTGCAACTACAGATATTCAAAAATTCATTTCACGTACCAAAGATTTGTCAGCTCTTCAAAGAAAGTTTAGCAAATTGCAAACTAAAGTCGAAAAGTCTCTCATTAAATCTAAATCATTCAATAAAGAGGAACAAATCAAAATTAGAAACGACTTCGACGATTCGTATTATGCAATTGTCACTCAAGTAGATAAATTAAAACAATGTCAGGAGCAAAGCAGACGAATGAGTCGTCCCTTTGCTAATTCAGAATTTTCTAGTAATGCTAAATTACCTACTTTGCCTTTGCCCAGTTTCTCTGGCGAAAGCACAGAATGGAATTCATATTTCGATTTGTTTTGTTCTCTCGTTCACCACAATACTGCCTACACGGATGCGGAAAAGTTTAGGTATTTGCTTCTTACGTTAAAAAATGAACCATTCAACCTTATAAAGTCCATTCCAATCACTGATGCTAATTATTTCGTAGCAATACAAATATTAACTTCACGTTATGAAAACAAAAGAATCATAGCTTCGAATCATCTTGATAAAATACTCAACATTCCATCTTGTAACGTAAAATCAACGAGTGATTTACGTAACTTATTAAATACATTCCAAGAAAACATTAAACCTCTTGAAGTAATGAAGTTTCCCACCAGTGAATGGAGTTTCGTTTTGTTACACATTTTACTACGTAAAATTCCCGCATCTGTTCGTAAGCAATTCGAGTTATCATTGTGTTCACCTTCAGACATTCCAGAGGTCAACACATTCATTTCATTTTTAGAGCGTGAACTTGTCGCTGAGGAGTTTTCTAACGATAATTTCGGGCAGTCGAGTAAAATTATTAACAATAAAGGCGGTAGATTTGGCTCACAGTCTAGCTCGCGAGCGGCGCCCCCTAGCGGCAATATGGCCGCCGGTCAGCGACAAGCCTTCGCGGCGAACTTCGCGCCGCAATCCTCTGACGTGTCAGGCAATACTCAGCCTAATCGGCATAGCGATAAGACACATTGTTTGTTATGTGATGCTCAACATACGTTGACGAAATGTTCTAAGTTTTTGAATCTTTCAATAAAAGATCGATTTTCTTTTATTAAAAACAAAAGTGTTTGTTACAATTGTTTACATCTCGGCCATAACGTGAGCCAATGTAAATCCAATTTTTCGTGTAGGAATTGTCAGAAGCGCCATCACACATTAATTCATTTTGACAATAATGTAAACAAAGCGTTCGATCCGAGTAGCGGTACTAATCAGTCCGTCCCGCTCCCGCTCACGGCGGAGTGTAATAATGTTGTTTCTGTTTCTACGGCTGATACCCAGCTGACTTTAACGTCAACTCGAGATAAGGAAAACGATTCTATTGTGCGTACGAGTACGGTGCTATTGTCTACGGCACTTGTCGATATTTATCTTGATGATCACAAGTTATCAACCGTGCGCTGTTTAATTGATACGGGCAGCCAGGCTACTTTCATTTCGGAAGCGTGTGCACAACGTTTAGGTATTTCACGTAGACGTGTGAACGTTCCGCAAGTTTATGGGATAAATAATAACAAACCGGTTTATCCTAAGGGAGTGGCTTCATTCTTCATTGCGCCTAGAAATCAATCGCAACCTTCGATTCATGTTGATGCATTGATTTTGCCCAAATTAATTACAACACAAATGCCTACTTGTCAATTACCTTATACAGGGTGGTCTCATATTCAAAACTTAACTTTAGCTGATCCGAGTTTTCATACACCACAACCAGTGGAAATGCTTTTAGGTGCTGACATTATTCCTCAAATTTTATTACACAACATAATCACGGGTCTACCAGGTTCACCAATTGCTATGAATAGTATTTTTGGTTATTTATTGTTGGGTAAACTCGATTTGAATTCATCGATTGAGGTTTCTCTTCCAGTCCAGGTGTGTCACAGCTCTGTTAACGACGACTTTGACCTCCAGCGATTTTGGGAATTAGAAACAATTTCTGAACAAAAGTCTCTCACTCCTGATGAACTTTTGTGTCAATCTTTTTTTGAAAACACGCATACGCGTAATGAGTGTGGGCGATACGTGGTCGCTCTTCCCTTCAAACCTGACGCACCGCCCCTCGGCGAGTCGCGGGATATTGCTATTTCTAGATTTCGTAAATTAGAGTACAAACTCGAGCGCAATTCGCAGCTCAAACATGATTATCACGCGTGCCTCCAGGAGTACTTAGAGCTCGGCCACATGGAGCCCGTCGATAGTCCAGCAGCTGCAGGTGGTAACTATTATATACCGCACCACGCCGTGGTCAAAGAATCTAGTGAAACCACCAAAACCAGAGTAGTTTACGACGCAAGCTCTAAGACTACAAACGGTTTTTCTCTAAACGACAATTTGTTAATTGGTCCAAAGCTTCATTTAGATATTGTTGATGTGTTATTAAAATTTCGCATTCATTTAATTGCTTTCACAGCTGATATCAAACAAATGTATCGTAACATTATGATTCGTGAATCGGATAGGGATTTTCAGCGTATAGTGTGGCGCACCTCGCCCGAGGAGCCCCTACGCGATTACAGACTTTGCACTGTGACCTTTGGAGTTAGCTCATCGCCCTATCTTGCTCTTCGCACCATTCAGCAGCTCGCTCATGACGAGGCCGCACGCTTCCCGCGCGCATCGCAGGTCCTCATGCGCGACGTATTTGTAGACGATGTCGTATCAGGTGAAAGTGATGAGTCACGGGCTCTCGCCCTACAACAAGAGTTGATAGGTATTTGTCAATCCGCAGGTTTTGAGTTGCACAAGTGGCATAGTAATTCTCCCGCCTTACTTCTCGGTTCTCAGCCGACAGTTTCTCATGGTGAGCGGTGCGAAAGTGTGCCCTTCGCACACATGGAGAATGACTCATCCACTAAGGTCCTAGGTATGCAGTGGGACCCGAACTTAGATACTTTTGGTTTCAGTGTGAAAAGTTACTCTGAAAAATGTACAAAGAGGTCCATTCTTTCAGAAATTGCACGTATTTACGACCCTCTCGGTCTTTTATCTCCAGTGACTTTATTTGCAAAACATTTAATTCAATTATTGTGGATTTCTTCTGTGGACTGGGACGAAACCCCACCACAAGACATAGTCGATTCGTGGGCTAGCTTTACAAGTCAGCTCCCACTATTATCTAAAGTTAGCTTTCCGCGTCATGTTTTCCCTCAAAATTGTAAATTACAGCTTCACGGCTTTTCAGACGCCTCCGAAAAGGCATACGCAGCATGTGTTTATCTCCGCGCGCAGCGCGAGGATGGTAGTGTGTGCGTGTCCTTATTGTTAGCGAAAACACGCGTCGCGCCTACGCGTCGCGTATCTATTCCCCGTCTCGAACTGATGGGAGGTGTTTTGTTATCACAACTTATTAAAAAGGTGTTACAAAATTATAGTGATAAAATACAAAGTGATCAAATTTATACTTGGTCGGATTCAAGTATTGTTTTAGCATGGTTGCGTTCACCGCCCCATGAATGGAAAACATTTGTTTCAAACCGTACTACGGAGATATTGAATATTGTCCCCGCGGATTGTTGGCGGCACGTCCCGTCGGCCGACAACCCCGCGGACGCTGCTTCGCGCGGCATGTTACCCGCTGCTTTCTTGCACCATGAGATGTGGTTTCATGGGCCTCGCTGGTTGAGCGAGGATGAAAGTATGTGGCCTGTTCCAAAGCCTGTTCTTCCTACTGATGAAGAAAAGCGTAATGTTGTGTTGTGTTCGAGTACTTCTACTCCAAACGAGGACGTAGAAATTATTTCACGTTTTTCTTCACTCGGTAGACTTGTTCGTGTTACGGCTTTGATATTTCGTTTCTATCACAAGTGTAGAAAGGTCAATATTTCGAGTTCAAAACACATTACTGTGTCAGAGTATAATTTCGCTTTGAATCGACTTATACGAGTTGTTCAACATTCAGTTTTCAATGATGATATTTTGAAGATTTGTAATGGGCAATCACCATCAAATCAATTGAAACGTCTTAATCCTTTTATAGATTCAAACAAGTTGCTTCGCGTTGGCGGTAGAATTCATAAATCGCTTTTATCTTTTGAGTCAAAACATCAATTGATTTTACCTAAAAAACATCCTTTAACTTATTTACTAATTGACTTTATTCACGTTTCAAACTTGCACAGTGGGGCTCAAAGCACCCAATATACACTTTTACAAAAGTATTGGATATTATCAAGTCGTGACGTCATCCGCCAACGCATTCATCGATGCGTCCGTTGTGTTCGTGCGCGCCCCGCGCACACGCAGCCGTCAATGGGTTTGTTGCCCGCAGCTCGCTTGCGACCGGCCAGACCATTCATAAAAACTTCGGTAGATTTCGCAGGTCCATTTTACGTTCGGGCAAATAAGGTTCGTAACGCTAAAATAGTTAAATGTTATGTAGCAGTTTTCGTATGTATGAGCGTTAAGGCTATACATTTAGAGATCGTTTCGGAGCTTTCCACAGAAGCGTTTTTAGCTACACTTAGGCGTTTTGTTTCGCGACGCGGTTTGTGTACCGATATTTATTCAGACTGTGGAAAGAATTTCGTGGGATGCGATAGGTATCTTACGGAATTGTATAGTTTCTTGCGTAATGACGTAGTACAAACTACGCTCAATTCAAAGGTTCTTGGTCAAGGCATCACTTGGCATTTTCAACCCCCATACGCTAGTCATTTTGGTGGACTATTCGAAGCGGGTGTTAAAAGCTTTAAGCATCATTTTCATCGTGTGGTCGGCACACGAACTTTGACATATGACGAGATGCATACGCTCTTATGTCAAATAGAGGCGATTCTCAATTCGCGCCCACTTTGTGTTTTAAGTGCAGACTCAAGGGATCCTCTCCCTTTGACTCCATCACATTTTTTAATAGGTGAGCCCTTAACGTCAATTCCTGACATTTCTTTAGTGGATGAGAATCCTAGCCGCTTAGTAAGATGGCGTCTCATCCAACAGTCCACTCAACATTTTTGGAAGAGATGGAGTCTTGAGTATTTACATCATATTCAACAAGCAACCAAGTGGTTTAGTAATCGCGGTGCCCCGATTCGTGAGGGCATGATTGTGGTGTTACGCGAAGACAACGTTCCTCCCTTGCAGTGGAGACTTGCGCGTGTTCACGCCTTACACCCAGGTCCTGACGGGATCTGTCGGGTCGTTACTTTACAAATTGGACAGTCGTTCTTCAAACGAGCTGTTGTTAAGATTTGTCCTCTTCCTGTTGAGTAGGGAGTAGGTACGTTTTGCATCTAAGTAAAGCTAGAGTAGTTTTAGGTTTATAGTTAGGTTTCACTCTACAAATAGCTTAGATACTTGTAAGTTTCTTATCGTAGGTTTTGTCTTGTTAAAAGATACTCGGTACTTTTAAGGTGAGCGGTATGTTTCGTACCGAAATAAATTTATTAGTTTCTTAATTTTAGTTTAAGATAAAACAACACAAACTGGAAGGAATTTGCTCTTTTCTTAATTGCATTTTTTAATCACAAACTGGCAACATTCTTTCCAATCCTATGGAGCGAGGCTCGCGATTGCGATTGCGACGCCCCCCAGTGACGCAAGAGTTTTGAGTTCGGAAGGACGCCCGTGCGCAACAGCGGTGTGTTCTTTAATTCGGCAACCACCTAAGCGTTTGTCAATTTCCAAAATCAAGTGAATCTAATGAGTGCGGGATCCAGCCCCTATGGAACTATGGTCTTTTTCATCAATATGTGCTAATACTTCACAAGCAAACTGCATTTCGGAGATACGCCGGGCCCGGCTGAGCACGCGGCTGGCACTGTGGAAAAGAGGTTTGTTCGCCGTTTGTTTGAAAATTTAGTATAGCTAACAACACCTTAGCATAATAATTATGATTCTTATTTTATTACAAAAATGTACTTTAATGCAGTTAATTAATTATAAAACATTTGTTTGTTCCAGAGCTATGGACGTGCTTGAAACTTTCAAGGTAAGCAAATTGATTTATCAATCTTATCTTTCTAGACTTTCATTGACCTAGATAAGTTATCAGTGAACAAATTGTAGTCCGAAGACTCGTGGTAATCCTGAAACGTCAGATTATCCCAGACAGCACTCGCTACTAATTCCAATTTCGCTGATGGTCGATTTATCACATATTTGGGAGAAATGTAATATAAATGTAAGATCTCTTTTTATACGTTCTTGCTTTCTGAGTTCTTGTAACAAGAAATAACTTTTGTAGCTTTAGAACGAACTTTAAAGTTTTCCAGTGTCGTGTATCGATCGTGTCTCATCTTGAGTGTTTGAATGTATTTTAATATTGAATATTTCCTATAAGTACGCTCTCTTCAGGAAAGATTGTAGGTCGTATCTTTCCGGAAATACCGCAGACGACAGAATGTTTAGAATAATTCCAAGAAAAGTGCCTGTTTCACTCTCAACATAAAATAATTATAGACTGGCATAGCTCTACCACCAACTGGTATAATTTTTAACTTTTAATTTTGCCTTACTCTACATTTTAGTAAAACACCCAAGTCCCAAGTTTTCGCGACCAACTTACAGTTGCTTTTAGTCTTAAATACAGTTTTAACTAGATCGAGCATGCTTTGGAGTGGAAAAAAGTTTTCCGGGTGAAGACATCTGGTGTTTTTACTTCTTGCAAGCACTTGCTAAAGACGTCGGGAAAAAGCAATTATTTCTTGTTTAAATCGTAATAAATGATGTAACTGACGTTATTAAGAAGTCAATTAATGTTGAAAATTGCTCTCAACTCTATCTTTGAACATTCACCGACTATTTAGTGTCATAAAATTTTACGTTATTAAAATCATATTTCGTGGTGGAAAACAAATAGGTATTCGTTGTTTATGCAACACTGTTTAAAACCAATGGAACCGAATATACACACACGTGCGTGTTGTTTTCGATACAAACAAAAGGGACAAAATACAATTCTCACTTAATATCTTTTACGTGTGACGAGTATGGTAGGATTTTTCATTTAAAAACACACAGCTGAAAGCAATCCTGCACTTTATTGCAAAGCTAACTTAGAGGTTAGTTTTGGCTACTAACAGATGGTGCTAGTTACTGGCCATATTATCTATTCTGTGGCGGAGGCAAGACAATAAAAGTCGAGTAACAAGGGCCTAAGCGGGACGCAATTAAGATCCTTTGTGGGACATGATTAATCGCGCGTCCCAGCACAATCGGCAGAAAGATTGGTGATGAATGACTTATGTCCGAGATGTTGATAGCCCTGAGATAGGGCTGGCCAATGGAATCCAGGAAATACGGAACGTTTACCTAATGATGATCTTGCAGTTACTGAATATTTTTCTGATAAAATCTGATTATGTAGGTACCTAAATAAATCTATAGAATATTATAGTACAGAAGATTTAATTAACTATGTTCGGCAACAGTGAGTGTGTACTTTTGGAATAAATTTATGGAATGTCAAAAAATATATGAGATAGTATTTTAGGGGTGTCAATAAAATATCTTAGGCTGGGTTGCACCATCTTACAATCGTATTTTAACAAACGTCGAAAATCTATCAAGCTCCTAAAAAAAACACCCGTTTATCGTTATAGTTACTGTTAAAGTTTGGTGGTGCAACTACGGTATCCACCCGGTGAAGTAAAACCATCACCGGTTTGATAACCTTTTTTAACAGGAAAATGCTATGCTGACGGACGCTGCATGAGTTATGTAGGACACTATTTCTTACGGCTCATGAAATACAACAACAGACAGAGAAGGTACAATATAAATAAAGGATAAATAAAGGTTATGGAACCCTAAAAAATACTTGACGGAGTCATCCCTGTTTATACGAGAAGACTGGCAGAGCAAGTTAATGTAGTTTTTGCGAACTCAAATTTTCATGAGCCAGCCGTCTGAGTCCCACGGACACCGTTTGAGTTTCCGATTGGATTCTAGAAGTTATAACCAGTTTTATTAATTCGCTTCCACTTTGTCAACTAAATATTAACGCTTTTGAGTATCTTGAGAAGTGGAATAAATTGGAATAATACAAGTAAGTGTATAAATGATGTTTTAATTCGTACAAATTGATATGCAAACGTTACAAGAGTAAGGCTGAGTTGCACCGCCGTACTTTAACCATAACTGGTGATTTATGTAGTATGGGAGTTTGACAGAATTTTAACATTTGTTATTTTTAAAATAAGATGGTGCAAACCAGCCTAACTGACGTGTTTGAGTGTATTATCTCGTGAGATTGATGAAAAAATAACGTCTTCTGAGCTGACAAATGTTAGAAGAAATGGTATTAAATAAAATACCTAAACTTGAGGCCGCCTCTTTTTTTTTTTTTTTATCCACAACGAGGAAGCTCTTGGCCTGTATCTCACCTGATGGTAAGTGACGATCAGGCCGAAGGTGGAAGCGAGCTTCACCCGGAATCCTCAACCACGGAGGAACTGGCTATCTTACCTCTTACTGCCGGAACACAATAATGCTGTGAACATTGTTGTTATGGCGACAGACTTAGGTAAGATGGTGGTAGCTAGCCAGGCGGACTTAGAACAAGCCCTACCACCAACCAAACCGAACAGAAAAATCTGCCCCCACTGGGAATCGAACCCGGGACCTCTGCGTCTGAAGCAGGTGGTCTTACCACTAGACCACAGAGACGGTTCTTAAATGACCAAGTAGAACCTTGTATAACTAAATAAACTTTCTAAAAATAATATTATTTCCATTCTTTCACACATGGCTCTGGCCAGCCTTATCTTCGTTCCACAATAACGCACCCAATAATTGCGCCGGCCCAGATGCACCGAACTCGTCATTATGCTGAAACAATGCAGCCTTTGGCTCTACGCTCAATTCAGGCCGAAACAGTAGGCCTACTGGGTAATATGTAGCAGTATAGAGGTGTTAAAGGAAAACTATTTTGAGTTACTCTCGATTAAATAGTCATTAGACCGGTCCTACGCCGCTCGCATCCAGGCACTTCCCGCGACCTTCACCAGATCGTCAGTCTACCTAGTGGGAGGCCTGCCTACTCTACGTCTTCCGGCTCGTGGTCGCCAATCAAGAACTTTCAATAATAATTAATGGAAGATTTTATTGGTGTGTACCTTGTGATTGAACTGCTTCTTAACATTTTCAAATCGTACTGATGCGTTGGCTAAGTCATAGGTATACCTATTTGTGTAAGGACCTTACTTATTGTATAGGTACGCATACTGTTCGATTTTGAGATTTTTTGCTTTCAAGCTTTTGACTGAAAGAAGATATAGGTCATCATCACTTCACTTAATATAGCGAACCCTCTAAACCTGTCTCTTCTATGCCCCGCACCGACACGTCATTACGCCTACGGTCCAGCCTCTGCTCAACATTGCTCTCTCTTTGAGCGGTAGCGTCCAATTTGAGGGTTCATAGGGCGAAAATACATGGGCTAAAGAAACAAGTCGTCTTGGGTCAGATAGCGTGCACGTAGGTCGTAAGATAAGTCGATAGTCGTAAGATTCAAAATCCAACATTTTCTAAGGACTGTTCCTTAGCCTTTGAATCACTCTCCAGTTAAAAATTTAAATCAAATAGATCAAAGTCACTTTCATCATAACGTATTTATAGGTTTTTTAAACTTGTTTTCTACAGAATCATCAATACAAAGTATTTGGATACATTTAAGTGTATTAAAAAGGGTCTACATAAATAATATTACTAAAGAAAAAACCATTAAGATACGATAAATCTATTGAAATAACATAAGCAATCGTTTGAAATTTCTAACAGGTATTATTTGAATAAATGCGATGACAAGATACACCAACTGTAGGTACCGCTTTTCCAATAATTCTTTTATCAATATCGCACCTTTAAAGTTAAACCGTTACTAAACGAATTTTTCGCAAAAATGAGTTATCAACGCCATCTTACTAAAGGACACGTAAACTACAATATGAAATAGACCACTTCTTCAAAATTGCCTTCTTTCGCCTTCTAGCGTTAAAGCATAACGTTACTAAGCCAAACTTTGAACGGCTCGCTAAATACAATAACGGGTCTATGCAAGTAAGAACGTGTTTGTTGCGGAGTGATGACGAAAGTTTAAATTCATAATGTGATTATTTGGATAGTAACGGCCGTTCGTCACAAAAATGGTAAGTTGTTTAGTTTTTTTAATGAGTAAAGTGTGACTATATGTTTAAACACAGTTTTCGTTTAAAAAAAATACACAATTCATTATAAAATTTCTTTGGTAAACGGTAACAGTTGGTATAGTCACAGTTTGCCTTTATTTTTTTAGGTATTTATCTAATAATATTTATCACTAAAGGGTGCCTATTTCGTTAATTACAGTTTTCAATAAGCAATGAGTAAATTTTATGATAGGTATGCCTAGTTACAATAGTGAAACATTTTTTTAGTCTATAATAAAATATATAGATTAAAAGCATTTATTTGCTCTAGGTGATGGCGTATTTCCGGAACCCACGTTTGGCTCTCATTATGGAAGCTGTGGACGCTGAAAAAGATTCCTCATGTTTCGAAGAACCCAAGCAAACATCTATCGACGAACTTAATATAATTTTAACTATATTTTTAACTTTTCCCGGTCTAAATGTAAGACTGCACACTTGTCTACACCAAACTCCATCCTGATGGCGTTGCTAAATACCTGTGTTGTTTTTAGCAACTTCACCAGGTCTTGTCGTTTTGTTGCGAACAACTTGAGATCATCCATGTAGAGCAGGTGACTAATGACCTCACCCCCTCTTCGTAGCTGATAACTAAGCACTGAATCCTTTAACAGAGTGCGAAGAGGATTCAGTGCTAGGCAGAACCACAAGGGACTCAAACTGTCACCCTGGAAATGCCTCGCTCAATCCTTATGAAGTTCAATGGATCAGGAGACCTCTCACCACCACCTGGCTGCCGAAGGACTGTAGTCCACTGCCCCATGCATGAGCATGAGCGTAAAAAGGATCTCATTGCATCTACCTTATACAACTCTAAGATCCTTTCTCGCCATGATTGAGGCACCGAATCATAGGCCTTCTTATAGTCAATCCAGGCAGCAGAGAGAGCTTTCCTGCTCCGCCGAACTTGTTGGCTAATGGTTATGTCTATGAGGAGGAGCTCTTTAGTACCACGAGACTCAACCTTACATCCATTCTGAGCAGTGGCCACAAAATATTGTTCATTATTTTTATTATTAAGTGATTTAAGGTAGGTATGTGAACAACCTTTCGAGGGTAGGGAAATAATGCTGAGATTGTTACTCGAGTTTAATATATTTTTTATGTATTTTTCGTAATTGCTAGGTGTTTTTTTTTCTTATTCGTTATCAGTTATACTTCCTATGATTTAAAGGTACAAAATGTCTTAAGACTGATTAATAAATAACTAGGCTAAATGCTTGTATGGATATCTTTAATTTGTAATAAAATATTGTTGATTTCGAATGTTTGTTATTTTTTTAATATTGTAACATCATCACAAATACCTACTCTATGATATAAAATTTAAATGTATAATAATATCACCATTATCATTGAAATTTAAATAGTTTTCTATATAGTAACATTATTTGGACTGCAATTTGAATAGTAATTTATTTAAAAATGAAAAAATAGTAAATGGTAAAGTGTTACTATAATTATATAAATCAAAATAAATAATACTATACATAAAATATTTTATTTTTGTAAATCACATAACATAGCGTTAGCACATATCTATCATATAACTCATTAATAAGCCTTAAAATACTATTTCCTTTGACAGTATTGAAAAAAAACATTGACTTTTTTCTTATTTTGGCTCTCCTGCAAAATTTCATAATTTCGTTTAGTAACGGTTTAAATTTAAAGGTGCGATATGTTCTGTGTTGCGCCTTATTTTAGAATGTTTACAGCTCTAAAAATAAATCCTGTAGGTAAACAACAATGCTTTGATCACAACAATCAGATTCGCAAGTTTAACCGCGAACAGCGGAATTACTTCAAAGGGCCTTCAGTAAACACCGATTACGGAATCGCGAACTCCGCCGTTTTGTACAACTAACACAATAATTCTATCGAATTAGTACTAGTGATGTCCGTAATGCACTGTCGATGCTATGGGAACAGCTTCGATAGTTGCCTGGTACATTAGGTGCTAAGATATTTAAGATTTATTTTATAACTATCAAACTACATATTTTGCGAGTGTATGAGTAGATGTCTGTTCTTCTTTCATGAAATATTAATAAATTGAATAATGAATTTGCTGTGAAGAAGTGATACATCAGTAAGGAAAATTGATACATCAGAGTGTTAGTTGATATATTTTTTATGAAAGTGTGTTGTGAATGCGAAAATTCATAAATTTTATCGATACATAGCTAAGTTATCGACGTGAAAGCTTCACTAAAACACAAGTTCTGCTATTTAGTTATTGCGAGAGTGGTCAGAAATCCGGAAAGGGGATTTATTAAATCTTCTGCTTATACCCGAGCTTAATTTCAAATTATCTTTGTTGTCTGCTACGCGATTAAAACAGATATCAAATGTAGCTCTTATTTTTTGAGATGAGGCACTATTGACGTAATGAGGGCTATCGTTTTTATTCTTAACAGTTGGCACCCCTGGCGATTGACAGAACCTTACTCTACAGTGGCGCCGTCTTGATGAGTGCAAATGCGATAGTCCTCCTACCACTTTAGCGCTCACCAGTTGGTGCCACTGTCTTCGCTACTAGCAAGTGACAGGACCTTACTCTACAGTGGCGCTAACTGGTGAGCGCTAAAACGATAGCCCTCATTAGATCATACGCTTAAACTGTTTTGGGGGCTCTGACGTTTAATTTGTTAAATTATAAGAAAAAAGTATACCGGTAAACGACATGGTTCTACTGAGGCACAAGCATTCTCCAATCGCGATGTGTCAAATTCCATTTCGTTGAATTCGTTTCAATTGATACTTAATTAAGTTCAATCGTCTGTAACGATAATCATGTAAAAAAGGCATAGACGTAAATAATACAGTGTAATAAGTACAATATCTATAGCGTTGTGTGATAACACAAGTTGACTGCTGAGGGAGACTTAACTAACTAACTTAAGGCTGGGTTACACCATCTTACTTTAACAATCGTCAAAAATCTGTCAAACTTCATACAAAAGGCACCGGTTATCGTCATAGTTACCGTTAAATTTAGGTGCTGCAACTCAGCCTTAGACTTCAAATGTACTTATTAATAGTTGTTACACTGTACCCTTTTCTTCGTTGAACAATATTGGTGACTCCATTACTCTCACAATATAGGCATGTTTAATAATGTTCGACTCACTATATTCAGGAGAAGGCAATGGCCTAAAACGCGTACCCCAGCCTAGCTCATAAAATGCATAGCTCGCAAGTGAAACCCGATCGAGCGTGAAGGCTTTGAGATTTTATTCACGAGCGGCGCCACCTCGAGACTTCGCATATTTATGAGTTCTGTTTGCTCTCTGAGATTATTCATATATCCGGGGATTTGCACTTTTAGATTTTTTTACAAGAAACTTGGTTGTGTGATTAAAAAGTATGATCACTTACGAAGTTATTAAGTCTAAATTATATCAGTTGATATGAAGTGCTTCGAAATAATTAAATTCGTGATTACAGTTGTAATGTTTCCCAGGAATTAGGAAATGAAATTCATATTGAAGGCAAGATGTTTTGACTGTATTACAATTATATTAAATGTTGTTCTACACTGTCTTACTCGACAGAACATTTCTGGTAATAAAATTTATACAGTAAGGCTGAGTTGGACCACCTTATTTTGACCGTGACCATAACAGATGTTATTGAATGGAGTTTGACATACTTTTGACGTTTGTTAATATTAAAGTAAGATGGTGCAACCCAGCCTAATAATAGGTAGGTACTTATTAATGTTTAACAATTATCAAAATCTTCTGTATGAATCCTATAAGAGGGAAGAAAGTGCTTTTTTTTTCAATTTGTGTCAAAAACAAGAAAAGTACTTCCAACTCGCGGAAAACCGGTCCCCTGTTTTCTATTAAAATGGATTTGCTGACCATAATCCAGTCCCCGATCGGCTTAAGATGTCATGAACTCAAAGATTTTTGGATTAACCAGCTCCGTGAAAGTTTATCCCAACAAATCCGGAACGGCCAGATCAGACAACACTTGGTAAACAATTGACCCGACAAAAAATGAACAATATTGGTATTAAAGCCAGTCAACTTTTTAGTGTTTAACCTTAGGAAATTAAATCATTTATTCATTACTTATGCCTTTTCTATGGCGCTTATACACGTCCCAAATATAGCTTACTCTACCACCACTTTGGGACAACATATGTTATGGTGCTGAGAGAGGGATAGCTCCTGATGTACCTTTAAGTGCCCTGGAAAGGACCTAAGTACTAAATAAAAGCTTTGACCTGTCTAAGTGGCAAATTTTTCACAGATGCTCAATATAAAAGTATTGCGATTGTTAGCACATTGGTGTATTGCGGCGACTTGATGATTTCTCTAAGTAAATATTGTTTTCACTGACTTATTTGTTTTGGCTGTTACACAGGGAATATTTTTGCCATGTCTGTTTTCGTGTATTCTATTACTTACTTACTGACTCAGAAAAACAAACTTCTCCTGCTCCTTATGTGTTAGTAATAACATCTCGAACTAGAGATAAACTACAGAGAAAAATATACTGAAAGACATAATGAGAACAGTGTTTTATTAGTAAATAGATTCGTAATTCATTTCGTATAATGAAGTGGGCGGTTTTTATATCGTACGTTACGGGGATGGGGAAAGTTTTGAAACTCGGAGTTACCCAAGTTAAGATATTTAAATGATTGTAATCTAAAATGTACCTAACTTTAAGCTAAGTTGAAAACCTTAAAAAAAATGATTTTGAATGAAAATCTTAAAATTCAACACAAAATTCAGTCATAATAGAATGTAGAGAACTTAAGAATAGTACACAGTGAGTTCTGACAACATTCCCGACACGCTGTCGGCCACAAAGATTACAGTCACTGGATAAGATTTTTATTGCAGAGCATAATGTCTGTGAAATTGAGTTCTACGTTTTATTTTCTGTCAACAGTAACGCAAAAGACAATGCCGGAAATTGGCGTCATTTTTTTTTCACGCGGCCATCGACCAAACCTTGTTTTTTAATGACAAAATAGTGTAATAAACCAAACTTAATATGACATGTATACCTTTAAACTCAGTCTGAACTGAGTTACGAGCATTAGAAGTTGATGATTTTACATACTAGATTTGCTTTTTGCGCGCATGTTTTGTAAGAAATTGCAACAAAATAGTGACATTGTACGTATAAACAAACAATGCCATCCATTAAAGACTCCAACTATCAGTATGAAGCAGAATCAGCGCAATAAGAAAATAGCGCAATATTTTGTTGCAATTTCTTACAAAACTTGCGCGCAAAAAGCAAATCTAGTATGTAAAATCATCAACTTCTAATGCTCGTAACTCAGTTCAGACTGAGTTTAAAGGTATACATGTCATATTAAGTTTGGTTTATTACACTATTTTGTCATTAAAAAACAAGGTTTGNGTAAACACGAGATTTAAAAAAAATATCGTTTAATATGACTACAGCAATATTACCATTTAGAGCTTTTTGACACTTTCACAAGCTGATTAACGACATGAATGATTCTATATTTTGGAGAAAATTGCTCCTTCTGTTTCAGTTAACTCCGTCGAAACATAAGTATCATCAATTACCTATGTCAGATGCCTAGGTCTAGGCAGCTTGAAGACACGTCACGTCCTTCCAATGAATGTTTTTCAAGGTTATTTCACATCTAGTTGTCATATACGTCTCTTGAGTATAACAATGAAATTAACACTGGTAGAAGTGTGGGACGAATTCAGGACGCGCTACACCAAGTTTTATCTAGTATGTACGTCGAGATTAAGTTCGGCCGAGTTGCGAACTAGGCGGCGTGAGGCCGATTCTGGTGGCGGACGAAAGAGCAGTCAGTGATGTAAGCGATAATAGCCCAATCGTGTCGCCGCTGGATCATTGTGGTGAACCCATTCGTAGCTCGTTTAGCTTACAACAAGGCAGGTATCCTATAAGTACAACTAAGCGTCTTATGTGGAGATGTGTGTAATGCCTTTTTAAATGACATGTCCGATTGATAAATTATTTTAACTTTGCCTTGTCTACGAGTATATCGTAAGAGCTTGGATTTTAATGTTCTCGATATTTCGCATCAATTGATATTGTTTGTGTTTTGAAAAACGTGAAATATGCAATATTTTTCCTACTAAGCAGCAGCTAACTCTATGCAGTTACAATGCCAGTCACTTAAATTACCAAAAAAGAAAAATCGTCTCTTAATACCGTTTCAGCTAATTAAAGATGTACTACAGAGTCCAGAATCAAACCCCGCAGTATTGTATCTGGATTTCAGTCGCGGTTCTGTACCCGCTGATTGTAAACGAAATTTCTTAAAATTAAAAACTTCCAGCTCTGTAGTTCATGAGTCTACAATATTGTACTTACCTCTTTAAAACGTTAATTTTCTTACATAACTCTGTCAGTCACTTGGTCGTAACTTTATGAATGGAGTTTCAGTAGTACCTATTTGTGGGATATGATAACGCACTGGTCGACTTACTCCCAATACGAAGTCAAAATATACTTATCCAAGAAAAGCATTCTCGATTCGTTTACTCAAGTCCCTTGTTCCCACTTTTTAGAGGTAGTATTAGTCCATCGACAGCCGCTGTTTTGCCGGATATCTAAATTTCTATTAGGTTAGGGTACTCGTACTGTAAACAAGTGACTTCTGGTGCAAATAAGTGGTTAGGTATTATGTTTCTTGCAATTTGTTTTTTCCAATAATTTATTCATCCAGATTCGATCAGTGCACCTACCATGAGTTTACGTTAGGTGTGCTCGCTAGCGAGTACGTCAAAAATCTCTATGAAGATTTTGTTTCTTGAAAGTAGCCGCTAGGAGCGCTGCACAATATGTCATACAATTAATGTCATTTTTTTACGTAGTCGCTAGCAAGCACTCCTAACGTAAACTCATGGTAAGCACACTGTTGTAGTTTTGTTACACCTTAGTTAAAGGTTTATTGTTGTGAAGTTTAAGTAGTGCATTTTTTTTTACAAAAATTGTACTCATTTAATGGGTTGGCATCGAACTGTAGGTTGAATGGCATTAGTGGTATTACTTTGTATACGCACGTTCTAACGCATCATTTGATTTTGGACGAATAAATCCGATCAGATGGGTACGAGATCCCAATATTTGAGCTGGGTACTGTAATCTTTTGAAAGTCTATTGGCGTATAATGTAAATACTTTCATTCATCACACGTGTATAAGAAAAAGATCACAATAACTATGAGATGTAACTTAAATTTAGGAAACCACATTATGCCATCTCCGGTACATCAACAATCTAGCCTCAATAAAACTAACTATAGGCTATAAAGGCTGCAATAAACTCTGCTAGCTCAAAGAACTTCCCTCCACCTCCACTTAATTTTGTAGGGCCTTAATTGTAAGTCTACTCAGTGTAATTAAGTAGTTTGTCTTAAGGATACCGGTTGAAAGTAAATTGTAACAAATTAGGCACTAAAGACGATTAATTATTCTTTCAGTTATGTGCAATTTGTCTGCATGATAAGATTTAGTCATGTTATGTCAACGTTGGATTATAAAACGATTGAATAAAGGTTTCTTTTATGTTTTTCGCCTAAGCGCGATTAAACAGCCTAAGTAAAGTCGTTGTCGGACGTAAAGGTAGCAAGAAGGTGCTGGATGCAGGCCACTACCAACCGGTCTATGTTCAGCAGTGGACGTCCTGTGGCTGAAATGATGATGATGAAATTAAAGTAAACAACGGAAACTACGAATACCTAATTACCTATACAAAGAATCGCCTGACAAGCACTTAGTCAGTTTTCCTCACAACATGACCTTTCATAATAAAAGCACAGAGAAAAATAAAATCCCCATTTGAAGAACATATTTCAAAGTTTTTAAATTAACGCTCTCACAACATCCAAAACTTTTCTTTACGCTCACTTCGAGCGCAAAGAAAATATGTCTGACATGAAACTTCCCGGCTCTGAGAAATAGCGAAAAAAGCATTCAAAACAAGCAATTGTCAAACTAGGAATCTACAACGATACTCAAAAGGAACTTGCAGTGAATTACGAAAAACCGTAAATAATAAACCGGGCTACATCGCCGGCTTTCTGACTGCAGAACATTTCACGGAACTTAATAAAAAGAGACGTGGGATTTGAAAACTGGACTCTATGTGGAATGACGTAAGAATAAATCACAGACGAGGCAACAGCAATCCCGCTTGCAGAGAAGAAAAAACTTTTTGCGGTTGTACAAGTCAAAGACGTTGTAATTTGAACTTTTTCGCCTTCAATACAAAGTTCATCTGCTCGAGGTGTGTTAGTAAGTGGATTGGCAATCCAAAGCACGCTAGAATGTTTCCTTTTTCCTGCAGGTAGCTCAGATTCTTACAAGCATGTGGCGGAGGCCGCACAATGCGAAAACTTTGAATCTTTCATTAAGACCTCTTAGTAAAATCCACTGCTTTAACCACACTTCTGGCCCTATCTTTTTAACTTACAGATCAGTTTCTTTTATTCCAACAAAAATAGGATTATTCTGTAAATACGACTGTAGGTACAAATGAAGTTAATATTTCAGACATTGCCAAACTTTGCCTCCTTATAATATATTCACTCACTCATAATTTAATTACATTTTTGGAAAATATTTCATTCTCATTTCACGAATAATAAATATCATACTAAGTAAGAATAACATTCGGATTCTAGGTATTACCAACACAAACTTCTTGTCCTTGAAAACTTCTGTATGAATAGCTCACATTCAAATGTTAAACTCGAATATTAAAGGTGACTCTTGGAATCTATTTTCTCTCACATCAAGTTTTATGCTCTCACAATTTCGACACGCAATATTATGGCATAGGTATTCATAAAGTATACCCACACATCTCACTGTTGCTTTAATTTAAGTTACAAATTTTTGGATGGAAAAATTTGAAAATGAAGAACATTTATTTAGTTTTGACATATTTAAAAATCGAATAAATTATGTCACAAAAAGGTTACCTTAATAAGGGCCCTTTACGTCTCCTTATCTTTTAGGCTTTACCAGCGCTTCGAAACAAATATTAGCAAGAAATTATATACCTAATTTGTAATTCTACCATCATTTGTAATGTACCATCCTAGACAGCATCTCACTTAACATCAGGTGCGATTGCGGTCAAATACGTGCCTTGTTCTGCATAAAAAAATTGTATGTTTTGTACCTTTCTCTTGAATTACTTTATCTATTGAAAAAAAAAACGCATCAAAATCCGTTGCGTAGTTTTAAAGATTTAAGCATACATAGGGACAGACAGACAGCGAAGCGTCTAGTCTTTGTTTTATACTATGTAGTAGGGTGGTCCTTATTTTTCGACTTTTGAATTATCCCCGGGGCACTTTCTCATTCGATTATACAGGGTGTTAGGTAAATGGGTATATGAGCCGACACTAGCCCATGTTAACATGGTCATATAAATGGTATGGTGAAGTCAGAAATTTGATATCAACATTTTAATTTTTTAAATTTTCATACAAAATAAATTTTATAAAATCCGATTTGTATGAAAATTAAAATAATTAAAATGAAGATATCAATTTTCTGACTTCACCATACCATTTATATGACCATGTTAACATGGGCTAGAGTCGGCTCATATACCCATTTACCTAACACCCTGTATACCTCTAAATATGAAATTAGCTTTTTTTGTTTTTTTTTTTGGTTAAGATTTTGAGGTCGCTACCAGCTGTCAAAATATTTACAAAAGCTTTGAAGATCTTAAATCATAAATGTTTTATTTAAGTGTTTATATCACATTTTACGTGCAAATGAACATCGCATAGATAGAATAGACAATCGCTTCTTGTCCCCTTCTCCCCTCAACCCGTCTTCTGTACCGACCATGGTACCGACGCGTCGAGATACTAACAAGTAAACTCTTATATCTTAAAAATAATTGATTCAAAATATGAACATTGTACATAATTATCTTAGTTAGTATTATCATAGTTTTTATTTGGCTTTGGCTTTAAATATAAAGTTTTTGCTTAAAATTCAAACCTTGGTAGCGACCCCTAAATGTCTTTTAAAAATAAAAAAAATAATAAAAGACTTTCATATATTAAAATTACGTGGTGCCCCGCAAAATATAAGAATTTTTTTTTTCGTAGGAATAAGGACCACCCTACTATGTAGTGATAGTGAAGTATGTATATCGCAGCGGCAAAACTAGTTTAGTACAGTAAAGTGAACAGCCCCAGCCGAGCGATATCTCAGGCTCGCGTTGCACCCGCGGGGCCGGCGCTTATCAGTGACGTCCTAACAGCTGTTCGGAAGATTTAATAAGTGCCACTTATTATCCTCCAGGCATTACCCACTTCAGGGTTTTGATTCGACTCGGGAGACGCCTAGATTGAAGATAGAACAAATAAAATGGTTTAATTATTTTACACGTAGCTTTCCGCCCGCGGCTTCGCCCGCGTGTAATTTTGTCTGTCACAGAAAAACTTTATTGCGCGCGTCCCTGTTTCAAAAACCGGGATAAAAACTATTCTATCTCCTTTCCAGGGACTCAAACTAACTCTATGCCAAATTTCATCAAATTCGGTTCAGTGGTTTAGGCGTGAAAGCAAGACAGACAGAGTTACTTGCGCATGTATAATATTAGTATAAGTTTAATTGGACTTGATCGAGTATAAATTATTTTGAAATTTTATTGAACTTGATTGATTAAAAATGTTATACTTACTCGTACTAAAGCGTCTGCTGGGAATAACATAATATTATAATGCTCACAAGAGTACCATAATAATAAACTGATCAAGCCAAATTCCATGGTGGCCATTGTTTCATCTTAAACGGCGGATCATGAGAGAAACGGTAAAGGAAATCAGTATTCTAATTTAAAACTTATTAACTTCATTCAGTAAAATATTTTAATGTTGAACGATTTTTGAATCCTAAATCTGATGGATTACAAAGATAATAAGCTATGTAGCGATTCACAGCAGTGTGCAGACCTGATAGATGACCTTTGATTTAACTTATTTTGTATCCAGATTAAAAATGAAAATGTCGATATTTTCTGGACTTAAAAAACCAAGAAAGAAGCAAAAGCACTCATTAGCATTCCCCTCGCGTACAACTCCTGTAGATTTTCTTGGAATTAACTCTGTATCTGCTGGTAATAAGAATGTTAAGCAGTTTAACTCGGTTATAAAAATGGTTTTGAACCGACGACTACAGTAAAGGTTCTCTTATTATGCTATATTTTTACATCCAGTTGAGGTATTTTGAGGTCCTTACCTTAAAAGGTAGTTTGATATAATGTGTGCGTGCCAGGATTCATAGCTTGTACAAATATTTGCACAGGTTGATGGGGTATGAGGTACCTATGGTACCTGTTCTCACCCCTTAAGTAATTGGGCGATTCACACCGTGGGGCTAACTTATCATTGTAAAAGCAGGCAGAAAAGCAAAAGTGGGCAGATTGTCCTCTATATTACGATTGTCATCTACTTATCTATATAGGGTAAACCAGAGAGTGATTACCCACTGGTAGTGATTGCCCGCTTTAAGAATAATATTGTCAGGTGCTGACTTTGAATCACTCTAGTTAGATTTGAATTTACTAAGTAGATGGCTCCGAGATCAATGTACAGTAGATTTAAAATTTACAATAGGAAACACTTAAAAAAAACAGTTATGGCGGATTTTGTCAAGACGGGTGAAAATGTTACTCAAACAGGTAAAGACTTTAACAATTTTACTAAGGAATTACTTGCTTAGAGGTTAAATNCCCGTTCGAAATTTAAAAAAAAGTCTGCTTATTTATTGCCATTAAGGCGGAACAAAGTTCGCCGGGTCAGCTAGTTTGAAGATAAAAATATTTGTTTGTTGTTTCTAAACGTCAAAACAAGATAATTTCCTACATTACAAAATGCTAACATCCAATATAGAGCTTCATAGCTGACTTTATACATACATGTATCAAGAGGTTTGTAGTCACAAAAATAAATTATTTATTTATTTATTTATTTATTATTCATTATTGAGCAATTACATATTTGATCCAAATAGCGTCCTAAATCCTTTTTAGGTTTGTCTAGACACTATTGTATAATAAAATACCTAACTACCGTCGAATATTTTCGTCCACGGTTCTAATTTCGAAAAATAGCACCGAATTTATTTCACACATCCGAAGTGGAAGTATTAAAGTTATTGGAGGTGCTAAGTCCCCGTTCGGAAGACGCGGAAGGTGCTAAATTATGAGACATGCAATGTTTACCGTCTACGTGCTTGTAATAAAATCCCCTATTTCTTGATTTTAGTATTGTTTCTGATCTTCTGTTAACTGTAAACAAATTCAATAGTACAGTTTCAGATATAAATACACTCCAATTATTTAAATTTCTTATATTAATTTGACACCTAACGTTTCAGTAGCAAGGCACTTAACAATAGCAAAGAACCCAAAACTAAAAGAAACGCTAAGTGTGATAAAAAGAAGCAAAATCTTAAAGCACAAGTTTACTACGTTCAAAAGTAGGTAGCTAATTTGTAATTTTATCACATTATCTAGACATAACAATCTATTTCTAGAAGCTTCAAGTTTATGTTACCCTCTAACAGACAATGAAACTCAAAACAATCCCATCCTTACGTAATTCGACAATGAAATCTAATTTTACTTCAATGAATAAATTCCACATATTGCTAGAGTACTACGAGTATTACATAACATGAGTGGGCGACACACAAACAAAAAGTTTCTTGGTAAGTCTCTGGGCAATAATTGGCTCATAGATAGTTAGGCTCTAGCCAAGTTTAAAACTTTTAGTTGATTTCCGACGAGCCCTGCCCGCGGCTGTTGGGGCTCGAAGGTTCGAGTTAACGCTGAGTTTAAGACGCCTACGCTGTACACACGGAAGCGTACTGAAAACTAATCATTCATTATTTAAAGGATAATCGGGTTCATTGATTTGAGAGATAACTAAGGGAAATTAATTTGGGAAGTTTGTTTTTCTAGTACAACTAATGTTTATTTACTTTTGGCATAAATTATTGCTTATCTTTCCAACTAGCAGATTTGTTGTTCTTACCATCCTACAATAATTTATAAACGCAAAAGTTTGTAAAGATGTAAGGATGTAATGTTTGTAACTCTATCACGCAAAACCTACTGAATAGATTTTGACGAAACTTTACAGTATTATGGTTTATACATCAGAATAACGTATATGCTATAATTTATATAGTTTAAGTGATTTGTTATGTAATGGTATATGTATAAGTCCACGAGAGCTACTGCCGACAAACTGTCGCACAGTTTGGCAGATCTGATTTTGTAAAATGTACCTTACTTACTTGTAAAGGATAAATTTACAAAAATATAAATATCCGTGATAAACTGAATTTCACTTCTGCGAAGCAATAAAGTCGTGATTTGTGGGAAAACTAAAATAACATTTTTTGTCCTCATGAAACCAAGGTGCAATTTATCCTGAACTTCCTCTCATTTTTTAAATATTAACGCGTGACCCAAACGAATGATGCGGCAACAATGGCATCTGTTGCCATGGAACTAATTAAAACTCTGTCGTCGGTAATAGCTTTTGTTTTTGCTTGGGAATTCATAACGGCCGGCTAGTGATCACAGGTTTGTTGTTTTGGTGGTTTTGGCGAGTATTATATGGAAACTATGAAATTGCGGTCACTATTTCCATCCCTATTGCCACTAAAATCAGCAGTTAAACTAGTTTAAGAGCTGTTCTTAGCAGCAAAAAGGAATATTTATCCTAGGATGTGTATAATACACGTGCTTACCTCTATAACATCAATTTCGTCTTTCTTAATAAAAACATCAAACAGTTTTTCTTTACACGCTTCAAATAACAGCAATGTTATTCTCAATACAAAAATTCGAGATAATGTCACGTTTACTAAATCCAACACATTACCGAACCATTCCACAACAGTCTACGACACTAAACCCTCCCAAACTGGCAATTGCATTAGCCTAATCTCCTCTTACAACGCATCGTGGCCTCTAATGCATGTCTGAATTACAAATAATATCGGTGCACCGTAACTATATGTTATACGCGATCACTGCAACGAGGACTTTGACAAATGCCCCCCCATAACTCGTGCGATCTCTGCCAACCCACCAGAGACGGGAGAGCTCTGTCCCGCTATGGGTACACGGGTCGCGGTGTCCGAAAAGTATCCGATTTACATAAGTGTAATTTCGGTATCTAAGGCTGAGTTTCACCACCTAACTTTAACCGTAAGGCCCTTTTCACACGTCCCGGTTGCCGGCTAACCGGCGCCGGGTATCCGGTGGTGAAGTGTATGGGCATGGTACGTAGCTTTCACATGTTCCGGGGTAATTAATCCGGCATGTCCAATATGTCCATACACTTCACGACCGGGTACCCGGCGCCGGTTAGCCGGCAACCGGGACGTGTGAAAAGGGCCTTACAATGACAATAACCGGTGCTTTTTGTATAGAGTTTGACAGATTTTTGAGTTTGTCAAAGTTAAAGAAATATCGTGCAACTCAGTCTAAGCAGCTAGAACTTTCCAGTAAAGATTTTTTTGGCAGCTGTCACATTATGCTATGTCGCAAAATCACACATTCACTGCAAATGGTACGAAAATGCGATGTTAAACTTTATACTCGCTGTTCGTACGACTTGTAGTTCGTTCTTGTAGTTCATTTATCATTTTTTTTATTCTAGTGACTTGAATACGGATCATGACATGAGATTTTTCTTAAAAAAAATTGTGCAACTCGTTTACACTGTAAACAAATCGGGTACTTTCCGGACAAACCTACCGCTGTATTCAAAGGTGCCAGAATTCCCCGAGTTAAACCAAAGCTCTGCTTACACTGGGCGATGTGGAACATCGTTTGGGGCATTATCGGCCAGTAAATGTGCTAAGTCAGGGGCTACTTATCTGAGCTATTACTCCCGCTAAGTGAAAGGTATTTGCATTCAGATTGTTCGTGGGTAAGGTGTGATGAATGGTTGTAATGTATGTGATGGTTATAAAACTCTAACGTACTTCAGAAAACACTATATCATATTTTAAGAATAAGCTCATAATATTTATTAATACTCCTATCTAGGTTAGGTACGTGTAAGAGCAAGTAATGCCCGTTTTCACCATCAATCCCTAACTTTTAAGTGACCCCTATTGTAACACATAACAGGAATTTTTATTAGATAGGTGTCACTTATTTAGGGATTGATTGTGAAAACGGGCATAAGGCAAATGCAAACTGGACCCCATTATTATGCAAATTGCAATTTGTATACAATTTATCATAAGCTCGATCCGTCTAGTCTGCTCGTTTGCCTCCAGTCACATAAAAAAAATGCTTTCAAAACATGAATGTTTCAGGTTTTTGTTAAATAATGTAAGACTTTCTTGAAATAATTATAATCTGAGTACCGCTCGAAATAAACCCCAGAAACACGTAGAGGTATTTAATACAAGTAATTATGTAAAGCAATATTGGTAGCCAATTAATAAGAATCCCCTTGACTGACGACACCCACCCATACAAAATGTTCGATACATCGACGAACGCACATTGATCTCATGGGTTGGGTTGAGGGGATGAGAACGTCATATAATATGATGGAAAAAAACGTGACGTCATTATCTATACGATTGTTTCTTCAGATTTTTAGTTCGCTGGTGCATGTTATAAATTATTGTTAGACTAGCTATCAATCAATATAATTATGTACATTATTTTAACATGTTATGGCTCACAGTTAATCAATGATTATATTTTAGTTTTATAAATAGCCTATTTTTAATAAATATTACACTGTGAAGTATTTGTATATACGATTGTATGAAAATTTAACCCAAGCTCAAGTCCTCTGTTTTATGTTTACGGCATTTAACCAATTATTTCTTTTTCTTTTGCTTCTTAATTAAAATAAAATGTACTTGAATTTCAGCTACAATAAAAATTCTATCATAAAAGTTGTTATTAGGTATTTCGTTTAATAAAATTACAAGAAATGTTTTTGAATAAACCCTTAAAAACTTCATAAAGCTTTCGCAAAGAAACAATATTTTGTTTCACATTATAATTTTATTTCAAGCTGCAAGGATTATAAAAACTTTTCATTGGGTGCTACTTTTATAGCGCTCGATTAAAATGTAAATTTTTGTGAAAGCATGGCAAAATAAATTGAAGAAAAACAAAGATAACGTTTCGCTATGTTAAGTATATTAAAGTGAAAGAGAACACGCAAAGTATGAAATTAGTATTTCTTTTGCATCAAATTATTTATTTGAACAATTATTTTTCGTCAAGTCATTCGCCACAGGTCCCATCTAGAACTTTTGAGTAATATTCACACCATGTTTAAAATATGAGTAAAACTGTAGTGGTGTCTCAGGTTTCATTCATGCAAATGAAAGGTCCTCAATAATATAATTTACCCCTGATAAAATAAATAACCTGGCGTGTAGAGTGCACTCTATGTCAGATTTATTTTCCTTTTCGAATTTCACTAGGTACTTAAAGAAAATTTTATTGAGAGAGAGAATTGCACGAGCCTTATACCGGAGTCATGGACGTTTTTAGTTTATGTATGGTTTTCATAGCTTAACGTTATGAATATTGTTTTATTTTTGCCATGGTTTCCGGTGCTGTTTCGATTTAGCAGCAGATCAAAAATTTACTCCATTGACACACTAACGATCAAATCAAACTCTGTCTATCTATGTCAAGACCATCATAGGATAGCAAAAGATCAACTTTCAAAGTGCTTCTACCTTTACATCAACAATCATCAGTGTTGAATCACAGGGTAAATTGAAAAGGAAATTGATATCCAAACGTTAACAATGCCCCTCCCCTCTAAATCCCGATGCAGGAAATTAGACCATTCTTTTGCTGAGAAATGTTACTTTGAAGTGCTCTCGGCCGATTAAGCGATTCTCCTCCTATTTTAAATTAATAAGGCTACGGATTAAATTACTGGCAGACTGAGCTGGTAAAAATATGGCGGTGAAGCTTATTTATTTGGAATCTTATGATATCTTAATGATGTAGTCTCAATGTTAGTCAATAAACATCAGGAGTCCTATTAAAGGTAAAATGCTGTCAAACGTTGTTGGTCTGCCAAATATGTAACATTGACATTTACTATCCCGAAGTATTGGCAGGGGTAGTAGGTATAAAAAAATATATGTTGAGGCATCTAAAAGGCTCTTTTAAAACTTCAGCCAAACCAACGCACGACCCATTGGTTGGTTTTAAAAGAACGCGCGTCCTGTCATTGTCCTATGCACGCGCAGTGTCGCAATGGTTGGCTGAAGCTTAAGCCAATTGCTGAGGTTATTCTTGTCGTATATTATGAAAGTGTAACGGTTGTTTTGGTAAAATTAAAATTTACCCGGTCGTTCATTTTTCATTCGTTCGTACCCCGTTTAACGAACATTCTCCCAATCAGTTTTGGCACTACAGTAAACATTTTCGATGCCGTTTCTGTCGGGTCACGCGTCGAGGACGTGTCATTTTACACAATTGACCTACTGGCGGAATCGACACGTCACTAATTCCGCGAAACAAGCTCGAAGCCAATATGGCCAGCCGTCATTTTTGCGCGTCACTTCGCATGGTTTCATGGAACGTAACAAACAGTTCAGTTTACATTCGAATTTGAAGATTTTTTATATTTTTTACAACCCATTCGGTCTTGGCACCATAGAAAGAGGAGGGTTGACGGCTACATTTTTATAATAAAATCTTAGCACAATAGCAATAGCATTCAGTGATTGGTCCAGACCAGACTGTTATGCTAGCAACTGTTACAGAACCGATTCCCATATTGGGAGCAAATTTTGTGTGATGATACGAGAATTCTCACTCTGAGCTGTAGGTATAATTTATGAAATGTGAACATTAAAGTATGTTTAACACTGCTTTATTTAAGAAACAATTTTAATTGATAGAAGAAGTATGTTAAACTGACATAATTACTAAATTAAACTTACTGTTCGATTAGTCTTCGTCTTATTTACACAACTATTTTCAAACACGTCTTTCGAGCTGGCTGTACAACTTCAGCTACATCCCCAGTCTGGAATGAAAATTGTAAATATTAACCCGAACTGAGGGCGATGCAAACTCAATTCGGCTGCCAAATAAATCGAGAGTCGTTGCGAATGATTCGAATGAACTTCGATAAGGACGCGAGTGTAGCCGAAACGCGGCGGAAAGTTAGGAATATGTTCAATGACGAAAGTTATATCATTTTAACAAAGTTAGGTATAGAAAAAAAATATGTCTAAGGCCGGGTTGCACCCATCTTACTTTAACTATAACAAACGTCGAAAGTCTGTCAAACTTCATAAAAAAAAACTCGGTTATGATTAAAGTTACAGTGGTGAGACTCAGTCTTAGAATTCAATGTGTCAACGTTCCTCTCCCTCATCAACAAAATAATTAACTATTCTTATGATTCTGTAAACAACTCCTATAACTTTTTAGAAAGAAAAGATATTAGGTACATACCTGATTATTCATGTTCTAAAAAACCAAAAGAGCACGATCTATGAGAAAAGATTTTTCTGTCCTAATGAAAAACAAAAAACTGACGACTATTTGGAGCGCGGCCTACTCGATTTTACCATACTTCTTTTTTGTTTTTTCTTAACTGCCAGTACATTTTCGAAGTAGGTTATCATGTTTTTTCTCAATAGAAACTTAGGTATTTCAAATATTTACGTAGAATTCTGGATATAGCTACCACACCACAGATAACATTGCAGTTATCAGCAAACAATTTTGTTTCATCTCTGAAACCAATAAATCAAAGCAAACAACGTTTAGCGACTCCATCATTTCTCAAATGACGCGTCGCCAGAGCACGACCTTGCCCCAAGTACTGAACTTTACCAATTTATAAAACTGAGTTATACACGGAATTAAATAACATTTATATCGAAGGAAACTTCGGCAATAATTTCTTGAGTCGCGGAACTCGGTACTTCTCGTAATTAATACGATTGGGTCTTGATTAAGCAAATAAATGATTCCGTTGAGATTTTAAGTTAGATTTGAAATTAGAATGTTGCTGGTGTTTAAGTTGTCACGCGGTAACTCTGGTGCTACATCGATGGTTGCCAATTAATTTGGTCAGATATTTTATTTATAAAAATTAATAATGAGATTAGTAATTACAGTAGGTACCTATGAATCTTTTAATTAAGTCTCTGATCGGATAAGTTAGGTATGTATGTAAATGCGAACCGTAGGTTTTTAATTATTGTATAGAGGACGTCAAATCAAGTTAAATAAAAACCAAAAACTGTATATATTATGCAATTGTATTTTAAGAGTAGGCGCACACCGTTGATTTTTCGTCGGCCGATAGTTTAGTCGGGCTGTTGATCAGTATGGGCATGTATGGGAGTGCGCACACTACGCCGATTCGATTTGGCCGATTCTTCATACAATTTGAAATCGGGCACAACTATCGGCCAACTAAAAATCAACGGTGTGCGCCTACTCTAAATGTTTTTGCAGCCAAAATGTTAGTACATGTATGTAGTCTAATGTGCAAGAATATCCCATAATGAAATACTGAAACTGTAACAAGTATTTAGGTAGATTCTTCGTATTTGTCACTTATATCAACATCGACGGAGATCTAATTTCTGAAATTTATTCAACAGATTTCACTGTTATCGTTCCATTTCCACAGATCAGACGTCATAATCTGTGGATTCCTGTCACGTAATACCGAATGGAATTCTTCAGTAATAATTTCTGTTTATTTTTCCAGTCGGAGACGAAATGCAAAAATATTGCCATCGAATACGGCAGCGGCAGAAGCGAAGAATACGAAAATCAGGCTGAATGGCGATTGGTAAGTCTTTATATTTTCTTTTTATTGTTTTTGTTACGAATTTTCTTTTTTAAATTATGTGCATTTTTACAATTAAGGCAGTTCTAGTCGGTGCGGTTTTAAATTAGGTGAAGTTTTAATTTAGGTTCATTATACATAGATCGAGGATTTTTATTGGTTAAATTTCAATCACATCGGATCTAAGATTAATCGAATAACACAGAATTGGATCTGAATAATAACACAGAATAGTCGATACGCGACCCACACACAATTAGTATTCTTTTGTCACAAAGTTTATTTCTAGACGCTCTATTGCTATTCAATTTCATGGTTCATGAAATTTATTCAAATACACGAACCATTTAATAATGTCGATTTTAAAATATAAAGCACGTTTTGAAATTTACTTTTCTGATCAATAAAGTGCTAAGGAATATTTATGCTGATTGAAACACAATTCTTGGTAAACATCGTAATTTCTTTATAAACTTCCTAATTTTATTACTGGGCGACCTATTTATTTCAACAAAGCTTCTTTAATAACGTAAAACTCTGTAACGTCACGACCATAACAGTTTACTTATTTTGGTCTCTATAATAATGTTTTACTAGTTTATCAGTTCCGATTCTCTTATAAATCTTTAGGTTACTTTGCTTTAAAAAGGGAACTTTCAAGTGACGTCAACTGTATGTATAAAAATGGTATGGTTTTATCTTCCACATAAAGCGCGTGTCTATTACGTCTTGGGATTATCCGAATCTATAATAGTGTAAAGAATATGATAGAAATGTTATTGTAATAATAATATCTATAAAATATCGTGAAAGGATAATGCTATTTTTATAGTCAACGCGCCTGTTTTCTCGTGGCGGCTTTTATTAAAATACATACTTCACATGAAATAATAAAATCCTATGCTGTAAAAAGTTTTTCAAGCTAAAATGTTTTTGCGTTACTGTGTTCGTCGTTAAATATTCTTTGTATGATTATTGATATCAAATATTGAAATAAGCTTTAGCTACAGAATCAATATTGTAAAAGTTTTCACATGTAGGTATTATTATTATTCAGAATTAGTATTAGCGATTGATAAAGGGCCTACATACAAACTACAACATTTATTTTTACTGAAACACATAAATAGTTAAATAGACATGATAACAATTTATTGTAAATACCACACAAGGCAAGAAAAGATGAACAAAAGAGACGGTACAATTTACAAATTTTTATTTCGTTTTTGTTTTTTGAACTTTCCTATGTAAAAAGTAAAAACCTTTAAAATTATGTTTCGTTAACTTTGGTTTTAATCACTAAACGCTAAGTTAAGATCGACATTTATCAAGTTTCACAACAACTTAATCTAGAGCAAGAAAATTTCCGTTCCTATAATTTACTAACTCTACCAATAAAGCTTAATACGAGCGAGCTTAGTTATACGAAAGCGGTAATTAATAAATTATAAGTAAAATTTTGCTAAGTGATTTGATATCTTCATTATAATATTATGCACCAGATATTCAGGTCTTGCAGTTCATCACATTATAGGTCTGTATGGAATAATAGTGCAAATATCGTAAAATATTAAATGAGTAACGAGCAATATTACGAGGGCGGCACTGAAAATTTCGGGAATCAAGGAAGTGAAACAACATTTCCATTTAAAAATGTATTTATTGCTTTTTAAAGTATTCTCCGCGAAATTTGACACATTTTTCCATACACGAAACCAATCATTGAAGCAACCATTGCATTCGGAAGTTTGGGTCTCCAAAATGGCCGTTTTGTAGGCTTCCACAGCTTTTTCAGGTGATGAAAATCTCTGACCACGCAATTTATTCTTTATTTTAGGGAAAGTATAGAAATCATTAGGGCTTAGGTCGGGGCTGTACGGCGGATGGACTAATAATTCTATGTTTTCTTGGTCTAAAAACCCTTTTGTTCAGTGCGCGGTGTGAGAACTCGCATTGTCGTGATAGAGGATGATGCGGCGGTTGCAGTTCTCTTTACGGAGTTCAGAAACGACCTGTGGCAAACAAATGCTAGCATACTAATCTGCATTAACCGTTCTTTGTCCCCCAAGAGGAATAGTCGCAACATGGCCGGTTTTGGAGACAAACGTGGCCACCATTTTTTTTGCAACACTCCGTGAACGAACAATTTTTGTTGGCTTTAATTCATTTTCGAACACCCAAACTCGTGACTGGTTTTTTGTTTCGGGTTCGTACGCGTATATCCATGATTCGTCACCTGATACGATGTTGTATACAGCATTTGAGGATCCTGCATGTAATCTCCCGAGAGTTCTGACGCACCAAGTAACGCGAGCCGCTTTTTGCTCTTCACAGAGCGAATGCGGTATCCATCGGGAAAACAACTTTTTTACACCTAATTGTTCATGCAAGATTATTTGTATTTGACTCATGCCAATGTCTAAAGTTGCCTGAATTTCGCGGTATATCACATGTCGATCTTCTTCAATCAGCTTACGCACAGCATCAACGTTTTCTTAGGTGACTGCAGTTTTTGGACGACCTTGACGGGGATCATCACTGAGCTTGACACGTCCACGTTGAAATTCAGGAAACCAGCGATAAATTGTGGATTTGGATGGGGCTTCATTACCAAATGCAGAAATCATCCGGTCAACACACTGTTTTTGTGTTAAACCACTTCAAAAGTCATAATAAATCATCGCTCTTGAATTTTCTCGAGTCAATTCCATTTTCTCAACGACTAAACAAGTTTGACAAGACCTTGTGATACGACCGAGAATCTTTTTTTAAATAAATAAATGGTATACGATTTTTAAAACCCTGGAGTTTGCAATTAAATAGATTTTAATATGACTGGAACAGTGGAAATATTACATTCCCGATACTTTTAGTGCAGCCCTCGTATTCATAGCTTACCAAATATTTATTTTTCACAACAGCTTACTAAGTAACACTTATAAATATCGTAAAATATTGAATGAGTAACGAGCAATATGATTCGCAGCTTACCAAATATTTATTTTTCACAACAGCTTGCTAAGTAACACCCAAATTGTTAAACCATGTTTTAATGGAAGTAAATAAATTATTGATTGATTGAAAATCTTATAAAACCACGTCTAGGTTTTGGCCTAGCCTACCGACCTGACTTCTATTGTAAAAATAAGAATAAATATCCTTGTATCCCAGTACTCGCTCCAAAACAATGTCGAATTAGGTATTTCTCGAAATCCAAATGTATAAAGTTTAGAGAACACGATACGCTTGTGCGGATTTGAATCAATATTGTTGTACATTTAACTAGATTCGTTGCCATGTCAGTAGTTGTTGTTGGTGGTCGGGTTACGAACCATTAACACCTCGCAGTCCAGCTGTAAACCGAGCTCCCGACCCTGGCTTAGGTTGCCTGATAGTTTACCTTAAGTGGTGCCTGAATAGTGTTCTGGCTACTCAGTTTACTAAGTAAGGCATATCAGCCTTAAAGTACGGGTTGATAGAGTTCATAATTATTATTAATTTTATCTTAACACTTTGGTGGACAGTACAAGTTAAGAATTACTTCCCAAATGACACTACTTTTTCACGTAGGCCTACATTGCCTATAGTATAGTATTGTATTGTAGTGTCAATGTAAAACCAGTAAAAATCATGACACCTATAGGCGTTCTGTCGTACGTATCATTCTTTACTACCTGAACTCCCGTGGACGTTACTGTCCATCAATGTGTTAACTTAATGTGTTTTTACTTCCAAGTCAAAGATGATCTTGGTTTTCAAGACTACAATATGTCGTTGAACTCTCCACTACTTATGCGCCCTTCCAATTTACTGCATCCTGTGATTTTCAGCTGTTTATATTGTGTGCAATTACACTATAATACTATAGGGGATACTTAGTTTGTGTGTATGTTTATTACTTCTACACGTCTAAACGGCTGGAGCCATATTAATAATATTTGGTATGGAGTTAGCTGACACCCTGGATTAACACACAGGCTACGTTTTACCGCGGGTAACACAGGGCACAGCTAGTAAAGACATAAATGGGATCATCTATCTATACCATTGGTTTCCAAAGTGGGGGGCGCGGGCCATATGTGTACTTAAGTATAAAAACCTGCGACCGCTGAAAGAATGCATTCCAGACTGCTCGATACGACCAATAAAATAAATCTTGACTGGAGGGATGGGGCGCGGAATTTTTTGTATGGCCGAAAGGGGGCGCGTCTCAAATAAGTTTGGGAACCAATGATCTATTCCTTTGTTTCAAGGACTGTTATTAGTGTACCTAATTCTCGAAATAGGAACTTATCTATGACAGGAGGTTTATGCATAGAAAAACTGTATTATCACGGAGCGGAGTAAACACCTTAAATCTTAACCCTCCGTGTACGACGTGACTAAAAGTTACGTCCCGTACCAGGTGGGGTATGACACACCCCAATATACAAAGTGATAAAATTTTCATTCAACATTTTTTTAGGTGGAATTTAATATTTAATATTGATTATTTACGTATGCTAATTAGGCTTAAGAAATGCTCTGAGCTGAAAATATTCTAATTTCCGTGAGCTTGTTCTTGTTTACAAGCTCTAAACTCGTGTATCTAAATTTAAACCACCACTGTGTCAAACAAAGCTTTAGGTTAAACAAGGCAGTGCTGAGTCAAATAGTCCTGTAAATAATTAACACTAAGCTCTGCCGTATTATACACAGAGTAAGTAGACTCGGTCTACTCCTGATATAATTTTAGTAATAGTTTATAAGAAAATTATCATATATCTTGGAATTCACTCCGCCAATTGTAAAAAAGGTTGTAGTAAGGTAAGTAAGACGTGTTATTTCTTACGAAACAAGGCACCTTGAAACGTGTTTGAGATACCTACTAATTATTGTAATCGCAAATTTCATTCAGATGATTTAATCTAAAAAATCTTTTCTAGGAAATAACTAGAGGTTTTTTTAGATTTTACGTGGAAACTCAGACTAAAATAAATATACTCCTCATAGTATACCTTCATAGACATAATTTCCTTGTAGTCTTAGCATAGATTCTACAATGACTCGACTGGGACGATTGGTTGATACAAGTATTTCGTACCATGTGCTCGTTGCTCGTTATAAATGTAGTATAGAGACTACTACATCTACTCCCGTATGGGTCCAGCTCTGGACGCAGCTATGTTTATTGTCTTCAAACCGAAAGCAAACACACAACTAAATGGAGTATAGCAAATATTTGGTCATAGCTGTTGTAATTTGCTTCTGGTTGCAACATCCTTGTCTTGAACCAGTCAATTGCATAGGAAACGACCTCTGATATTATCTGATTAATCCCGTAGCCTTTCTGTACGTTAGCATTTCAATTAATATCAAGATTTATAGACATCAAACAATCATTAACTCAATTATTTTCTATCGTCCATCAATTAAGAGCAAAAGACGATTTGCAATTTAATTAGTCCAATTAATAGACATTTTTGATTCTGTTTTTTTTTGTTCCGTTTCGTTTTCAGTCACGAGCTTAAAACAAAAGATTTATCTATTCTGGACCTATTTCTTAGACGTAATTCTTTTATTCTGCAGTCGTGGCTTATCAAACACATCTTACGTAGATGCTTTACACCGTACTATTTCCTCCATATTTATCGATCAAACCATACATCGAACAAAGGCCTTCGATTAATAATAATCGGGGCGTTCGCGTCTGGTCAGCGGGCCCCGCACACTGTTCGCAAACGGCCCGATGACCGATCGTAATCCTCTTTGCCGGATCGGGAACTTACTATTGTGCGTGAATGCAGCTCGGTTATTCGGAACGGTTGATTTATATTGTTTAATCGATTTCGTGTTAAAAACGTTAATCTCGGTATTCATAAATAAATTTATTTTTTTCATTTTTGGGCCACGCAGCTGGACAGATCAGTGGCTAAGAAACCATCACAGTATTATGACGTTTTTGTTCTCAAGCCGAACCAGTGTAATTTTAAATGAACTCTATCATGGCTACACGGTACACCTGCTCGTATTGCAGTGCTAACCTTTGCATTCTTCATAATCGTTATTTCGTTCGTTTCAGCCGAAAGACGTCCACTGCTGGACAAAGGCCTCCCCCAAAGATTTCCACAAAGACCGGTCCTGCGCCGCTCGCATCCAGGCACCTCCCGCGACCTTCACCATAATATCATCATTCATCTTACTAATATTATAAATTCGAAAGTTTGTATGGATGTCTGGCATGTCAACATGTTTGTTACTCTTTCACGCAAAAACTACTAAACGGATTTTGACAGTATCATTGTTTATAACCCAGAATTACAGGCTATTATGACGATCTGTGACAAAATAATTTCACTTAATCAAAGTTACACTAAAGTATGTAATTAGGTATTCCATCGCTATTATTTTAAATTTTTAGAAGTAGGCATTAGGTATATTGTAAGTAGTACTATGTCAGCACCGGGCCCGCACACTGTTCGCAAACGGCCCGATCGTAATCCTCTTTGCCGGATCGCGAACTTACTATTGTGCGTCAATGCAGCGGTTGTTTGGAACGGTAACCGGATTATTATGTTTCACTCGGATGGTTTTCATTTATGAATCGATAAATAACATACCGGTTTTTTTCCACTGAATTGTAATGATGAATTTGCTGCACAATCAGTTTGATAATAATTGTCAACATTTTTCATGCTTAACTTAACTTAGGTTGCACCACCTTACTTTAACCGTAACTATAACCATAACCGATGCTTTTGTATGGGGTTTGACTGACCTCTGACGTTAATTAAAGTCAATCTAAGATGTTGCAACTCGGGGTCAGTATGTTTATGAAGGAAATTTTTTTTTACTGGCAGACGTCCAAATTCCTTTCCATTTTCCTTTCAATTAAGCCTAACGGCTAACGTGTAAAGTGTATACTAAAATTTTGAAAACGTATTGCTGCTACAAAGCGTAGTCTTTTGATGACAAATCGAAATTCCGATAGTCAGAACCGCGGGCAAAGGCTAATAGTAAATATTGTCCCCAAACACCCTTTACCTCCATTTACCATAATCCTCCGTGTAGTTTATCAAAGTTCAACGACCCCCAGCGACGCAGATAAAGCTATGGGACTCGGAAATCTCCGGCCAAATCCCGGATATAGTGCAAACAATTTCCTGGCTCATATGAATTGTATAGATACAACGCCAGTATATCTTGAGCTGTCACATCCTTAGATCCGCTAGGAAGGACGCCGTGCATTACTGGTTTCCACTTACAACTTTCTTCGACACGTCATTGCGACTCGTAACACAATGGGGTAAGCGTTAATTTTGAATGGTAGGAAAAAGGTGGTGTTTGTGATTTGTGTAAGGAAGCGGATATTACTGGTTCTATCCAGTACCACCGAGGAATTGTTAATGCCGTAAGCAGTCGGTAAGGCGCTCTCAGAACATGCACTTTGCATCTTCCGTTTTCTTTTACGGCTGTTAGCATGGAAAGTTGGAGTTGAAATTTTAAACACGTTTTAACAAGTGAAACTTGTGTAGTTTAAGTCTCTTCAAATGCTGTTGGTACTGTGTTGATGTTTTCCATTTTCCAAGTCTAGAAGTGTAAATTTTTATTAAGTAAAACTTGCAGTTTTATAACTTTCAGTTGAACAAAATTTCAGTATTCTAAATTTTACTACATATTTTTCATAGGATTTTCAATCTTCCGTTTGCCTTTGAAAAAAGTAAGATAGGATTGTAATCGAGCAGTGGAGATTGAAATAATAATAAGTAAGCTGAATTGGCTTTAATAATAACTACAATGTGCTCAGTAACGTCATGAAAGCTAAAAGTCGTAAACCAATTACTCGTTCCTCAATGAAGCCCACGTCAACTGCTCAGCTCATTATCCTAATGAGTGCTCAGCGTTCGTTAACACATCCAATTGAGGACATTTCGATTACATCTTAATTATTAATATCCCGGGATTTAACTGAGGGTGTTATGTAACAGCTATTCTAAACTCGGTCAGTGTAGAGTTTAGAATAGCTCTCGTTTTTCTTCTTTGTCCTAACCATTTCCGATTATTTGGGGTCGGCTCTCCTCCTTATAGTTTAGCTCTTGCTCTAAATTGTTTAAAGAAAAGAAGTTGTATTTAAGTGTTACTAAATCACTAAATAATGTCTAGTCCCCTGCAAGAGTGCACTAACAGGAAAAGATGGCAACACACTAATTCACTGTCATGAGTGTAATAACTGAAAAGGAAAAGAATCTCTAAATAGTAGATCATCGTCATCATTTCAGGCCTTCCCAATGATTCCCACATCGCCCGGTTGGTAGCGGCCTACACCCAGAGCCTTCCTGCTACTTTTATGAGGTCATCGGTCCACCTTGTGGGTGGACGTCCCACGCTGTCACTCAAAATAGTAGATATTGAAAATAATCTTTATCAGCATTAAAAACTTTCGGATCAATTAGAATTTGATTTATTTAATTTGTACATAATACAAGTTGTAATTGAATACGGAGCCCAATTCCAGATTTTGTTCAATTCAATTTGAAATTTCAGGGTTCTAAGAAATTGTTTCAGATATAAATACGGGTCGCCCGTGGAGCAAGAATAACAACAGGTTGGAATTATTGATACGTGCCCGTCAAGATGAGTTGCTTGGCGAGGGGTACACGCGACCATAGCTTAAATTATACAGTGGTTTCCATAGTATGCGTGTATGAGTGTAAATAATTTAGGTACTTTACTAATAGAACGGTTGTAAATTTTCAGAGAGTTAAATTTTTCGACTGACAGTTGACAGAGTTCAGTTATCAGATAGGAAATTATAAACACAAAGAATAACAAAACCTTTTAGCCTTCTAATTCAATATCTAATTCTATCTTTCTACATTAGACGACCTCATAAAGGTAACAGGAAAGCACTGAATGAAGGCCGCTACTAACCGGCAGATCTGGAAATCAATGGGGCATATTTTCAGCAGTGGACGTCCTGTGGCTGAAACGATGATAATGATGATATGGTAAATATTACGTATATGTACTCGTAGAATGAATTAACAACAATACCTAAAATTAGAGAACACGGCAAACTTTTACGATACATAAAAGTTTACAGTACAATTAAAGCACAAGTACCTATGTTACCTACATTCCTACTAAGTCTAGTGAACATAGAGATACAAAGTACGAAGTTATGAAGTCCCGTCCGCGCAGAAATCCCGAAACAACGGCGCATAAAACTTCTTGGAATGAGTTTATTGTGTGTTACATTGTTTGAGTTAATATCTCATATTTCTCTGGTAACATTTTATTTTTAACGGCACAATAGTTGGCCGTCTTTTGAGGTCTTATCTTTAAATTGTGTTCACAGCTCATGTGGTTTGCTAGAAATTTTGCTATTTCTTTTCGTATGGTTGGTTTAATTGGTTATTGATAAAATTGTACAACTAGAAATGGAGCTCTGATTCCTTACACATATTAAATCTGAAAATATTCTCCTTCTTCTTTAATGGTATGAATTAAATAGGTACAAAAAAGGTCACAGCTTTGTGTTCCGACAGTAAAGACATGTTTCCATTGGGGTATCCTTCCGTTTGGCCAAATTACTTTTCGCCAAATTTCACTTCGCAAACAACTTATCGCCAAAGTTTCATTTCCCAAATGAACTTTTAGAAACTGTACTTTTCGCAACTAATTCATTTGGTCAAATTGTCATTTGGTAAAATTTTATTTGGCAAATGTTTATGTAGCAAATGTTTTATTTTGCCAAATATTATATCCCAAATAATTTGTTTGGTCAAATTGACATTTCACATACTTACCCACCGTTATCCACAAATCAAAGCATAAGGCACGTCATGATCATGGTTTTCACAAGAATTTTATGTAAAACAAAGAGATTGCAGAAAATAGTATGGCTGCAAAAAGTAGGTATTGCAGAAAATAGTAGGTTAGGTTAGGTTAGAACATTTTTGCCAAATGAAACATTTGGCAAAACATACTTTGCTAAACAATAATTTGCTAAACAATAATATGCCAAAAACGACATTTGCGAATTAAAAGTTTGCAATAAGTTGTTTTGCCAAATGAGAATTTGCCAAATGAAAATTTGCGAAACGTTGTTTGCGATGTGATAATTTGGGAAACGTTTTTTGGCCAAACATTAGTAATCCTTCAATTGGACCAACTTACACCGCATAAAATCAAATAATATTTTAAAATGTGAAGGTGTAAAGGAAGCCTTTTTATACGTTTCGTCTCCCAAGTGGGAACCAAACTCAGAACCTCTGAAAGTCACGAGAATTCAACTCTAACCAAAAACACAAAATCATTCAAAAAGTTACTCATACGAGTAAAGTTCAATGTAAACCAGCTCTTTCCTCTACTCTATGGTATGGTTACCCAAAGTTGGCGTTCTGGAAAAATTGCTGCTCCTTCAAATTGATATGTTCGAGCGAGTGTTTCCCCGAGACTATCATTGGTTATTGTTCTCGAATTTGATAAGCATGTTTGCACAATCTATTACTACGAACCCTTCGTTCATAGATTCTTTCACGGCGTAGAACTGATTGGATTACGTAGTGTAGGTAAACATGAGTGGAGAAAAGGCTACGGTTAATAGAAACATCAATATTGGTGCAAGGTTTGTGTCAATTGACAAAAATGTTACTAATTAGATTTATTACTCTCTCTTATTTTTTGGTTAGGCGCAGGTATAGCAAAAATGTCGTTTTGCTGAACGATAGGCATGTACTTTTGGTGATCTCTGACACAAATGCAAAGCTCAGCTTAAGCCTCGCAAACTGTACAGTCAGCGTCAAATGATGTAGAGAACAGTGTTGCTAAAATTGACTACTTTGGATGCATCAAACAATATGCTTACTTTGATTGTTTACATTAATATGAAATATTGAATATCAGATCATTTTGGCTATCTTAGACGCTTCGATTTATCTGACGCTGACTGTATCTACTGAAGGTCATTTATCAAAACTAAACGCATAGTTAATTTTGATGTAGTTACACTTTGATTTGTAGATCCATAATACTTTACATTCATCGTAACGCTACACACAAAAAAGGTTTTTAAGGCCTCAGCCTCGAACTTAGCGGGCAGCGGCGCGGGAGCGGCGGCGGGGCGGGAGCGGCAGGATCTTATGCGTAAAATCAAATAGACCGGTTCTCGAAAACAGCGGCGCGGCAGCGGCGCCGGAGCGGGCAACGAGCGGGCAGCGGCGAGGGAGCAGGCAACGAGCGGGCAGCGCACTCCTTCTTTTGCCCACAATAAATCGAGCGTAAGGAATAAATTTGAATCGAAATAAAATTGTCGCCGTTGTTCAGACATTTCGTTCGCGAATAAAAACAAATATCTCGACAACACAACCCCGAACACAACACTTCGCCGCTAAAGCGCCGCGCGAGCTGCCCGCTGGTTTCGAGAACGGGTCTGCGTTGCCCGCCCCGCTCCTGCGCCGCCGCCGCCGCCGCCCCGCTGCCCGCTAAGTTCGAGGCTGAGGCCTAACTGCTTAGCCGTTTCTGAACTCCTATCTCAATCAAAAAAATTCAGGAGTCCCCTCTGACCCTATCAATTATTAAAAATGAATGCTCTATCCGCCATCGACCGTCAAAAGCATTGTAGTCCGAATCTAGGGCATCGGAACCTTGAGCGTTTAAAAAAAGTTTCCATCCGGAAATGGAAGAAACAAAAGGCGCCCCAGCGATTGTTGGAGAAGCGATCGTGCGGTGTCGATACATTGTAGAAAAGGGCAGCAGACCCGCTCTATATTGAAGTTCACATAAAATAAGAATAGGTACTATATTGATCCGTGAGAGTGGTAGCAATTTAGAAATTAAGGTTTGTGGAAGGGAAAATAACAATTGGCTAGCTAGACCTACTTGAAATTTATGAATTATTTTATAATTTCGCATTTGGTCTCATTAGTTTCTGTAAATTGTAGTGCCATTACGATTTGTACGATGCAGCTGTTTCTTTTTTCATTATTTTGAGCTGAAATCTTGTTCCACTATCCTAGCTTACTGTTAGTTGCTACTCTTATGTATTCTGTGGTCCTAGTATCAAATGGTACTTATTTGGAAAACTAGGTACTACCTATTTTTTTTAACAACATGGTTTTACCCCAAGTTGTATTAGCAATGGAGTTATTATTTATTCGGTGCAAATGATACGTACCTATTGCGACATGTGCACGCGCATCACAAAGCGATCTTTCTGAATATTTGTGTGCTGTGTAGAGGCGATCGAGCGGTATCGGCGTTTAGACGTCGAATGGATAGATACGGATAAATTGTGAAAAGTTTCGACAACGCCGGTTCAAATTCATTGAGTATTTTTCACGTTTAAAAACGCTCGCGCTGAAACCGGGATTTATCGGTAGAATTTTTGCTGACACTTAAAAGTAACATTTTTATAGAAATTCTGCCTTTGTGCCTATTTGCGTATTTTGAACAAAATATATACTTATATAAGCTTAAGCAGATTAGTAAGCGTGACGTAACTATAGTGTGGCTTGTTTATGACCCTGATTACACCATAGCAGAAGATTCAAAACGGTTAGACGTATCTTTTACTTTTTTAAGCATAACAAGGCAGGTATTTGAACGCAATCGTACTTGGTGTTAAATGAGATGCAGTCTAGGATGGTGCATATTCTGCCCCGTGTGCCTATTCACTCTCGCCTTGAAAAGGCCCGGATTATAGTGTTCGGGAAAGGCAGCAGCAGGCAGCGAATTCCAGTCCCTAGCTGTTCGCATTATAAAAGAGTTATCGAAACGCCTAGTGCGAGCTGGTGGAATGTCAACCGTGTAGGGATGGTATGCTAACCTGCGTCTGGCTCCCCGGTGATGGAAGGCGGCTGGTGTAAATAGGTCGTGTAATTTCTTCGCATATTCTCCGAAGTGTAGAAAATCGTTAGAGATGCTACTTTACGGCGGTGGTTCCTGGAGCGAATCTTCAACAACAATAACAACAACTTAAGTTGTGGGGAGATACTTACTGGCACCACCAGCGAACACGCTAATTGACTCAATTACAACCCAGAACGGAGGCCGCGTACCGGAAAACGCAGCGTGGGAAGTCCACCTACAAGGTGGACCGACGACATCGTAAAGGTAGCAGGGAAGCGCTGGACGTAGGCCGTTACTAATCGATCAACATGGAAAGCATTGGGGGAGGCCTATGTTCAGCAGTGGACGTCCTATGGCTGAAATGGTGATGATGATGATGACAACCCAGACATAGTAGAATAATCTTCTTCCCAAACTTATTTTATTACTCACATAAGTCCATTCCCCCCGTAAACATGTCATATACTGAAATCAACACCCTCAATTGTATTCCGATTGTGTATTCCCTCGTTATCAAGATGCGCAGTTTGATTTACATTTATAGTGGTTATTTGGACTGCGACAGACATTTTTTACTTCGCACACTCATTGCGCTTATTTGCGGGGAAAATAAATAGGTTCAGCTCTCATATAACGTACTAGTCTGTCTGAATGAGATTGAAACTTAATTTTAACGTTATTCAAGGATTTTGAAAAATTGTGTAAATAAGTTACCTACATCACTTGGGGTTTGGAATGATGATTTTATTTAATTAAAAATAAGAACGTAAGAGATGGGAATGGATAGGAAATGATATCGGCAGTTCTACATTCTCTTTACATTTATTCTATGAAAAGAAAATGATATTATATGAAATAATAATGTTTTAAGAGTTGTTTTTTTACAATATCGATCGAAATAGGAAGTTAAGGGCATAGATATCTAAAATGCATGTATACATTCATCACACTTGTAGCATTCTGTAGCAAATTATTTTGGAATATTGACGTAATGTGCTTTCAGTATATTATGGAACTTACAAAGTATCGACGAATCGATTTTGAGGCAAATTACATTAACTCAACGTTTTTGAGTCTAAAACTACATGGTTTTAGACACAAAAACGGCTAATTCTGTATTGTACAAGTAAAATGTACTTATTCATTAACGTCTTATTATCTCATTCGTACTCTTTGATTTATTTATTTATTTAAAATAGGTACACAAACAGATCACTGTCAATTACATAGCCATGAAATTAACAAAATATTAAATAACTAAACAGAGATCCAAAATCAGCGTACACAACATGCTTAGTATTAAATAAAGCTACTTATATTAAGACAAATGTAAATATACATAAAAATAGGGTAAACATTGGATAGGGTTTACTTAAAACATATTTGAAAACATTCATCCGTAGCAGCAACCAGCAACAGCCCTCTCAATACTATTCTCATCATTTGCGAACAGTACAGCAAATACATGTTGAAATCGAATGCGTATTATTCCAAGTAACAAGTCGGTACCTATACCCGTATAAAAATTCATCCCGCCGAGAATTCGAGGGAGCCATTCACTCGTCACTAACTCTGACAAAGGTTCCAATTGAACGGTATTGGCATGCATGCAATAAAATGATATGAGTGCCGGTTAGGACTTTTGTAATTTTTATAATAGTTTTTTGTTAGATATTGTAATCTGCACTCGGGCTTAGTTATTCGCTAAGGCTGGGTTGCACCATCTTATTTTAACTTTGACAAACTTCAAAAATGTGTCAAACTCCATACAAAAAACACTGGTTATCGTTTAGTTACAGTCAAAGTTAGGTGGTGCAACTCAGCCTTAGTTTTTGTTTACGTAAAGCATTGGTACCTACTTAATTTGGAATGTGGTTATTGTGACTTTATGTGCGATTTACAGCAGTTCAAAATACTTACATTTGAAATGTCGTTTTGGTTTGAAGACACGGTACTAAAAATAGACTTTAAAACGGATTATTTAACTGATAAAACGTAATGTTCAATGTATTAACGTTGGAAAAAAATATTTATGTACCTACCATGAAATCTTGTTAAAACTGTATATTCCTTTAAATAAACTAACAACACATTAGGATTTTGTTATTCATGCTGAATTCAGCGATACTTTAATGCTGTGAGAGATTCAAAGCCTGCGTTTGCGAACCATTCAGTTGAGTTAATTTCTAACTAATGTAAAGTGATTAATATACAGTTTTGATAACATTATAGCGTCTATTACATATTATGATAATGTTTAGATTGATGTGCTGTCAGCTGTACCTAAATAGATCAAAGACGCTCTAACTAGCGCACATGTAACTATAACTAAGATTATTATTATTTATGTATTTAACTAAAACTTGCAGAGGTATTTCGCTCAAACAACATAATGTCGCTCGCGAGGAACACGCGTTCAGTAATTACCATTTTAATAACTTAACGCGGCTCGACGCGTTCCGTTTAAGCGGCGTCACTGATAACTGGGGGTAGGGTGGCCAGTATTTATGGTTGGTTAGTATATTTGACTAATAAAGCCCTTTAGTGACTTAAAATAAACGTTAAACGGATTGCAGGATGTGTTGATGACACTATTGTATTAGACCCTGACCATAACTATAAGATCTCCATCGCATTCTCTGTGGGCATTTCTCTGTAAAATATTTTTGAAGTTTTGCGTAGCATAATAAAAGTTGCTGATTTAATGTGCCTACTTATAATCGGACCTGAGCTACCTAATAGCAATAGGGCTTTGTAGGGCTGTGTGAAGTAATGACGCATTTAACATTAGCTTTGAAGCAATTTTAGTCTTTAAATTTTAATCTTATGTATGGCAACCTTAGCAAATGTTTAGCTGAACGTAGCGTGTTTTTGCGCCCGTGCTAAAGTAGGTCATGTTTCATTCGCTTACTTATGTTTTTGTCAACTTGTAAAAACAAAGGTTTGTAAAGCATCTCGTACTTTCTGTAAACAGTTTGTTTTTACATAAAACTAGGCTGAAAGAAAGAAAGAAAGAAAGAAAATAATTTTATTTTGACAACCACAGATACAGGCAATAAAGACATTACATAAAAAAAAATTATTACTAAGTTGCCAAAAAAGGTCACCCACTCAGTAATATCTTGACAGTGTGACTGCCAAGACACTGATTTTCAGTGGGTGCCTTTTAGGCTGCATGGTCTTCTTTTGATTCCGTAAGGTACAACCACTGTATAGGTCATCTGTGCTACTGGTGTCTTTGTAGTGGTGGTGCTGGATTTAATGGAAAAGGCCTGACATCTATAGCTTCATCGGTCCGATTTAGAGTGCCTTCTTACACACGTTATTATACTTATTTATAGTGTCCTAATTATTTTTTTTATTTTTTATTTCTGTAAGTACCTAGGCTTTAAAAAAGCACTTTTACATGTCCCAGTATTAACCCTACCACTGCTTCAGGACAATAAATGGGCCAGTGCTGAGAAGAAGAATTTTGTACCAAACAACAGTAGGTACCTCTTCAACAATCGATTAAAATTTTATTACTTTGTGTGACCGTACTCACCGTGGACCCGTTGAATTTAACATTGCTCGCCAATATGTAAATTAACGCCTTGCCACATTAACACCTAGGTGTTTACACAAATTTTAATTCACTTCAACCAACACTCTAGGGAAAAACGCGCAATCAGTAATTACTTAAATAAATTGAAAATATCACCGGCTATATTAAATTACCATCACCTTATTACTTGTCGCAGAGCGCAGCGAGCGGTAAATTTTAATATTCGAGCGGTATTGGAACTAGCACCTATTCGTAACATTACGATAATGGTTTCCTGGCTTTATTGCCGTTAAGGTGTAGTCACATTTGTTAAGTGTCTCAGCCCGTTTTCATCATCAATCCCTAATTTTTAAGTGACACCTATGGTAACACGTAACAGGAATTTTGTTTTCGTAGGGGTTGCTTTTAGCAATTAAATAAATAAATAAAATAAAAATAAAAATTCTGCGAGCTATGTCGGTTACTTTGGTTCTCCTGCGGATCTCCTCATTTCTGATTCGATCACGCAGGGAAACTCCGAGCATAGCCCGCTCCATCGTCCAAATCAAGTGGCAGTGGGCGGGGCACATAGCTCGTAGAGACGATGGCCGTTGGGGCAGGAAAGTTCTCGAGTGGCAACCACGGGCTGGAAGACGTAGCGTGGGCAGGCCTCCTACTAGGTGGACCGACGATCTGGTAAAGGTCGCGGGAAGAGCCTGGATGCGGGCAGCGCAGGACCGTTCATTGTGGAAAACCTTGGGGGAGGCCTTTGTCCAGCAGTGGACGTCATTTGGCTGAAAAAAGAAAAAAGAAAGAAAAAAGGGGTTGCTTAAAAATTAGGGATTTATGGTGAAAATGGGCATCAGTCTGGAATCTGGATCTTCATGAGCAACTTTGAAAGGTTGATATGATCGGGAATTCCCTCAGAAACTATGTATCTCTCTCCAAACTTTAGTTAGATGTTTATTGTTGAGGATCGTGACTCATATATTACTTGCTCGTATTCGGCTTGTTTTCTCACCATTTCTAATGAGTCTCGGATCTTATGAAACACAACATCTTTGAATAATTCTTTGTATCCCTTGATACCTACTAAGGCTGAGTTGCACCACCTAACTTTGACCGTAACTATAACGATAACCGGTGTTTTTTGTATGGAGTTTGACAGATTTTTGACGTTTGTCAAAGTTAAAATAAGATGGTGCAACCCAGCCTAAGAATTGAACTAAATGGGATAACTGCGCATACATAGCCACCAGTAAAATTACTTTACGGGTTAAAACGTAACACCTTTATATTGATTAATTTCACTTCCGATTACAGAGTTCGCAAGCAAGTAACTAATTTCTACTTCCAAGTAGTTTGAAGCTTCGAATATTGCTGCTGGAGTATCGATTTCTTATCGATGTTTTCGATGGCATTATACTTTACCCTACTCTATTATAAGTACAAAAAGTGGCCCACTTATAATTTATAAAATTTATGTTAATCATCGTCAGGTAATTTCTGTATTGAAGAAGCACCACTCTTTGTATTTTAACACAGGTAAATGGACGATTTCGTCTACATTCTCCACGCAGTTTTATATTTTCTATCGTCTCTATTCTATTACGTATCATACCTCAGTGTCAGTGTGTGAAAAGTGTTCGTGGTGGGTGGACGCTTTTTCTGTCATTATCTTGATTATTTCTTCCTTCACACTCACACCCTACGCTACGCTCTGCATGTTTAGTGCATATTTTTATCGAAAATTGTTGTACGAGTATTACTTATTTCAACTTTTAAAAACAAGTCAGTTTCAAAATAATGTTTTATAACAGTCATATAATAGAGTTATATGACTAAATTAATGGAAGAGCGTTGCTCCCTGATACAGGCTCATTAGCTTAAAAGGGCGCTACGGTCACTAATGTAATATAATGTACCCACTGTTATGAAATAAAATTATTTATTTATTACTTGATTTATATGAAAATTGTTACTTCACCTAGACTCGATAGTTGACAATCTCAACGATAGTTTCTCGATTATAATCGCCAATTCTGTGAGTTCGGAAGTGATGAAATTATCGACAATAATTCTAAATTCCGGCAATTCCGGTCCGTAAAACGTGTTGCTCACAGCTTTCCAGACAAAGCATAAGATTCGACACGTGTATCGTGTATTGTTATTGAATTTCACATTCATGTTCAACTGTATCAGGAAGTACTAAGCTCCTATCATACGCATTCATTATACAACATGTTACATAATTCGTGGGACCATCTATGTACTCGTATAATACTCATAGAGGCATAAAGGATTTGAAACACTGGATGTGTTCATTGTCATACATGATTTGAGCTGCGTTCACTTTGACTTGACCGCTGCAGAACGGATATAGTGTGCCAAACCTTAAAAGCTCCTTAACGCTCGTTTATGTAACACTGCTTTATTTATACCTAGAGCATTTGATTCGAAGAAAAAAAAATGCTAACGGAAATCCTCTTCAAAGACAGTCTAAAATAATAATAATAAATAAATATTCTTGGACATTTACACTGCGCCTCTAGTCCCCAAATTAAACAAAGCTTTGTACTATGTTGTAAATCTTTATCTTTCTGTTCCTACAGGCTTTAGACATTTTCAGCAGATCCCCACATATATTTTATAATAAAATAAAAAGGTCTACTATCGATATGAAAATGAAACGGAGAAACATATATCACGCTTCAAAATCACGTTACCTCAGGAATTTGTCGTAAACCATATTTTACGAGAGGGCACGGGGATACGTTTGTGTACTTTGAAGTAAGTGACGCATATTTTTTGTATGATATTGTCTGTTGGACTGAAAGTGTTAAGATTTTAGTTATTTTGTGATTAAATAACATTCCCGAGATTCTTAAATTCATATTCAGTGTTTCTAATTACGTGACATAACACAAAATGCACGAAAAAATACTTAGTTTTTCTAAAAATGAGACTTTATCGAAAGAGAATAAGCAATATCGAGCCTCCGCTAAGTCTTCAATATTTCAGCATCAATCTAAATAAAAATTCAATACTAACAAATCACAATGGGAAAATCGTTTGCATCGCGAGTTCTCGATTCAAAGGAATCACCTCGAGTCGATATAAGATTGTCGCTCGTGCCGGCTCCTAATAAATCGGCTTATCTCATTCGCGCGGATCTATAATATTGGAATGATGACGGTGCGGCGTGGGCTGATGTGGCGGAACTTTAATAAACGACTGACAAAAGAATTTTATAGGCACGATGCAAATACTTACGTAGAGCTGCCTCAGCTCGTTCGTTCGTTCGTTTCAGCCGAAAGACGTCCACTGCTGGACAAAGGCCTCCCCCAAGGATTTCCACAAAGACCGGTCCTGCGCCGCTCGCATCCAGGCGCCTCCCGCGACCTTCACCAGATCGTCGGTCCACCTAGTGGGAGGCCTGCCTTACGCTACGTCTTCCGGCTCGTATGAGGAGATCCGTAGGAGAACCAGAGTGACTGACATAGCCCGCAGAATCGCTAAAATCAAGTGGCAGTGAGCGGGGCACATAGCTCGTAGAGCTGACGGCCGCTGGGGCAGGAAAGTTCTTGAGTGGCCTCAGCTCAGTGCGAGAGTATTTACTGCTAGATATTATATTAGTGCCGCAGGCCGCCACCAACCGGTCATTGTGGAAATCATTGGGGGAGCTCTATGTTCAGCAGTGGACGACCTATGGCTGAAATGCTGATGATGATGATTATGTTTAATGAATCAGTAGCGTATTATTATGGCAGCTTTAAGTTCTTTTTGCTAATTTCAGGGCAGTTCATTTGTTCGTCAATTTCAGGTAAATGACGTCCACTGCTGGACTTAGGATTTCCATTTCAGGGCAGTAATTTTCAACAATAAAACCATGTGTTTTTGTCAGGAAAGCACTGATTTAGTGCTTAAATCCACTCCAATTGGAATTGAAATAATGGCAAAATTGTGGTGAAATGCAAACAGAAAATGGTTAATCTAAAAAAAATAGTAGTAGAAAGCTTCTGAGAATTCGTTATTGCCATGTAAGGTCTATAATAATACCTGGCTAACCAGTTGTTACCTGAATAACCACTGCGGCCTACTCGTAGCATGACCTGACCTGATGCAACTGCTTATTACGAAGGTTTGTTGGTCAGTTTTTATGTTACTAGCCAACATAAAAGAATTAATAACCTGTATTAATTCTGCGGTACAGTCCAGGACTGCCAAGTTATCGTAACTTTAAAAATCTCAGTTGACAAAATAAATCTGCCCACTTTAAGCTCAGCCTTCCGATCGCCAGATTCGTAAATGGATTATATTTGCAGAGGCTTGCCTTCTTTTTTCGGTTTCTGGTCACGCAGCAATGTTTGAGACTGCGACATGCAACTCCAGATATGGCTCATGCTAACGGTAAAGCGTTTAATAAAATAAACCTGTGATTTATATTTTAAAATCTTTTCTAATTCAAAAACTGTTTCATTGTGATATTTAAAAAATAATTACAGGCATATCTAATTTTGACATTCCTAGATTCCTTTCTGATTGCCGCCAACCACGTCTGCAATGTTTTTGTATTTGTATTTTTGTCATCACTCTGGCAGACGCAAATTAATGTTCTTTTGTGTCTTTGTACGCAAATGTTGAAGTATTAATCAGCCTTTCGGGATTCCAATCACCAATTCGTCTAGAAGCCGAATCTGTCGAAACAAATGAATCGCTTTAAATTTACAAAAGCTGGGACTTTTGGAATTATTTACTGTCTCATTCGAAGCATCGGTTTTACGGGAATTGATGGGATTAGGCTGGAACACTCACAGAAATTGAATTTCAAAGAATTTGATTTATGAGTTTGTGCAACAAGGGCGCAAAACGTGCTGGATCGCGTTATAAATGTATATTCGTTTGTCCATCAATCTGGCGGCGGATGCGGTTTGGCAAAAGTTTTCAACCATTTGGATCAATCATTTATTTTTATCAAATGTTACGTCTTCTATTGATTTAGTCCGTCAATAAAATTTATCAATCTTATAAAGATTCTTATAAACGATAAGAAAAAACAAAAAGTTCATAAATGTACTCGTATTAGCGGAGCTATTTTTCTTGAGAAAGCTTTTAATTCATTTAAAAATCTTACTCAAAGTAAATTGGATTTTCACTTCAGATATGAAAAGCATAAAAACACTTTCTATTAGCGCGAGTTAATTAAATATACTTACGAGCAAAAGTATGGAATCACAATCTTGTGTTTTGTTCCCAACGATCTGAAGAACTCAATGACTATTTAAGCATCTATGGTATTAAGTTAAAGTTTGTAATGTAACCTTTAAACTGGTACCATTTTTAATTTAATCTTCATAGTCGTTTAGCTACAAAGATTACTCAAAACGAATGGGGTGATTCCATACTTTTGCTCGCGAGTGTATAAGTACGACTATGCTACCTGCTCCAAGCAAAATATGACTTTCATCAAAACGAGATCAACTAATAATAATACTTTAAGAAAGAATTGAACGTATATTCCTGTGGAACACAGGTTTAACATTTTCCGCAACCTCATACTAAACTTTCAAACACTTTAACTGGCTAGATTAACATGAGATACTGGAAATTGAGGATAAAATCGCTTTTCTTTCAAAGATCGCACTCATATTTTAATGAGCAGATCGCTCATGACTCCCAGAGTGAAACAGTTGAAGAACAAAGGCGGGGGAAGTTTCAATTTGTGTATACTTACTTGAGAAGTAATAATAATAATAATAATAAAAACCTTTATTCAACCAAGTTAACAACTTAGACAACATTGCCAGTGGTCCCCAAACTAGGTAACACCTGTCTCTTGGGGACTGGAGTACGAGGCTTGAAGTTAAATGGAGAAGTTGCTGTGACCTACCAAGAACTGTGACATGCAGTGGTCGAGTGGTCTTACAAAGAGTATTGGTAGACACGAATAGTTCCACTACCAGAAGTAGACGCTTTTTTGGTAATGAAGAATAATTTTAATTCATATACACCCCTCTATCAGTAAAATTTTGGTGAAGAATTCATTTTCGTTATTAGGTACCTACCTATATTGCTATTTATAGTATCTTAAAACATTTTTACAAAGCTTTGGTTATTCATTTAATAAAAAAAGATTCCCATGGATTTATGATATTTATTAGTAAAGCTTTAAAATACAGACTGTTTAAAAATGCCAACTTAGACTGAGTAGCACCACCTAATTTTGACCGTAACTTTAACGATATTTGTTTTTTGTATGGAATTTGACAGATTTTTGACGCCAAAGCAAAAGTAACCCCTTAGTACCAAATTGGGCCACCACCACAAAGTAATCACATACTTTACGAGTTCCATTTGAGAATCAAACCTAACACCGACTCCCTAGACTGTACTACCACAAACCTGTTATAGCCGTTAGCGTGTCCATCAATCAACATTACACACTAAGTAAACTCCCGTGTTGTACCTATCACCATCACCATTCAGGGATTCGGCCGCAACGTTTGAAAAATGGATTTGGGTTGCAAATAAATTAAAACTAACTTTCATGGTAGTTGATGTGACTTTTATGAGCAGTTAAGCCTATGTTATACAGCCGGTATGACCATGGAGTTATACCTATTTTCTCGCAGTGAAACTTCATTTAGTCTCAGAAAAAGTTTGCCATTGGACCAATCTCTACTAATATTATAAATGCGAAAGTAACTCTGTCTGTCTGTGTCGCTCTCACGCCTAAGCCACTGAACCGATTTTGATAAAATTTGGCATAGAGATAGTTTGAGTCCCGGGAAAGGATATTTTTTATCCCGGTTTTTGACAGACAAAATTTCACGCTAGTGAAGCCGCAGGCGGAATGCTAGTAATATAATCAAAAAGAAAGAAAAGGTTCATAATTGAAGGATCGACTTCTCTTCGTGAAAAATATATTGCCATAAGGATGAAATTCCTACCTACTCGTATAGAAAACAAGGTGTACCTATAAAACCCTGTGAAATAAACATGTATCACGTATAGTTAATATAGTTTTACTTGAGTTCAATCTTCTAGTAGTCTTTCGCCCGTATTCGCACAGCGTTGAATAGAGCTCTTTGATTGGTTCGTGTGTCACCCTGTCCGTCCACGCACACTGTGAGACCTCATAGTAATGTTTGTGAATACGTGCGTTTGTTTGGCATAAGATTTTCTTTCCCCTTCCGAACTTCATCCGTTTAATTAGCCCCGTATACAACTAATCTCTTCCTAATAGCTCTAGAGGATGACAAATGAACCTATTTAAATAAACAAAGTTCGACGTAAGACCACGGTGCGGTGCCTTAATGGAAATGTCGAGTGTTTTGCATAATGAGGTCCTCCTGTACACGATTAGGTTTTAATGACGGTGACTCCTTCCTGTATACACACATCCCTTACCACCTTAAATTCAACCCTATCTTATTCTGATAGAGGCAGAATTGCCGCGAGAAATTTGGGCAACTCATTGGTATTCTTAGAACGTACATAGGCGTCATGCTCAGTAGACAAAATAATGTATTCCACGATCGTGGTCTATAGATTAAAAACCGGATAAGTTTGGTTGGAACATGCATTGCTGGGTTTCGTAGGCGGATAAGGGCGATTCAACTTTAGCCACTTGTAAAGCATAATCGCGTTTTGTCTTGAAAGAAAGCTCGTCACTTTTTCGGGATTTATGTCAGAGGGTGATGAGGATGATTGTTTTATTATGTCACCAAGCTTTCAATCTAGATTTCGTTAACAAGATTTCTGCAAGCAAAATTAGCAAGATTTTGATGCAATACAGTAGCGGGGGAAGTATTAAACTTACCGATTTTTCAAATTTCAAATTCAAATTCAAATTCAAAATATTTATTGCTTACTAAGTGACAATTTGTAATGCTGTAAATTACATAATATAGGAGCTTAAAAACTTAGTTACCTGAGTGGTATCGCAATAGAGTAGGTGGCCATTTTAACATTAATGGTAGTATTATTAATATTAATTAACTATAATAAGTAATATTATTATTATTAAACAACTTATAAAATAACTACAATCTAAGTAGGATTAAGGTTGATAACTTATTGACTAAAGTAGTTGGTTGCTATAATATTTTTTATGATCTATTGTTAGGTATTCATTAATTGAATAAAAACATTTGGATATTAAATAGTGTCTAAGGGCTTTAGAGAAGCGTTTAACATTTGGTTCAGTTTTTATATATTCTGGAAGTTTGTTAAATAATTTTACCGACATATAGTAGGGGCTGGTATTTAACATTTTTATTCTTGATGGGGGTAAGTAAAGTTTATCCTTATGCCTGGTATTTATATTATGTGTGTCCTTAACTTTTGTAAAATTGTGAATATTTTTGTAGGTAAATATACATGTATCATGGATATATATTGATGGTAACGTAAGTAGATTATATTTAATGAAGTAAGGTAAACATTTTATCGATTAATGTTTTTTTGTACACGGTACCCTAAAAAAGTCAATACTGCATCAAATGATTTGCCGTTTTCAAGTCTCTAATTTAATTTTCTTCCCGGAAGGTTGTCGGCCTCTTTTTTTTATATCGCAATCTCCATCACTTAAATTGAAAGTTGATGTTTGATAAGATGTTAAAATAATGTGTTCTATTGAGCAAAAATTTAGTTCCGCAAAATAAATTTTTAATGTTCGGTTAGCCTGTAGACTCACAGGAAATTAGTCTAAACTCTAAACGCTAGTGAACGGAACTGCTACTTCTTGAGAAACTATTGCTTCTTGTATTACTCAATAACGTTATTTATCAAATAAATCATTAATTGCTATGAAATATACTGAAACTAGGTTAGTTTTCTGATATATTTGGCTTTCTAAAAGAAGAAATAAATGGAGTAGTTTATTATTTTGGCTTCATAAACCGAACAAAGCAACTCCCTCACCATTCATCCGCTGAATTATACCCCATTACCTTAGTATGCCCCCCACGCGCACCTTATATAACAAAATATAAATAAATAAACATTACCGAATAGGCAATATTCGATAAAAGCAATCTAGGTATCTCGGTCCGACCGACCGCAGTTTATGGGCCACAAGTTAGGAGGGTTAGATTTATAGTGAGCCTGACCCTACCTGAATAAAGGCATTTTTGGGGTTAAAAAATAGGCCAACATTGTAGCCTTTTTACAGCGTGCCCAAGCGTGCAATTGGCGGTTTTGTTCGGTTTCGATTCGATGACTGTGGTCGGAATAGGTTTTATTGGCCGTGTTGTCACGGGGCAACATATGGTCAGCACACCTTATCGGGACTCCGATTTCGTGGGCTCGTAACTAAGTGACAACGAGGTGAACTAACATCCGAAATTCCTAGTTAAACTTTTAATTGATTTTTGTCAAAAGTTTCCGTACATTTAGAATTTGCGCATCAGGTAAAGTAGACACGCTAACTTTAACAAGGCAGATTTTTATCAAAGTTTAGTCTAGTCGAATCAATGTATATCGTGGATGAAAACATACTATGAAGTTGTCATAGGATTTCGTTTCCACCTTATGCCGTCCACTGCTGGACAAATGCCTCCCCCCATGGATTTCCACAAAGACCGATCTGCACTGCTTCTCACGACCTTCACTAGATTGCCATAAGATAAATAATAAAATAACATGATAATAGTAATAACATTGCGAATAAAATTGTAAAGCTCATTAAATAAATAAGTTAACATTCAAGAAGACGTTCGAGTTAACATTTAAAAGTTGGAAACAATGTTTCTTTCTCGTATTTAAACATCCAGCAGTGCCTATCAAGAGCTCACTTGAAACTTTTGAACTGAGACGTAGTACAGCGGGGCTGTTTGGTCTAAGGGAAACGTTCTTTGACTCGTAACTACGAGTGCTCTACCTTGGAAAATTGAAAATTGTATAATCTGGGTTACTTTGGCCATCAATATTAGCTCAAAATACACGTATAATTGCGAATAAGGTACTTTTTATATTGATTTTACTTATCTATCTAAATATATAACTCAAAGGTGACTGACTGACTGACTAAAATAGTGATCTATCAACGCACAGCCCAAACCACTGGACGGATCGGGCTGAAAGGATGATGGGCACAAATGTATGGAAAGTGGTACCCGCTCCAATAGCCATAACCAATATATATTTCAAAAGGCCTTTAGATGCAGAAAAATGTCTGCTGTGGGGCCAGTTCTAATTCACGTTTTGAAAGCAGTAATTCCACTAAGTATTATTATGAAAGTATAACACAATCATCCATGTATACGAGTATGTGCTATGACTACAATCTATTAATATAACTAAAATAAACATTGAAAAGGAAAGGATTATACCTACTAATTATACCCTTTATTCGCTTTCATCATCATCATCATGATCATTTTAGCTATAGGACGTCTAGTTGAACATAGGCCTCCCCCAATGATTTCCAAAATGGTCGGTTGGTGGCGGCCTGCATCCAGCGCCTTCCCGCTACCTTTATGAGGTCGTCGGTCCATCTTGTGGGTGGACTTATTGGGTATTGTGGGTTTATTCGCTTTAGCAACCCATAATAAAACCTTTAAGAAGTAATAAAACTCCAACCCCTTTATTAATAAAAGTTACACCCTAGTTGAACTCTGGCTTAAATTGTCATTTGGTATGGAAATGTCATTTTAATCCAAGATTCATCCTATAACATTTTATTAATAAGGGGGTAGTAGTTCTTCAAATAAAAACATTTATTTCACAATTATCCCTATCAATAATTATAGAGTTAAGGAAGGATGCTGCAGCAGTAAACCCTTCATGCCTCGCATAATCTAAGTACCATACGATGGACACGTATGATACTTCGGTTACACAAAAAGTATGTTTATCTTCGAACGCAACCAGATCTGAGGCTGGTGGCCATAGTAAATGTTGTTCGTCTTGGTAAGACCTTTCAAATGACACTACAAACATAACTATTGGAGCCGGGTACCATTCTGCAAGAAAGTATGTATATCTTCGTACACAACCAGATCTGAGGATGGTGGTCATAGTAAAAGTTGTTCATCTTGGTAAGACCTTTCAAACGATACTAGACACATATCTATTGGAGCCGGGTACCATTTTGCCCATTGTCCTTTGGCATGCAGGTAGATGTTATGACGTTGGCATCCGCTAAGAAAGGATTTTACGAAACTCCTCCCCTAAGAGGGTAAGCTTATTTGAACTAAATTCGCATCATACTTTAGAGCCAATGCTAAACTGATGGTAAATTACGAAATATGACTTGACAGTTGTTAAATTACGATGGCAATATCTTTTAGCCTTAGCTCTCCCGTCCTTCTATATTCAGAATGTTTTCAACTCGTTGTTTAAATTTTATTTATATTTTTTTTTGTCTCAGACCTCATCGTAACTTACCAGCAGGTGATATTTAAGATACTGTAACTATCATTTAAAAACTTTACACTGTGAATTACTGAACATTAATTAGAAATAATTTGCGACTTATTTCCTTCAACTTGCGCCAACGCAACTTGTTTTCAATTCATCAAAGGACTAGGGTCAGAAGGAGTTCGCGAATTCTCAAATATTTTTTCAGTCGTGCCAAGTTTGTTGGCAGTTAGACTTGCAGACGTTTTAACGTTAACGTTTCATTTGAACACCAAAATAGTATAAAATTACATCAACACTTTGAGTAAGAGAGTGCTTAGTATTAAAACTTTTGGAATTAATTTTACCTTTCAAATTTCTTTTCAAATCAATCGTAAGACTAAATGTCCAGTGCACTATCATTAGTAGCATCATTATTTTGCGGAAATAACAAATTTACTCTAAAAATTATACTGCCGCAGCGAGACTTCAGATCTTCAGATTTATATGCGTTATCACGTCATAATAATTACGTCAAAGTTCACCCACAGGTGGGTGAAGTCGTGGGCAAAAGCTGTTTTTGACAATGTAATTTTCATTTCAAATCAAACTGGCTGAAAATGACAATTTTTAACAGTTAATGACTAATGGCGGTCAGTCAAATTCAATCACGTTATTACCCGGTTATTACCCGTCCACATAAAAATATGCCATCATGTTACGCGTCGACGATACGGATACGGTGATCGGATCGGGCAAATGATACATGTCTGGACCCGCCTTTAGTCATTTTCAACACTAGGCCACCGACGTCCGTCCGGCACATTCGCGACACCTCCGACTTTTGCATCTCGAGCGCATCCCGAGATATGAATTTCGAAGGAAAGCTCGTGTTTCGTCTGTTTATATGAAGTTACAATACTGTATGATATTATTACCGTGCCCCCGTGCCGCTCCCATACCCCAGGCACTGACTGAGTTAGGCGCTAGTATATGTATTGTATTATGTATATTTGCCAAGTATTCGAATACGCAACCCCTGCTGGCAATATAAGCACGCCAACCACCAGGCTGCCGGTATTGTATTACCTCAAACCCGTCGAGATAAACAAGGAAATTCTCCAGACAAGGGTTCCATCCAGTTCCCTAGTGGGGTCCAATTTTTATGGCACATATATCGCGGGTCACCCTCCCGCGGTGCAGGACGGCGCTTATTATTAAGACAAGTTTTTGCGCCTCATGCCCGTTTTCACTAACAATCCCTAATTTTTAAGTGACCCATATAAAAATTAAATTCCTGTTATGTGTATACAGGGTGGAAACGATAAGTGATCTCATTCGATTATTTTTAACTTTACAAGATATCGAAAAACTGGTTACTTATCCTGAAAGTGCTTTACAAGCTCTATCCAACGGTACCAATATTAGGTTACAGAATTAACTGGATCTATCCAAAAATTTAATGTTTTCAGCCTCCATACTAAATGTATGGCAGCCAAACAATAATAGAAGTAATAATATTTAAAAAAAAATAAACACTTAAAATGAACTCGTAAATTGCATTTTGATATAAAATTATTCGTGGAAAACATTGGTTTTAGGCTTTACTTGCTATAATATTAACAAGACATGAGTGCCATGACTGTAGCTGTACTAAATGTATGGAAGCTGGAAACATTGAATTTTCGAATGGATCCAGTTTATTTTGTAACCTATTATTGGTAACGTTGGATAGAGCTCGTAAAGCACTTTCAGGATCAGTAACCAGTTTTTGAATATCTTGCATAGTTTTTAATATTTTGTGGTTTTTCTAAATGTATGGAAGCTATAAACATTGAATTTTTAGATAGATCCAGTTTATTCTGTAACCTATTATTGGTACCGTTTGAAAGAGCTTGTGAAGCACTTTCAGAATCAGTAATCAGTTTTTCGATATCTTGTATAGTTTAAAAATAATCTAGTGAGATCACTTAACGTTTCCACCCTGTAGATCACACTTGGTCACTTAAAAATTAGGGATTGATGGTATCAGATTAGCAGATCAGGTTCAGCTGGTATGGGTAGATACTCGTACTCAAATGAATAATTTTGATTTGAATGTAGACTATTAACGTTTATTTATACGTTTAAAACGGTAGTCGAATAAAAGTGAAGATAAATGTATGTCATCGAGTTTTAAACATAGTCGACAGCGCCATCTCTCGGAGAACCGAAAAACTGCGAAGGCACTGGTCGATGCATGCCTTGCGAATCTGTGACGCATCGTTTCTCGTCCGGGTTCGCTAGATGGCGTTGGTGTTAACACAAGTATTTGAACTCCTTTTATAAACCACGGAGAAAATAACATTGGATGTATTTGACAGCTTAACCAATATACAAACCGTGTTATTGGTTATTATGTAAAACATTTCTGCTTAAAAGAACGAATTGATATTTTATTGAAACACGTGTTGATGTTTGTTCAAAACTAGCCTCTGTCTGCAGCTTCGCTTGCGTGAATATTAGATCATTAACGTGTACGCGTCATACAAAATTCATATTGATTTTATTTTTATTTTTACTGAAATCAATGATTCCCCATACAAACTTTCATATCCCATTAATTTCTAGAATTTCAATTTATAATACACTAGTGAAACATCAGAAACAATGTAGGGATCTAATTTCGGAGCCTATTCAATACCAATGTGCTAAACCAATGTAGGCCAATTAAAACTTCATTAGATACTCTATCATGATTCCTAAAACGGTTGGTGGAGTTACAACAGTCGTCCTTTGACTGAAAAGATAATGATGATAACGAAAACGCCTTCAACATTTACATTTAGAAAACAAAACGTTTACTTATTGGGAATTGTATTGTAATCAAAGCTCTACTCCTAGAAACACCATATATTTTATTCAGTTCCAACGGAGCACCAATTACGTTGTTCTTACTTGGACCTAAAACATTTTGTTTTATTCCTTATCGGGCCTTAGGGGATGTACACATTAACTAACTGCCGAACTTGGTAAACGTTCTTGTGATTTTTCATTTTGTACCTAACTATGAAGTTCTTTGAGGAAAGAAAACAATTGTATTAAACTTCAGGTGTCCATATATTTTAATTATAGCTATGAGAGATTACGTCGTAAATAATAATAAATTGAAGTCTACTGGATGACTGGTATCTCGGAATTTCAGTGTTTGGATGCATTAAATAATAAACGTCTTATGTGTAATGTAGCGAAGGTTAGATATTGAAGATAAGTAAGTACTCGTACTTGAAATATGTAGCACTGCCTCTCTTTTAACATTTACATATTATTATTATTATAGGTACCATCTGCATTATCAGAATTATCGTAGAAACATTGCTTTTTTAACAGCCATTTCTTACCCATCAACACAGATTATGTTTATCCAGGACTTAGTACAACTAGAGCGTTAAACTCGATCATTGAAGGCTGTTATTAGCTGGAGAAAGTTTAAAAGTCATGTTAGCTCAAAACTGTCCTCTTAAAACCACAAAAAGAAATCCATGAGACCATAGCTTAACGTTTAGATAAGATTCCGAAAACCTATCGCCTAACAGAATGGCCTATAGAATGGGCGAGTTAGTTCGAGCTTTTCCCAAAAGCTCCTTTTCCTGCGTCCCAATAAAAGCAAACTAAAATGGAAGCAAATGGATTACCCAATAGTGTAGTTGTGTGATTTTGCCAATACATTAACTCTTCAATTTATAATCATAATAATGGATTCGGAGAGTCACAGAGATACGAAAAAAGTTACATCGACTTTTTTTAGAAATTAGATTATTCAGTGTACCTATCTCTAAGCCTTTTGAATATTCATAACACATTTTTGTGCTTGTATTTATAAATTATTCATTAAACAAATCTTTTTTTAGCGTAAACGAATAAAAATTTATTTAACAAATTGATATTCTACGAATTGTCGTCGAAATTTAAAGGAGAGCTGCAAAATTAAAACGGCCTATCGGCTTCAACTTTGTACTTTCTTTAAAACTTAATGTACAAAATCAAAAAGGGTTGTTCGAAACAAAGGGATTCTTAATTTTTTATCACAATGCCCGAAAGCGTGATTAAAAAATTCAGTGCTCGAAACTTGGCAAAGAAAATTCGAGTTTTCTTCTGAAAAAACGACTGAAAGCCACTTAGGACTGTCCCGAAAATAAACTTGATACAAAACGTCGTGTCAGATGTCTGCGACATCACAATGTGGACCCAACATGTTTCTGAGACGAACAACGAAAGTCCCGAGTTTGCAGTTTGCTGACACTTAGGTAGGTATTTGCTTGTTCGTGTTTTTTTTCTGTTCGGAGTTGTCTTGTCAACCAAAACTTGTCTTCATACATAACAAATTAAATTACTCTAACATGTTCAATATCGTTATTAATGATTACACAAAACTCACGATGTTTTAATGTAATGTGGGGACAATTAATGCTGGGTTGCACCATCTTAATTAGACTTTAACAAACGCCAAAAATCTGTCAAACTCCATATAAAATACACCGGTTTTCGTTATAGTCACGGTTAATGGTAGGTGGTGCAACTCAGCCTAAGAAATCTATTTGTACAAGTGAATTCTTATGTTTGTATGTTAATATGACTGTATTTTTCTCACGGTCAATAAATCTTCCAGCGCAGCTAAGTTTCAAGTAATTCTAAGTTAGTTAAGTAGTAAGTCCTTGAAGCTGCAACCACAGTGTAAATTACTGAGCAGGTTGACAATTATATTAAGCTTCTTGTTCTCAGTCGTTACACTCTTGACAGAGTGGTCGTGGTGGTCAGAAGTGTAACTGTGGGCGGACGGCCACCTTGCGGTTTAAGACATTTATTTCATAAAAAAGAATTTACAATTCATTTGTTTGGCACAATTATAGTTAATGAATTGTGCATTCAATTACTATTATGGTTTATTGCTAAAATAAGAGTAGATACGATGATTATGGTACGCAATTAAAGGATTACACCGTCTAGATTGGTGTTGAGTGAATATGTTCTTTTATACAAAAATCGATTACCTAAAGTGATACAACAAGGTCTGAGGCCTCGATTGCGATAACTTTGTCAGAAGAGAAATTATTATTATAAATATTGTTTAGACCTACTGTTAAAATCACACTGCGGCAACTCGGAAAGAATCCGAGAGTAAAACTAATTATTGGGCCTTTGTTCAGCCACGTCGATTCCCGTCCATGCTTTCGCTTCGCAGATGACTGTAACGCGATTACTGAAGTATGAACATTTCGGTTATGGACCTTTATTGCAGAGATAGCGACCTATTTAGCCGTATCAAGCAAAGGGGTATGGGTCTTGTTCTCATTTTAATATACAGTATACAGAATAGATAGTTTGGCAGAGGTGGAAGAGAAACTTTTAAAGTATTTTTGCCCAAAGTTATAAAGACAGAATACCTACTATAGTCTGATATGAGCGCTCGAAAACTCACTGCGGGCGCCCGTCGCACAGTCGCGATAGCAAAATAATTATGCGCGAGCGATAAGGATGGGTAGCTTGGGGTCATTGGACAAAATTCTACGTGCTCACAGACCGGGCTTTAGATAATATTATAGATATTTTTAGAAAATACTTACAAAGTTCGTATTTAGTAGGATAAAATAACCTTAGGTAATATTATGACATTTCATTTATCCTCGTTGCTCCAATTTTGCAATAGCTCTTTTCAAAAATAAAAATGGTTCAGCTGAAATTAAACTTCTCCAAAATCCGCTATTTATTTTTGTCTGCCGTTTCAAAAATCCAATAAAAAATTCATCTTTTCGAATTGCCAACACAAAATAAGAACCAATCATGGCCACTTTTATTTGAAGTTTATTCCCACAGCACTTCAGCGGGCATTTTCAAGAAAATCCGATTTATTGAATTTGTCCGCATTAAAATTCTTTGAAAAACTCTGTTGCGGCGCAACACAAACGATCCTAATAGTGAAGCTGGTCTAGGGACGTGGTTAAGGAATTATTTTTAAAGATAAAGATTGTTCAATGATTCCCAAGCGACTTAAATTGGTCAGGGGTAACTCGTAAATTAAGAAAAAATAAAATTATTCCACGTTTTGCATCATAACAGCACATCCATAAAAATTGATAGTGGAGTGTCACAAGAATTAGAAGCATAGACGACAATTTATTAAAATATTTAAAAGTGCAGTGTTGAACTATACATATTCTTGGAAATAAATGTAATCTATCTAAACAAACAACGTAGTAAGACGAGATCAGTCGATTTAGCAAGTAGCTGAAAATAATTTTAAACTCTAACAAAAATAAGAAAACGTAATTTCGACCGACGTAGCGGCCTGCATCCAGCGCCTTTCTGGCCTATTTATGTTCAGTAGTGAACGTCCTGTGATTGAAATGGTGATAGTGATGAAATTATTTTCAAACAATATTAAATCTTTCCTTTGTTACATCACTAGAGCTGCAAGTTTTTGTTGGTAAGCAAAACGGTTCAGTCAGCACAAATTTGGTTACAAGCAAGTTCGGCAAAAGTTAAACAGTTTGCCCGAAGTATGTGCAGCGAAAGTTATTGGGCTCCTTTGAATATCGGCGCATTGTGCGGATGCAGTTTTGGCAACTTTGTGGCTCAAATTCGAGGGTTTCTTTGTAGCCAAATGTGAAATAAGTTACTTTGAAAGTTTTACTACCTACTTACTGGTTATTACTGGCGATTGCGGTCAAATGCCTTGTTATGCATAAAAATATATTTTGCACATTCATTATTTATGCATTTTTTGACTAAAAGCTTTGAAAATTGAAGACCTGATTGCTTTGCTTAACCCGCCGCTGTTGGACTATTTGTGGTGAACCCACTCATAACACAAGCAATTTAGGCTAAGTTGCACCATTTAACTGTAACAGTAAACTATAACCATAACCGTTTTTTTTTTTTGGATATTGACATATTTGTGATGTTTGTTAAAGTAAGATGTTGTAATTTAGCCTTAAATTAGCACGAGGGGTAAACGGGACTAAACAATATGTATTTTTTTATATCTGACGAAAATACGTACACGATAAATAAAATGTGTTCCGCCTGATAAACATTTGGTACGAGTACACGCAAAGTACAGGTAACTACGAAAATGTGGCGTGTCCCGAACCTAATAACGTTTCTTTGGAACACGCTCCGAAAGAGAAAGTTACGAATGTAGATTGAATCTAGCCGAAGAGTTTCAAAGACGTTTTCACTGTAGACTTGCTTTGCTTGAAAGAAGAAACTCAGCTTGAAGTCGCAAACGAATTTAACCTGTACGTGGTACTGGGTTTTAATAGCGCAGTCTTAATATAACATCTCTGGAACATTTTACAATCTTGAATTTGACAAAAATAAGGAGAAAGTGGATAGTGTGACGAGTAATTTTATTTTTATATTATGTTCTTATTTTTAGTTATAAGGCCGAGCATGCTGTCAAAGGCCAAAAAGTGGGTGCCGAGCTTTCCATGTCACCAACTTTAAAAAAAAAATTAAGCCTATTCACCAAATGACAAAATAATATTAAAACGTCATATCAAATCATCAAAACATTCAGTAAGTAGTTATGTCGTCTTCATCTGAAAAAAACAGTCAAGGCTAATGTTTCGGTACTTTTCACAATTATATCGACATGAAGCCAAGTGAAAGCTCCAATTGGAGCATCGGAGGGTTAACAAGATAAAATTGGGTAAAGTTTTCGAGATAACGACACGACTTTTGAGCTCAACGATTAACTTATCGCACGTTAATAGATAAGTGAGAACGAATCGTTCTTTATGTACGTACCTTTTTGTTTCTTGTGCAAAACATTCTGATATGATAAAAAGGAAAATGAAATTATATTTTTTACTCGCTCAATAAAATGACAAAAAAGTGAGAGATTTTGGTACCTTTGTAGGGTGATTGCTTTAGTAATTAGCCTATACATAGTTATTGGCATATTGGATTGTTAATAAGTAAGAGACAAAAATATTTACTACATTGGACTGCGTATTGCTCAGAAAAATATTTGTCTCTTTTCCTCTATTAATAACTTCCATTAGGCTTGTTTCTTTTCATTTTAGGCAAGTTGGCCAATAACTATGTATTAGCTAATTACTATAGCGATCACCCTATGTAAATTACTTACCTACGGCTAGTTCAAGGTGGATTCCTTATATGTATACTTTCAATAAGTTAGGATTTAATCAAACAGCATGTTATGAGCGGTCTTAGGTGGGGATGTTTTTCAAATATTTTCATATCCATGAAATACATAACTGTAACCCATATAAAAATGTCGCGTTGAGACCCATGTTTCTCTATTTTAATGTTCATTTACAATTTTTCAAACCAATGTTACAAAATGTGCAACACAACTTCCAAATAAAACTGTTACTCAATCAACAAGTATTACAAATCCGTGCGAAACGGGACAACAAAATAAATACAAGTTCTATACAGGGTGGCCAGGCAGTTGATGTTCAAGGCTAAAATTTAGATTCCTTACATCAAGGTGTATCTAAATCACCCTCATGTATGTTCTACGATTTTGCTTAGTTTAGGAGATAGAGGTAATTTTGTGATTTATCCTTATCCTTACCTATGGTTGATTTTTTTTTTCTCATTTTGGAAGCTTCTCTAGCGTAAGTAAGTAAAAACAAACTGCAAGTGCTCGACAGAGTGAGAAAAAAATTAAAAACCAAACTTTAGTGATAAAGGATAAATCACAAAACTAACTCTATCTGCTCTAAGCAAAATCGTAGAACATACATGGGGGTGATTGACCACCTTGATGTAAGGCATCTAGATTTTAGCTTTGAACGTCAACTCCCTGGCCACCCTGTATAAATTCTAAATTCGTTCAAAATAGTCCAGTCAATGAATGCCTTAACGACGGTGTAGAGAGAAATCCGTGGAACACAATTTCTGACCTCGGGACTTTATTTAGACTAGTTAGGAGGTGAACATAGCAAAAGTCCCCGCCCTTAGCCCTTGAGCCGACGGGGAGAGGGGGGTTTAAAGGTACGACTTTTCGGTTTTTCGCTTAATCCTTGGAAACTATGCGTTCTAGTGACATGGCTACTATGAACCAAAAAAAGCTTTTTCAATTTGCTACAAGTGAGATAGTCAAGTTTTTCTAAATCATGCATAGTTTTGGCGGCATCTGCTCTAGGCGGTCTGTAATATTAGAAATTTTATATTTGTCTTACATATTCCCATCAGGGGAAAATCGACTAATTCAATATTGAGCAAAAATTCTAGACATGTGGGAACACGTTAAGCCTAGTTCCAGGGAGGGGACTGCACCGTGCGTATATTTAGACGAACCACTTGGAGCCACTTTTGACTCCTCATCACTCAAAAACTACTGTGCATTAACACTTCAAATTTGGCTCATGTGTTGAGACTTGCTGGATAAACATCAGCTTTAAATTTCGTAAATATACCTCAAACGGTTAATTAGGTATTGACGTTCAAAAATCGACATTTAGAGCACTAAAATCTATCTATCACCTGTGAAATGTTAAAATTTACTGGTTTTTTATTTGTTACTTTGTATTTACACAACTACCTATCTGAATGCCAAATTTGAACCTTCAGGTCATCTGGAAGTGGTTATAATTTGGTCTATAGGTCAGACATGTAAATTTTTGCACGGCAATACCTAAAGAACCGTTTGAGGTATATTTATGAAATTTGAAGCTGATCTTTATCTTGCAAGTCTCAACACATGAGCCAAATTTGAAGTGTTAATGCACAGTAGTTTTTGAGTGATGAGGAGTCAAAAGTGGCTCCAAGTGGTTCGTCTAAATATACGCACGGTGCAGTCCCCTCCCTGGAACTAGGCTTAACATGTTCCCGCATGTCCATAATGTTTGTTCAAAGTTGATTTAGTCGATTTTCTCCTGATGGGAACATGTAAGACAAAAATAAAATTTCCAATATTACAGACCTTCTAGAGCAGATGCCACGAAAACCATACAAGATGTAGAAAAACTTGACTATCTCACCTGTAGCAAATTGAATAAGCTTTTTTTGGTTCATAGTAGCCATGTCACTAGGACGCATAGTTTCCGAGGATTAAGCGAAAAACCGAAAAGTGGTACCTTTAAGCCCCCCTCTCCCCGCCGGCTCAAGGGCTAAAGGCGGGGACTTTTGCTATGTTCACCTCCTAACTAGTCTAAATAAAGTCCCGAAGTCAGAAATAGTGTTCCACGGATTTCCATCTATAATGCTTTATTGACTGGACTAAAAAGCGTTTCGTCCCAATAGTTTTGACGTGAAATGGTGAAGTTTCGAACCGAAATATGCGTTAGATCCGCCAATCGGAAACATTCTGGGAGTGGTCAAACAATGCAGGTTGTCGAAATTACTTTTCGGTTGAGTGTAACTAAAAAAGTTTTATTTGTAGTTCAAAAGTAAGAGGATAGTTAATTGCATAAGTTTTTTAATGTTAACTTCTACCAGGCCTGGCTCACTCCGCGCGGTACATCCGATAATTACCTACAGCGAAGCGCCCCGCCGGCGGGTATTATATCAGTCGAGTGTCACCGCGCGCTCGTCAGGACGCTGGCGTGCGTTGTAGTATGATTATAATTCTATGATCGAAGTATTATTTAAAAATGGACATAAAAAGAAAGAAATATTGTGCGGCGTTCGGGTGTTTAAATTCGAAAAGTAATCTACCGGATTTATCTTTTTTTTTCGCTTCCCAAAGATGCTGAAAGGTATGTTGGCCATGTAGGTAATCAATAATTCTTAGGATAGTATAGTAACCTAACCTACTATGACTACTGCTCAGAATGCGTTCGTTCGTTTCAGCCAAATCACGTCCACTGCTGGACAAAGGCCTCTCCCAAGGTTTTCCATAATGAATGCATACTTATATACCTACATACGTACCTCATTACAAATAAGTAGATTCATTATTTTTTCACTAGACAGCAACCCTAACAGCGTAAGAAGAGTTCAGAGGCACGCGATAGAAAGAGACAAAACTTGTAGGTGAATAAAATTGTAGGTACGTAGTGCTGTGCGAGCTGAATTCCACTGTATCGCGTCGTAGCAAGACTCGCATTTATTTAAATCGTCTTGCGGAGTAATCCTTCTGTACCTGTACTATTACTTATTCTGTGCTTCTACTGCAGCTTCCGATAGCTACATGTGGTTCTACCTCGTAGGCCCCTTTAGTTAGTGCTCTATTCTCACGAAAAGATACCAATTAGGGACTAAGTTTTTACTACTTAATTAAATAAGATCAACTGACATCGCCTTGTCTTCGAATATCATCATCATCATCATTTCAGCCATAGGACGTCAACTGCTGAACATAGGCGTCCCCCAATGCTTTTCACGTTGATCGATTGGTAGCGGCCTGCGTCCAGCGCTTCCCTGCTACCTTTACGATGTCGTCGGTCCACCTTGTAGGTGGACGTCCCACGCTGCGTTTTCCGGTACGCGGTCTCCATTCCAGAACCTTGCTGTCCCATCGGCCGCCACATAAAATATTATTATCGATGTTAGTGTGACTTTTTACAAGCTTTTTATTATTTATGTAACATTTTCGTTTCACGTTAGGTCAGCGTCTACGTAATGATAATGAATAGGTGAACAGGCTTTTAGCTTGCATTTTGCGTCGAGTTTACCTCAATATTGCTCCCCTACATCGATTAACCGTTTTACCTTCCAATAAAGATAGCTTGAGAATTGATGCGTGCTCATGAAAAGTTAGGTCAGTTGACGTCGTGTTTAGTATGAACACAGCATGTGTGATTGTTGAAACTTCTTTGACCTTTCGTTATCAGGGAAAAGTGTCACAACAAAATGTTACATTAATGTAATGCGAAAGGTTTTCATCTTTTAATGTTTGTTTTCACTAAAAGAGTCAAAAAAGCTATCTTGTAACAAATGTGACTGACATAATTACGGGGGAAACAGCGTAAAATTGCGAAGAATATGAAATCAACCCTTTCAAGAGGGTAGTAAAAAATTTACGCGCCCTCTAAAGTTGTGTACAATCACAGCAGGGCGCTGAGAGCTTATTAATATTAAGTTGTCATTACAGAATTTTCTGGTCACTTGCCAAAAATGGCGTAACACAGATGTTTTTGCACGATTACAGAGTTTATTTTTATTTGGATACACGCTTGACCAATCGTGTGGTTAGAATCTGTAAAGGTTCGGCCAAACCAACGCGATCAACCGGCGTGCAACGATGGCGATCAATGCATTTAGGTCTGGTCGCCATCGCTGCACGCCGGCTGATCGCGGTGTGATCGCGTTGGTTTGTCCGAACCCTAAGTTTTGTTCCTTATTTACTTTTATAAAATCTACTTAGTCTCAAACAAAGACATTGTTCTTTTTTTAATGTTGTGTCAACTTATCGAACGACGGATTAAAACGAACCCCAAAACATTGAATTTTCGGATTTAAAGCAACTTTCTTTGTCTGAGGTAGAGTAGTTGGTCTTAGGGTTATTTGGTGAATTGCGAGTCCTGGGTTTGAATCCCAAGTGGTATATTTAAATAAAAATCACTTCGTAGTTATATTTGTTCCTAATTTGGTAGGATAGTGCAAACTTGAATCAGTCTGGTTAATTTGAAGCAATGTTTGGTTTCCAATTAATGCATTAGACCAGTAAGCGAAATTGAGTGCTGGTGACATTCAATCAAAATCACATTTGCTATTATGAGGGCATTAACGACCAGGATGTCATTTAACTAACATTAGTTTGGACACGCAGAGTGACAACTCGCCTAATGCATTTGTAGGATATATATCTATACTAATATTATAAATGCAAAAGTAACTCTGTCTGTCTCGCTTTCACGCCTAAAGCACTGAACCGATTTTGATTAAATTTGGCATAGAAATTTCATATCATCATTTTAATTTTTTAAATGTTCATACAAAATAAAATTTATAAAATCAGATTTGTATGAAAATTAAAATAATTAAAATGATGATATCAATTTTCTGACTTCACCATACCATTTTTATGCATATGTTAACATGGGCTAGTGTCGGCTCATATACCCATTTACCTAACAACGTCTGTAGTTTGAGTCCCGGGAAAGGACATAGGATAGTTTTTATCCCAGTTTTTGAAACAGGGACGTGCGCGATAAAGTTTTTCTGTGACAGACAAAATTCCACGCTGGTGGAAAGCTAAGTAGTTAACAATAATTTCTACGCTAATACATAGCATACGCTAAAATACATAACAACAGCGAACATAAGATCATAAATACATTCATTTCTCGAATCCAACTACTTTAAAATCAAAATACTTGTACTATCATTGTGCTACTATGACTGCTACAAGTATCTTTTGTTTGTCAAACGAAAAATTATCAAATGACAATATTCACCAAAAAAGGGATTACATAACGGCCTAATGTCATGTCGACATGAAGAAACATCTAATTCCTCATATTTCAAATTGTTGCATAACGTTCAAACAAATGTTCCACGCACGATTCGCCCAAACATACTTTTATAAAACCACGTAACACGAGCACAAAACATTGTGCCCCACGTTTATAATTTGAACAATTTATAAACATTTTACATTGTAACACGGCCGTTAAACACCTGAAACAAATCCCGACGGATCTGTCTTATACAGGGTGAGTAACGGAACTTGTCTCGCTGGGGAGATGCTAACTTGAGTGGGAACTTAAGAAGATGTTATAAACTAGCCCACAGTTTTAAAGAGTGAATTCCTGTCTTAGAACGTTTTTATTGTTTACCAAAAGAACTAGATTTTCTGTAAAAACTTCAATCTTCAATCACTTCAATCTTCAAGTTATAATTCCGTTCTAAAACTAAATCAATGCATTGGAAATAATTAAAAGTCAATTAAATACCAAACACTCTGACCTATATCCCTGAGATACCAGTAATTAACCACAATACCTCTTGCAAAGCTTACTAGCGAAGTCATTATTTCCCATACTAAACTATGTTGTCAACATTAAATCATTTTACGCAACAAACTCTTGCAACAGCATTTCACGGAATCAAGGCAACTCACCCTGTATCGCAGCGTCCTCAGAAACGTGTCACCTCCATTTCATTTCTGTGAAATATGTCTTTGGGACGCTCAGAATACTTTGAAATAGTCATAAAAAATAATATATTGTTATGACGTCGTATATATTCGATTATCGTACCGAAGTAAGGCCGTTTAGGTTCGACACCTCTGTTTTAGTTCTGTGGTGGGTGTGAATGTGCATTTATAAGGGGTAATCGGGATGATTGATTCTTTTTCTACTATCGTGTGGGCTGTTATAGGGTTTATGGGCGACCATATGCGGCTGACACGGCGCGACGGGTTATTAATGTGCTCTTGTATGTAGTATGGGATTACTGATTACGGTTACTGCAATATCAGACTTCCAAACGCAGCGTAATTTGTGCACTCCAAACGTCTCAAAGGTACTGAAACTAGAAGTAACAGACAAAAAAGAAATGTGTAGGTTATTTTTGGTTCGATCAAGATTGTAGGCCGAGTGCCTTAAAATTTATAAGAACATCCCTACAAGACCATAGCTAATCTGACTAGTTGCAAAAGATAAAATGAACACTTAATTAATTTGTCTTTGTCTCTATTACGACTTAGGTACTTGAAAGTCTACCCTGAACGTTGTAAGTCGACTGAGAGTGAGAGGACTGTGTCAGGCGGTATTGCCATGCTGTTACTTAAAGTTTACCTACCCACAATCATCTTCACACGTCAAGTAATCCCTAATTAACAATCAGCGCCAACTTAGCGAGTCCTTGTTTCACCCACGCTGTAACCGTGGTCTTGAGCATTCAGGGACGGTTTCGGGAATTAGTATTATGCAAGTGAGTTCGTGAAGTGACGATAATTAAGATCTGGCACACAGCGTGGGTGGAACAGCCAGCACTTGAATATATGAGCCCTGGAAAGGTCCAAGTACTTACTGAATATAGGTATCGTACTTCTGGGAAGACTATTTCGTTCTTTGCAACTATAGAAAAAAACAAATTTCTGAATTGTATACTCCGACGGTTAGCTAATAATTTATTGTTTTGCATTCTGTCACTTTGGCAACGTTATTGTTATCCAACATTCGGTGCATGTCGTGGCAACCTTTAATTAAGGCAACACCTTAGCTTAATTTATTTATAAGGAAACTGTGAATGTATGGTGTATGTTTTGTTGGTTGTCCTTAATTAAATAAATAAATAAATAAATAAATAGGACGTCCGCTGTGACGGGGCAAGGATTTCCACAAAGACCGGTCCAGCGCTGTCCGCAAGTCATGGAAAATCTATATATATAAAAGAAAGTCGTTTTAGTTACTCCACTTATAACTCAAGAACGGCTGAACCGATTTAGTTGAAAATTGTCAGGGAGGTAGTTTAGAGCCAGGAGAAGGACATAGGATACTTTTTATCCCGTTCGAAATAAAAAAAGTCTGCTTATTTATTGCCATTAAGGCGGAACAAAGTTCGCCGGGTCAGCTAGTATTTCAAATATAACATACCTACCTACGAGGCAACTTTATTTAAATATCACTTCTTTCCTCTTCATGTTAAGTACCATATAGGTAACGTTAGGCTTGGTTAATAAAAGTACTACGAATTTGGGAAACCCCAAGCCGTTGTTCCTATGTTGATGATTTAATGAGTGAAAACCTCAGGAAATATTTTATGACTGTTATTACCTTGCGAAGTCCACTGGTTTAGTTTTTCTTGTCCTACTGCATGGTAGGTACTTACACGTTCGACGGCTACAGAGTTTCTCGAAATAACCCCATTTTACCAGATTCAGAGTTACTTTAACCGTGCCGTTTCTTTGGAAGATGCCCTCAGTAATTTGCGTAAAAAGTTTAAAAGATTTCGTAACAAATTGCTGCGATTCCTTTTGTGGTAACTTGCTCTTTAATTTGTGGTTCGAATTTTCAGGGATTCGTTTGCGGTTTATTTTTGGCCTGGCTTTTATTCGCGACAGCTTTCGTCTGTTACAAATAGTCGAGAATCTGAAAATCGAATATTTTCAAGTTTAAAAGCGCCTGCGAAATATGTTCGTGAAAGTAATATTTTCTTGGAGCTAAATAAGAAGTGGCAAATGGATAGGTTGATAACCTTTTTCTACGCAGGTAAAATAACCTTTATGTACCCCAGTATCTAAGGACACTACATAAAAGTGCTTACCTGATATTTACATATTTTGTCTAATATTTGTTAACTCACAAAGCTGATATTATCCTGCTTTCGCCTCCGAGATTTATTTTACCGTGTAGTACCCCTGTACGACAAGCCAATCCGCACACAATATTCAGCGCAGTAGTAGTAAAAAACAAAAGAGCGGGCAACCCCACCCCTACCACGCTGTGGGCTCGGTGTCCGAGCGGTCTCATTCCTTTGTGCGCACGCGCAACGACCGCACGCAGTATAAGAAAAATGCTTAAGTGACGTCACCAGGACGTTTTTACCGACAAAAAACGTAATTATTTTAAGTCTTAAGTAACACCGTGGGGTAATTTTTTACCCCAGGCGCATAAAAATTGACATATCTTTTTTTCTAGCGTAGCTAGTGCAATGTCGTTTTGTGTATTCTCAATCTAAAGTGTGCGCTTTAAGCTCGTAGATGCGGGATGTGAAAAAAATCATCCGTTTGGCGTATACAGGTAGGTGGGGCAGAAATTTACCCCAGGGTGTTAGTTACGCATACTTTAATTTATCATCACCTAACATGTTATTAATAGGTTTTTACAACATTGAAACAAAATAAGTAAATATTTATATGATGATTAAGTAGCACATTGTCTCTAGAATGCAGAGAGATATTAGAGCTTGATTTACATGATACTTTTCGAACTTTGAAGACATCCCCTCAGAACAGAGCGTTCATAAATTTGACACAGAAATAGCGCTCAAAAGTTATAATTACGTAGTAGTTCAGGGTGTCCGATGTGTTTTGAACAAAATAAATAGGAATATATTAAATAAAAAATATTTTTAAATATTTTTATAAAAAAAAATAAGTTTTTTTATTTTGCTTTATTATAAAGCCAGAAATTTTCGTTTTATTTCATTTTGTGTTTAAAATATGCATAAAACATCTATTTAATGTCCGATTAGTGTAAGTTTTTGGTTCCCACAATAACTTTCCAAGATTTTTCTAGAAGACCATTGTGGAGACTATTGGTTGCCAATGACAAATTATTTGTTTTTTGTTATGATTGATTTAAGGTGTTTCTTTACGCTAGATAGAAGTTCTTTTAAAGCAATCGTACAATTCAGTGAGTCCATTAATACATTGTAAATCACAAAATTAAATTGATTTTAAATATTTGCTTAAAATTTTTCAATTTTCGTTTGGGGTAATTTTTTTCCCCAGGGTGTTCAAAGTGTAACCAAAAATAAGGATGTTACTTAAGGGTTAAGTTGTGCAGTGTAGTGACGAGAATTAGACCCAACACAAGGTTGGTTGTAACAACTATTTTGTGTAAGTGCTCGTACATTTTTATTATAAGCGTTGTGACACGACGCGTAACTTTGACCCATTTTTAGCTCCAAGTTAACGCGCGATGTTAACCAGTAGCCATTTTTTGCTCCGAGGTAATGCGAGATGTTACCCAGTAGCCATTATGATCAAACGAACTTACCAAGTGAAGTTCGATCTAAATTATCCTGTTTTCGCCGAAGAGATTTAAGGTCCCTCCCAACCCGAAGATTTCTATATCTTCTTCCCTGGAGGTAAACGTCAATGTCATCTCTTCTCTAAATATAATGAGACCGCTCGGACACCGAGCCCACAGCGTGGTAGGGGTGGGGTTGCCCGCTCTTTTGTTTTTTACTACTACTGCGCTGAATATTGTGTGCGGATTGGCTTGTCGTACAGGGGTACTACACGGTAAAATAAATCTCTTCGGCGAAAACAGGATAATTCAGATCGAACTTCACTTGGTAAGTTCGTTTGATCATCCAAATATAGTTAATTCAAAGTCTACTCGAAAGTATCTAAATGGTTCAATTTACAAATTTTTGATTCACAATAATCCTACCAAAATAATTTGAATCTGCTGGAAAGCAAGCAACTGAAAGCCTGTCATTATTACGCATCTAGGTAATTTCCTTGCACTTAACTTGTTGACAGCTATAAAACGCAAGATTCGTTTAACCAATAGGCTAGTTGCCTAAAAAAATTTTTTTAGTCCGTAATGTTTAATATCAAAAAATATTGGACACATATATTTTTATTTGTCAATCTAACAAATAATTACATAGTTATGGTGCGTTGAAGTTGCGCACGACGTCACAACGTGCGGCATTTTTAAGCAAGCGTTGACGTCACGGGCCTCTTCTTATGAACTTTGGGGCGCTTTATCTCTTTAAATTTTCATTAGTTTGAAAAAGTGAAAAATACGTGTAGAGTATTTTTTGATAAGTTAACTGACGGACTAATTAAAACTCTTGCTTTTTGACCCAGGCAACATCCCCATTAACACCTAATATTCGTCACAAAGTACAAAATTAATTCTCTTTTGTACGGCCAAACAGTGGCATTGTCACACTGTAGCGTAGAAAATATCCAAAAGGCTCACTCGTATGAATGACTCAATGACATAAAATTGTCTTTATTTATCAGATGTTTGAGTCTCCATTTTATTTCGTTAGTTGGCGTAGGTATACGTTATATTTTTGACATAGTATCCGTAATGCAAGGAGCATTGAGTGAATAATACAATTGTGAACCACATAAAATACTTTTAACTCGGGAGGATTTTTAGAAGCATTAGAATTTCTTTTAAAGAGCTATTAAAATACTAATTTATTACAACTTTGCAATGAATGTGAGTGATCGCACTGCATCTGATGTCCATTGTTCAGAACTGTTAAGTTAATTTATGAACCGCAAAATATAATTAAGCAGACAATAAAAGGTATTCGAGCGGCTATATTTGTATTAATAAAGTCATTGAAATTTTGTTTAAATTGGACCGATTCATATTTCATTAGTGGGTTGAAAGGGGTTATATTAATTGACTTTTAACTTGAAACAAATATTGATCTTGACTATTGGAGACTATAGAGAAATGTACTGACCTAGGTTTTATTGAGTAAGTATATGTATTCATTAAAATATCCTTTTTCTTTCAACTAGCACGAACATGACCATATTAACGAAAGGATATCATTTCGCATTCTATCAGCTGCTTTGGGAATAGGGATGATGACTGGGTAATGAAATCAAAATTCTATTTAGACCGTGAGACAGATAATTAGAAAATATTAGGCTCATATTTTTATTTTTTTCCATAATCGAATAATTACAGTATTTGAGTTGAAATGTCGCGTGACGTTACTTTTGAGTAAAAATTCTACTCAAGCGTGAAGTATCGCGCCATTTCAACTCGATGTAGCACTGTTATTATTTAATTATGAAAGAAAATAAAAAATATGAGTCTAATATTTTCTAATTAACTATCTGACGGACAAATAATTGAATTGTCATCTAGCCTATTCAAAAGCACACTACGGAATGCTTTAAGTTTTACCTGTAAAACAATGACAGATTTGTATTAGGTATTTCTATGAATGTTTACTAATAAAACAGAAATGAATTATACTACTCGTACAAACAAGGCGATGAACTTACCTTGCGGTTGTGGGTAGTAACTTCGCTCTATCTGGCCTTCTCTCACTGCTTGTGGTCAGTACTAGCAAGCTGCTGCCACCTATTGTTCTGGTTGAGACAATGAATGACCATTGACACGACTGTGTGCCTTTTAATCTGCATTCCAAAACAAAATGGTCGGGCATTTGTCAATTAGGCCTCTGGCAGATTAGAAATTTTTCCTTGAAAAGATGTCCTTCACAAAAGAAATTTGTTTTCAGCAATAAGTTTTAAAAATCACTTTTACACGTCCTAGCGTTAGGCTTTAACCTTACCACTGCTTCGGTACAATAAATGGGCAAGTCAGTACTTGCCCATTTATTCTTTACCCTTCTCAGTAGAAAGAGCAGAACTCAGTCACAATTGACAGCCTCTTTTTTAAAGGTTTGAAATATTTAAACCAATGTTATAAATATCAAAGTATACCTACTCTACTAATAAGCATGTTAACGAGCTAACATCACATGTAAAGTAAAGAGACGAGGCAGTTCCGATGATACAAAATTTATCTAACGAAGCGACATGCTCGTAGCTTTAATTTATATTAAGTTTTCATATCACCATTTCGTTTTCAGTAATGGCCGAAAACGTTATGCTGCATCAAGCAATTATAGAAGTAGTTTACCACTCACGGCTGGCAATTCGGGTAAAACAGAAATTGCACTCGTAAAGCCAACACATAATGGAAATTTAAGCAGCAGACTCTGGATTTATACCTCAATTTTTAAATTAATTACTGCCTTTAGTACATCCTGAACTGGATTTAGAACCACCAACTGGTACATATTGACGTAGTAATATACTCGGAGTGAGCAGTTTCGGAAGTAATAAACATTGATTAGCGTTTAGTTTAGTTTAACAAGTAACAAGCGCAGGACTTTTTATTGTGGAAAACCTTGGGGGAGGCCTTTGTCCAGCAGTGGACGTCATTTGGCTGAAACGAACAAACGAACGAACGAACGCGAGTCAGTGACTGCACTGAATAATTCTGTTACTCTGATTACAAGATTGCATTGACTATTTAATGCTTGTCCGATGGACTTTGTCATGTTAAAAACATGCGTTGATTAATAATTTACTATTAAATCCTTGGTAGAGAACATACTGTTGATATTTCTCTTGTGGCAGCGTTGCTATGAAATGCTGGATTAAATAAATGATTGCGTATTCAAATGTTTGATGGTAATTGAGTTTTTAATTTAAAAAGACGGTTAAACGGTAAACACAATTTTAATACAATATTATTTTTGGCTTTTCGTGGAAAAGGACCTAAATCTGCCAACACAAATACAAAAATGTGTAAATAAGACCTTTTGAAGGCTACTGTTTTCTTTTGATGTTCACGAATGCTGTAATTGAATTAAAAAATAATTTCATTGAAAATATAAACACGGTGTTTATAAAAAGGCAAAAAATTAAAGGCTCTTCTACACGTCAAAAACATTTTTACATTATTATCCCCACAAGCTTTTCAAAGTCAATTTCACAAATTTTTCGAGATTTGTTAATTTTTCGATTTTCTAATAAAAAATGTATGTTATGATGTATGTATTTTCATTTGGTGACAGCAAAAATAATTTTAGATAATATCATTGTATTTTTTTAAGAGCTAAAGATTTTAAAAATCCCACTCAAAATCCGTATAACCTCAATGTTTCTAATAATAACATTATGAACTGCACCCTGGAGGTAGTAGTAGGTTTGTTGTCGACACGATAAGAAGAAGAATTATGAATTCCAGTATTTCACAGTATAAATAACTTTGTATTCGTTATTTCTTCTTCAATTTCATCATCAATTTTTAACAGTCCACTGCTGGATATTTAAGTTGGCATCTACTAGCAGATTCCTGAAATCCTGATCAGAACATCGGGCCGCCAAAGGAGCTCTCCGCAAATAATACATTTTCTCTGATTGCTTATTTAAATAGCATCAGTGCATATTTATCCTCAACAAAGTCGAAAGTGATTGGCCTTATTATTGGAACAATGAATTTCTTTATTAAACCCCGCCTACCTTATTATTCCTCAAAGGTATTCCCAGCGCAAAATTACAGGGACAAAAATAATTCAACGCATCCATTTAAGACCCGGGACGAAACAATCCTTCCTTAGAAACAGCGGAACGAGAGCAATCCCTTCCTGCGGAATCGAATGAAACTAATTTCCTTCGACAAAGGCCTGTGACGTAGTAAAATAAGTGCAGCCAGATCAATTCGTACGAAAAATTCATTTTATCACGTAGGTGCTGGTAAGGTCACAATCAGAACCCTAGAGAAAATAAACCTAACGTAAGTAAATAAACCGCCATCATAAATCAATCAGATTGACATGGGTTACATGGGTGCACGGAATAATAACTAGTTTTCGTTTGCAAAGTGCATTTTTTACGAAGTGCACATTTTCAGTAGTCTAACGATCGGCAAGATAAGTCGTATATTCTTGTCCCATCAGTGTTATTTTCATATGAAAAAATCATGATTGTGATGTGATGTAATTGTTGTTAAGCATAAAAATCAATGATTTTTTTCGTAATATTATGTTGATTCAAACCTGCAATACGGTAAACGACTCGAGAGAAAATAGGAAATAAATGAACTATGAGTCTCATTTGCACTGAATAGTAATACGAAACGAAAACCACAATATTTTCAGCATAAATACTTTTTCAAAATTTACTCATCAATGTAGTTGTGTAGTTTGTGCTGGCTGCTGCATTTTTTCTGTGGTCGTAATTTGTGCTAACAATAGAGACGGCGTAAAAATAAGCCGAACCTCTCCGGTGTTTGCTTACTTATTGTGGTATCAGATTTTTTCCGTCGCTGAAAACATTTTTTGTCTGAATACTTTGATTCTTACTTAAGATACTTGAAATGAGAAAATTGTTAATGTCGTCAATTTCTCAAGTTGTAGGTTATTCTAGTATGTGGAAGATTTAGCAATTTTCTGTATTTCTGATTTCAGTCTGCCATAGAAAGTATAGTATCGTGAGTTTGGTGACCAATAACGACTGTAAAATCTCTTTATTATGTCGGCCGTTTGGTGTAGTGGTTCAGAACCATTTAGTCGGCCGTTTGGTGTAGTGGTTCAGAACGGACTACTATGCCGAGAGGTCCCGGGTTCGATTCCCGGCCGGGCAGAAATTGAAATGATGAATTTTAATTTCTGTGACGGGTCTGGGTGTTGCTATGTATAATATGTATGTATTTAAAAAAAAAGTATATAAGTAGCATATCCGTTAAGCTAGCACCCATAACACAAGCATATTAATTGCTTACTTTGGGGCTAGATGGCGCTGTGTGAGATTGTCCAAAGATATTTAAAAGATATTTATTATGTAACTCTATTTATTTCACAATTTTCTTTTGGATATTATAAATGATTATGCTTTGTAATAAAAAATGCTCATCCGACTCAATTCCAATTTATCTCTTCACCAAAATAAATAAAATGCTCCAAACCAACTACACGTACAATATTTCTGTGGCAAAGCTACATCCTCTTTTAAAAGTTTTTTCAGTTTCTGATAACATTCAAACGCGTTGCAAAGGTGCAACACTTTTATTTTCTTTGCATTCCATTTCTATAAAATGTTACTGCATAAATATTTTTAATTAACTGTTGTAAAGAGACATCTCCCTCTTTGTAACATCTGAAATGTAACTTCTTAATAAAAATCGTTCCGCAACGACACTTATTTATTTCTCTGCCTTTGTTCTTAGTTCTGTTGGTCATTATTTGACTTGTTTGCTGACCTAAATTTATATCTTCTTTTGTTTCCAAAAGTATGGAATCACTATTGTTAGGATATAATATTGTTACTTTGTCCTTGTTTTGGAATGTCTATTTCAGGTTTCATGATACAAGGGCTTGTTGTTTACAGAAAACAAAGATTTCGTATTGCGTATTTCATAACGAGCATTTTTCATAACAAAATAATGTTATGATTCAGCAAATTTTGATCAAACTATGAGACTAGCCTCAAACTGAACAAAGCTTGAACTGTAGCGACAAAACGGATACCTAATTTTTAAGTGACCATTTTGAAAACAATTCCTATTATGTGTTACCATTAGAGGTCACTTAAAAATTAGGAATTGGTGGTGACAACGGGCATTAGATACTTAAATTGATAAACAAATAGTTCCATCAGCACCATCACGATATACAGTAAAGATTTTTTTTTAAGATTATTAGTAGGTAATTTGTTATTATTTAGTTTAACGCCATACGTATACGGGCTTTAATCCAGCTCCTTTTGCTCAAATTTACTTGAAGCTATTTGATTTTGTAATTGTCTCAGAGAACACTGCTTCATGATCGTCAGCAAACGAGCTTACCTAACGTAGTTTGCTACGATATTATAATGCTACGAAGTTAGTCGTAGTTGCGGTGATGAAACTACGAACTACACCGTCTTAGCACGTTGCACCGCACGACGGCACATAGATAGTTTAGTGATAGGGTGAATTAACTATAGTTTTTGAATAATAACAGGAAGTAGTAATAACGAGTAATATAGACAAATTGATAAATAGATACTCTTTATTGTAAGCAATAAGCTTTACAAAAGTTACAGTTACATAAGAATAACAATGTTAATAGCATTGTTGTGTTTAGGCACATACATAGTTACTATGTAAGATAGCTAGTTCCTCTGTGGTTGAGGATTCCGACTGATGCTCGCTTCCACTGATCATCACTTTTCAGTCAAGAGCTTCCCAGTTGTGGATAAAAAAGTACAATTTAAGTAAAGTAAATACAACATGGATAAATTGGGACGGTACTTCTGTACAGACGACAGTAAATAATATCTTCTAGATTTAGTGACGTATGAACAGTTTGGTTAAAATAAACTGAGTTATAATAGATAGTCCTGCTATCACTTTAATATTATTAAGGCGAATTTTGTGAGTGTGTATGTTTGTTACTCTATCACGAAAAAACTACGTTTTTGACGATCTGTGACAAACTCAATTTCACGCGCGTGAAGCTGTGGGCAAAAGCTAGTACCTACATAAATAAATGGGACTAATATTCCCTTCTCACTGGGGATATTGTGTATTTATAGTTTGCAACCTTAGACGTTAAGATGCACGAGATCTAAGACGGCCGACCCAACAATTCCGAACCATTAGGTTGAAAATATCCCCTCAAGATAAAGCCCAGCTTTCACGCCGATTGATTGAATTTGTCAGTGTAAAGGTAAGTGTATGGCGGGATGTGACATAAGACACAAGTGGAAACGGCCATCGTATTTTGAGCAAAAAACAAATGACTGATACGGTACAAAGCGGAACTAATTCATCATCAACAGCCCTTTACAGTCCACTGCTGGACTATGAGCCTCCTCCACTATAGTGGAGGGTTTTGCCATAATCCCCACGCTTGGCAGGCGGGTTGGAGATCGCAGTTTAAAAGATTGATGTTTTTCAGAGAGCGCTGCTGCCCGTTCTCTGTTTGATGTGTGGACCCTAAGTCGCCTCTTACGACACCCGCGGGAAGAGTAGGGGTTGGTGACAAATGTATTCTACTCTGCCGTCACCACACGGCATGGAACTAATTATGTATAATAATATCCCTGGACATTTTACACTACGCTTCTAGTCCCAAACTAAGCAAAGCTTGTACTATGGGTACTAGACAACGGATATAAACATACTTACATTTTTTTTAATACATACATACATACACCCAGCCCTGTCACAGAAATTAAAATTCATCATTTCTATTTCTGCCCGGCCGGGAATCGAACCCGGGACCTCTCGGAATAGTAGTCCGTTCCGAACCACTACACCTTAAAGCTAGGTAAGTAATTCGTATGATAGTTGAAACAAGCCACGAGCCATGGTGAGCTCACTGATACAAGCGCATATTTAGCTTAGTACGAGGGGCTATCGGGACTAATTAGTAATTTGTTAAAAAAACAATTGCTTAGTTAATTTATTTTATTTGATTATATTTTATAAACTATTGTGCTTCTACAAGATTTGGAATGTATTAACGCTAAGTTCATGCATTGGACCATTACGTACCTACTCAGAAAATTGTAGCCATTCATAATATAGTTGAAAGGATTTCATCCTGAATGTTAAAAGTGAAATCCCTCTTTGATCTATCAACTAATCCCAATTTTATTAATGTAAGCTTCAGGACAGCGTGTTAAACCTTTTTGGTCCAGAATTTGCTCATCCATCAAAGTTGTGTGAGGAAATTAAGAAAACTTGCCAATAATATCTTTAATATTCCTTTACGACGCTGTTTATACAGGGCGGGATGTAAAAGGGTCTAGGAGCAATATTTTCACTGACGAATACTGTATAAATTGAGACAAAAAAAAAACTTTTGGATAGGCTTAGTAACTTACCAATATAAACTTCAATCGTATAACTGGGCTCCCCCCCCTGGCTTACCTGGAAGTCTTTTAATAGACTTCGGACGCAGGTCGGTTCAGGTGGGGTTTCTTGGATGGCTCACACTTGGAGTGCAAGTGTGGTGGTGTTCCCCAGTCGATGAAGCACATTAGGTTTAGTAACTTACCAATATACTACTTCAATCGTATAACTGGGCTCCCCTGGCTTACCTGGAATTTAAATAGACTTCAGGTTCAGGTGGGGTTTCTTGGATGGCTCAAACTTGGAGTGCAAGTGTGGTTGTGTTCCCCAGTCGATGAAGCACATGATGTCGTGCCCTGGCCCTGCGTTCCCAATCAACTGCACTTGCAGCGGAGTTTTGGGCTGACACTGTATAGGTTTTCAAGTGTAATACGCTGTTACGGCCAGCGTTTGTTTCATCAATGTTGAGTATACCTACCCTACATCTAACAGAAATATTGTTGCAAATAATAATATTTAACTGTCAGTTAAGATGAAACAGCTCTTTTTACATCCCAACTAATATTATAAATGCGAAAGTAACTCTGTCTGTCTGTCTGTCTGTCTGTCTGTCTGTCTGTCTGTCTGTCTGTCTGTCTGTCTGTCTGTCTGTCTGTCTGTCTGTCTGTCTGTCTGTCTGTCTGTCTGTCTGTCTGTCTGTCTGTCTGTCTGTCTGTCTGTCTGTCTGTCTGTCTGTCTGTCTGTCTGTCTGTCTGTCTGTCTGTCTGTCTGTCTGTCTGTCTGTCTGTCTGTCTGTCTGTCTGTCTGTCTGTCTGTCTGTCTGTCTGTCTGTCTGTCTGTCTGTCTGTCTGTCTGTCTGTCTGTCTGTCTGTCTGTCTGTCTGTCTGTCTGTCTGTCTGTCTGTCTGTCTGTCTGTCTGTCTGTCTGTCTGTCTGTCTGTCTGTCTGTCTGTCTGTCTGTCTGTCTGTCTGTCTGTCTGTCTGTCTGTCTGTCTGTCTGTCTGTCTGTCTGTCTGTCTGTCTGTCTGTCTGTCTGTCTGTCTGTCTGTCTGTCTGTCTGTCTGTCTGTCTGTCTGTCTGTCTGTCTGTCTGTCTGTCTGTCTGTCTGTCTGTCTGTCTGTTACGCTTTCCCGCTTAAACCTCGCAACCGATTTTGATGAAATTTGGCATAGAGATAGTTTGAGTCCCGGGAAAGAACATAGGATAGTTTTTATCCCGGTTTTTGAAACAGGGACGCGCGCGATAAAGTTTTTCTGTGACAGACAAAATTCCACGCGGGCGAAGCCGCGGGCGGAAAGCTAGTAGTATATATACTACTGTATAGGTTGTCTTTTTGTAGTCGATACGACAAGAAGAAGATCGTATAACAACAAGAATCAGGCTGAGTTGCACCACCTAACTTTGACCGTAACTATGACGATAACCGGTGCTTTTTGTATGGAGACAGATTTTTGACGTTTGTCAAAGTAAGATGGTGCAACCCAGCCTAAGTGTTTTTTAAAAATGTACAAAAGCGCGCAATCCTTTAGAAATATCAATCTGAACGTCATCATAATAATCATCAGGTCATTTAGTCTCCACTGCAGAAGGACGATCCTTTCTTATTTACAGTGGCAAACAGAGGTGCTTGTGTTTTTTTAGACAAAAGTGATATTCGGTAAAATGACCTTTCTACGGAAAAATAAATCCTGAATCCAGCACTGGTAGGCTTTGCCCTTTTATCGAGTGAAAGAGCTTTTAAGATGGCTGCTAAAAATAGACATCGTAATCAAATATTGTAGCGAAAGTTGATGGGAATCGCGAAATATTGACGGACTCTGCATCAATATTTCGCAGTTTTTGAAAAAATAAATTGTATGCCTAATGACTTGCTACAACATCTTACTAATATTATAAATGCGAAAGTTTGTATGGATATCTGGATGTTTGTTACTTTTTCACACAAAAAGTACTGAACGGATTTTGATGAAACTTTACAGTATTATTGTTTTTTAACCCAGAATAACATAATATGCCATAATTTATGACAATCTGTGACAAACTAAATTTCACGCGGGTGAAGCCGCGGGCAAAAGCTAGTATTTTGTAAAGTCGGTGTAAGGTGATCTTATTCCGCGGATCGAAAAACACGGTTTAGTTTATTATATTATTATTAAGTGGGTACTTGTATTTTTTCGATAAAGATGACCAAAGCTCACCCTAAATGGACGGTAATTATTATGATCTAATCCCAGTAATATCCTATCTGGCTGATCGGTCTGCGGACTGAATTAGATGTTTCCACGTCAACGGCCTTTTCTCGTTAATAGTATTTTAGCTGATCTAAACCTAATTATCTAATTTGTTCTATTATATTCGTATAAATAATGTGTTACAATATTAGGGCTCATATTGACTTACAGACACACAAAATCAGGTTTATTTTATCTTATATTCTATCGTTGGTATTTTGGTTGGTTGGTTATTGGTATTTATTACTGATTTGATTGCGAAAACCGCTCAATGGTTTGGTAAAAATGCTCGTATGTGTTGTGAATGTACCCACTTTAAGTTTACCAACTTTCTTGAAACCATACTTGGTATTATCTAAAAATACATTACTTGTTTCCTACAAGATATGATAATAATATATGATATCTATGAATGAACGAAATTAAAAATCTTTCTGCCTTCATGACGCATGACGAGATTGGAGCGATTGTATGAAATTAAAACACACTTCCACACGTAGCATAAATTACCCTCAAAGTATTATATTGCAAATTCTTCGAACGGTTTTCGTATCCTTTGTACTCGATATTTTCCTCTCAATTTCAGACAAATGTCAACACGTGTCGTCTCCGGTTCCCAAAGCCGTGAGCAGCAGATCGTTTGCATAACGAAGATATTTGAGCCTCACCACGCTCTAAATCATTTAAAAAGATAGGATTAAAAGCACCGTATTGGATGGACGCAATTGGATGATTGCATAGCCCGACGGATCAGCAAGCTGAAGTGGCAGTGGGCAGGGCACATAGTACGCAGAACTGATGGCCGATGGGGCAGCAAGGTTCTGGAATGGAGGCCACGTACCGGAAAACGCAGCGTGGGACGTCCACCCACAAGGTGGACCGACGACCTGATAAAGGTAGTGGGAAGGCGCTGGATGCAGGCCGCTACCAACCGAGCGATGTGGAAGTCATTGGGGGAGGCCTATGTTCAGCAGTGGACGTCCTGTGGCTGAAATGATGATGATTGGATGGAACGTTATTCGTTTGGCGATACACGTTTAAAACGTTTTTTCGTTGGATTTCTTTTGGATTGGATTTCGGACTCTTAAATAAAGAGACTGTCTGCTTGTTTCAAAACGGATATCTGTTGTTTTATGCTTTATTTATTTTCTTCTTCATTTTGAGCACTGTTATTTTTCCATGTACCTACTATCTAATTGCACAGTTTGAACTACAGTATAGTTCGACGACTATTAAACTTTTGAGGGTAGTGATCTCAGTTGTACTACCCCCACAACAAACAATTTGAAGTGAAGTTATTACTAGAAAATATAAAAACAAAAGACAACGATATACACGTCCTCTTACTTATACCTTACATACGCACGAAAGAACAGAGATATTCCTTCGTCGGCACTAGGCCAGGCAAATAAATTACCTCGCACCTCAGTATTGGAAGTCGTCGTACGTCTAACGACGGGATGGGCAGCGACTAATTGAAACCGCAGCGAGTACCTTTCCGCTTCGATGAACGTGTTCTAGAATTCCAGTGGCCAAGTCATAGCGTGGGGCGGGTAGGCTTTCGACTTACATTTGGTTATGTTGAATAGTTACAACTATAGCTTATAAATAATAATAAATACAACTTTATTTCCGAAAGGTACACAACAAATACAAAAAATTCACTGGTGTAATTAATCATTTGGATCACTTTAGACTTACTAGCAGTCCTTAAAGTAGGTAATCCTGTATTATGGGGACTGGAGTTTGGAATTTGAATTTTATTCAATAGCTTGGTTAGATACGAGTATAAACATGATCCTTAAATAGGTCAGTCCAAAGTCGAATTAAGACTAAACTTGCTGTAATACATACTTGCTTGTGACGCCGCTCATAGGTACGGGACTATTCCCACCGCTGCAACTCCTGTGTAGCCAGGATCTACAGCTTGACCGCTAATAAAAACCCAACCAGTGAAGGTCAAGTTTGCTGCAAGGTCAATGACGCTGCAGCATCATTTTCGTATAGAGTATGATGGATAGATGGACGTCAGAAATTGTGTAGGTTTCGTTACTTTGCCCATAGACCACACTTGGGAAGGACATTACATTATAAACTGTTGATATAAACCTGTATCCATTTTGGTTCTTCATTTTTCATTTTCTGTTCTATTGCAACCTCGGTTCACCCGCTAGGCGTGAGACAAACAAATTAACAGGTGTTCCTTAGACCAAGCGCCGGCACTCCGACGTCGCAAGAGGTTTATTGCTAATTCCCGAAACCCAATAAGCGGCGCATTCAACACTTTCGCTGAAATATCTGCTCTCAGCGCGACGCCACAAGGCAGAAAGTCCAGTGCGCTTACTTTTAAAATCGCTTGTTTGTTTGTTCTGACTGAGCTGTCAACGCACAAAATTACAGAGCGTAAAAAAGTACAGTCGATCACTTATCATACTATATTTTTTATTATAAAAATCTCACTTATTAAAAAAATACTGTAGAGTGTAGATGCCACAGCGACAAAGGTGACTGAGTTTCTTCCGCCACTTCTTCTCAGCACCAGCCCATATGTTGTCCCGAAGTGGTTGTAGGGAAAGCTACATTTGGGACGTCTATAAGTGCCCTACAAAGGACCTATCATCATCATCATCATCATTTCAGACATAGGACGTCCACTGCTGAACATAGGCCTCCCCCAATGACTTCCACATCTCACGGTTCGTAGCGGCCTGCATCCTAGAGCCTACTCGTATGTACTGAATTAACTATTTCAATTTGAATTTGAGCTTGGTGTGTACTCAAGTATCTTTTGCAACGTGGGTAGAGTGAAAATCATATCATAGAAAAGATTCTTCGTAATTTCCTCAGATATAAATAATTTCAGAAGTAAGCGAGTAATGCGAGTGTTACAAATTCAGTAGTACAAGCAAACGCCTTTACGTATTATTTGATTTGACAATACCTCTGACTTAAATATAAGAAAAGAGTCATCATGTTTTCTGAATTCGTCTCAAATGCCAAGCAAAATAAAATATAGGAACATGCAATTACTCTTAAGCTCAGATTAGTATAAGGAAATGTTAACAGCATTTTTGTGTTTCGGCAGTTGAAGGTTAGATAGCCAATCCCTCTTTGCCAGAGGACTTCGGATGAAACTCACTTCCACCTTCGGCCTGATCATTACTTTCCATCAGGTCACATGCAGGCTTTTGCTTCTCCGTTCTGTCCAAAGAACATAATATTCAGTATTAAGTTTAGTTGCTACATGTTTCTACAGTGTGGTAGGTGACGATAGATTACCCTCACTGCAAAGTTGGTTTGTGTTGCATGCACGACATTCTTGCGATGGAAGGCGGTATTTAATCAAATCGAAGTGCTTATTTACCAACGCCACACCGTTGAGTTTTGTAGTTAAATATTAGTACGAATATATTGTGGAATCTTGTCATCGCCCATTATGCATTGAAATGTAGGTAGGTAGGATTTCTTTGGATGACCGTTACAATAGTGGCGTTGGAAAGTTTGAACTACTTTTACGGGATCCAGTAATGCAGGATCCCGCAAAACTGTGGCCTAATCCACGTATTAAGACGGTCAAGATCTCGCTGAAACGACGAAAAACAGTTCGAAATCCGTATTCACAAGGGTCATTTTGATAGAACGATTACTCGATAGGATCGCAACTCAGTGTTTTGTTTGTGGTTTTGTTGTCGTTGAAGTTTTGTTACGTGATTACGTGAATAAGTAAGGCTACTGGACTGTCGCGTGAACACACGAGTGTAGTATGTTTGAAAATAGAATTCCAAATTCGAACGGATCGGTTTTTTGCAGGACACTGCAAACGGGATGTTCGTGTGTTATGTTGATGTTAATATTAAAACACATTATACGTGTTACTTCTAAACGGGATCCTGCAAAAAACGTGATGTCTCCTTGGGAATTAGCCCTAACATAACCACTAACGAAACAACAACAAAAAGTACCTACTTACTCGTACATGTATAAATCTCAGTATACTTACGTGAAAACGTACTACTCCATACCCATATCAATAGCTACAATAGTCGAATCTACCTAAAACAAATTATTACTTTCTTAGAAAACAAAAAATAAAAACAGGTAGTTAGAAAAATTCATTGAAAATAAAAAATAATACTGGGTAGTTAGAAAAATGTCGCCACCGCTGCACGGGACGCGCGAGCCACACCCTAGTCTGCGCGTGACCTCGGCCGGTACCGCACAACCGCCGCGGTTGGTTGAATTTAAAAATGATTGCACCCGTGTAATCTTTTATGAACATTATAACGGTTATTGTTTAGTACTATAGTGTTAATTTAGTAGACCTATGTCAACGTAAAGTGCTAATGTGATTGCTGCGTGGCTTCCGACGGTGGTTCGGTAAGTTTTGCTAAGATATTTTTATTATAGTTGTTGCAATTTTTTTTTTAAGATTATTAGCAATTTGTATTTCCCAAATTACTAATAGTCCCATTAGCCCCTCGTGTTAAGCTAAATACGAGTAAGCTTGTGTTACGAGATCACCACAATAGTCAAGCGGCGGTGGGATTCGAACCCGCGTTCCTCGGATCTCGAGTCGGCCGCTCCGACCCTTTCACCGTTCGGCTATCGTGGGTATAATTCACGAAGGCGAGTGAGTTTTACATGTGTGGTGGCTCGCGACTTCTCGTTTTTCAAAAGTTTTGATAGACATTACACATCGTTATGTTGTGCATGTACACGTAACGTACACACACAATTAAAGCTCAAAGAGTAACAAACATACAGACATCCATACAAACTTTCGCATTTTTAATATTAGTAGGAAGTAGGATATTAGTAGGATGATTTGAATTCTGCATATTAATAATAATCAAATTACTCTATTTATTTAATTTAGCAGAACTTCAACAACAAAAAGTACTTTACATCTGTAGATCTCAGTATACTTAGTGAATAGGTACAGTATTCATACCCATATCAATAGCTACTATAATAATACAGTGTGAGTCACGTTAAAGTGTACATATGAAAATAGATGAAACTAGACCTATTTTTATCGACAAAAAAGAGGTCAAAATTTTTTTGAGATTTTTTTTTTATTTTTTATAGAATTTTTTTTTCTTCCAATTACTTATTGTAAAGAAAACGTAATAACTTTTAAACTAAGCGGTATATCCTGATAAAATAAAAACAGTAATAATGCTAAATAACAGGCAATACTAAAAAAATACATAAAATACACAAAAAAGGCCAACAAATAATAAAAAATGATACTTTTTGAAAAAAATCTGCTTAAAAATTCGTGTTTTTTTGGTTATTTGTTAAATTTCTCAAAAAAGTGCCCCTATAACCGGTGATTTTTATTACTTTGTATTATTCTCTATCGTATTACCTTCGTAAAACCAAAAATCGCATGTCTCTATCCCTATCACAACGTTTGCAATGATCGTTTGAACTAAGCCTCTCCGGGCGCGCCATTCAACGCTTCATTAACAACAAAACTGAAAATGGCTCTAGATTTGTAATTTTGATAAAGACAAGTTAGATTTCAAATAAAAACAAAAGATTTCGAAGAAAAATAATCATTTTAGTTAAAATTAAAATTGTCTCTACCTGTAGCGGAGAATAATGTTGTGGCAGGCCTTTGTTCAAACGATCATAGCAAATGTTGTGATAGGGATAGAGGCATGCGATTTTTGGTTTTACAAAGATAATACGATAGAGAACAATAAAAAGTAATAAAAACCACCGGTTATAGGGACATTTTTTGGAGAAATTTATCAAATAACCAAAAAAACAGGAATTTTTAAGCAGTTTTTTTTCAAAAAGTATCATTTTTTATTATTTGTTGGCCTTTTTTGTGTATTTTATGTATTTGTTTAGTATCGCCTGTTATTTAGCATTATTACTGTTATTATTTTATCAGGATCTACCGCTTAGTTTAAAAGTTATTACATTTTCTTTACAATAAGTAATTGGAAGAAAAAAAATTCTATAAAAAATTAAAAAAAAAATCTCAAAAAAATTTTGACATCTTTTTTGTCGATAAAAACAGGTCTAGTTTCATTTTTTTTCATATGTACACTTTAACGTGACTCACACTGTATAGTCAAAGTATCTACCAACAAATTATTACCTTCTTTGAAAATAAAAAATAAAACCGGGTAGTTAGAAAAATGCCGCCACCGCTGCACGGGGCGAGCGGGCCACACCCTAGTCTGCGCGTGACCTCGGCCGGTACCGCACAACCGCCGCGGTTGGTTTGATTTAAAAATTATTGCACCGGCGGTGGTGTGATCTTTTAGGAACATTATAATTATAACGGTTTTTGGTTAGTACTTTAGTGTTAACTTAGTGGACCTACGTCAACGTAAAGTGCGAATGTGATTGCTGCGTGACTGCCGACGGTAGTTCGGTAAGTTTTGCTAAGATATTTTTATTATAGTTGTTGCAATTTTTTTTAAAGATTATTAGCAATTTGTATTGCCCAAATTACTAATAGTCCCATTAGCCCCTCGTGTTGAGCTAAATAAGCTTGTGTTACGAGATCACCACAATAGTCAAGCGGCCGTGGGATTCGAACCCGCGTTCCTCGGATCTCGAGTCGGCCGCTCCGACCCTTTCACCGTTCGGCTATCGTGGGTATAATTCACGAAGGCGAGTGAGTTTTACATGTGTGGTAGCTCGCGACTGTTCGTTTTTCAAAAGTTTTGATAGACATTACACATCGTTATGTCGGGGCTGTTGACATTTATTTCAAAAATATCGCCGAATTGGAATCTACTATAATATAAAAATAAGTCGGGTTTTCCTCCATGACGCTATAACTCCAGAACGCACGAACCGATTTCCACGGTTTTGCATTCGTTGGAAAGGTCTCGGGCTCCGTGAGGTTTATAGCAAAGAAAATTCAGGAAAAATTTAAAGGGGATAAACGGGATCCACGCGTACGAAGTCGCGGGTGGCCGCTAGTACTGTATAGATAGTTGTGCATGTACCGCACTACTACACATACAAATAAAGCTCACTCGACTTCTTAAATTGCAACAAATATACCTGCTTTTTTATTTTATTGCCTTACTCGAGTGAATTTTGCACGGTCGTTGAATCATTAATTTATCATGACATCATGTACTTCGGAAACTGACAACATTGCTTCTAGAATAAGAAACTAGCATGAACAGTGGACTTTTCAATCATTTCAAACTTCTGATATTAATTTCCCATCCAGGTAGGGATTATTGTGAGTACCTAAGGATACTTTTCAAATGTACGTGTTAGTGAATTTCAACCATTGAATATTTGAAACATGAGTAGGTATATTGAAAAGTACTATAGGTATGTAGAAGTAAATTGTGACTCACGCACGAGTTGGAAAGATTTTAAGGTAGTCAGTCTTTGTATTTTAATCTACGTTATAAGATCGCGATTATTAGCGAGCGATTATTGAAATACAATAAGGGCCCTTTCCCACGGCAATCCAGTTTTACCGGGTCCAAAATGCAGGATCCCGCAAAAGTCAAAACTGGAGTATCGCGTGAAAACAAGTGTGTGTTTGAAATTCAAACGGACCGGTTTTTTTGCGGGATGTGTTAATGTTAATATTAAAACAAGTTTACTTCTAAACATCCTGATAATCCTTGTTGATCCTGCAAAAAACAGGATGTCTCAGTGGGTACGAGCGGTTTTTTGCGGGAAGATGCAAACGGGATGTTCGTGTGTTATGTCAATGTTGATGTTAATATTCAAACACTTATACCTACTACTAAACGGCATCCTGCAAAAAACAGTTCATGCAAAAAACGGGATGTCAAAGTGGGAACACCTCTACTGCAAGTATCTAGAACAATTTTATTAATCGCCAACAACAACCAGCGTCTCGAGTGTCAATCGTGACGTCACCGCCGTATCGAGGCCGCAGTAACGTCATTACCCCGAGATTACCGGACAGCTGCTCTGTGTACGCAAACAGCGGCTCAATCATCTTAGGGTTACAGGCTGATTTTGTATAACACTATAGATATAAATTGCCTAGTGAGGTGTACAGTGTACACTGTACAAGACGTTAAAAGAGTTTACATGGGGTACTTAGGTACCTAACTACCTACGCAGTACACAGTCATGTAGGAATTTTCTAGCGTTAAGAGTCGCATCTCAAACTAAATTTTAAATACGCCTAAAAAATTGAGTTGCCTAAGGAATCGAACCCACGACCTTTCACTTGCCGCGCTACCTTATATCTAATGATTTGAATTCTGCATATTAATATTTACAATAATCAAATTATTCTATTGCGGTTGGCCGTTTGGTGTAGTGGTTTGAAACGGACTACTATGCCGAGAGGTCCCGAGTTCGATTCCCGGCCGGGCAGAAATTGAAATGAATTGATGATTTTTAATTTCTGTGACGGGTCTGGGTCTGACTATGTATAATATGTATTATGTTTGTATTTACAAAAAAAAAATATTTAAGTACTAGCTTTCCGCCCGCGGCTTCGCCCGCGTGGAATTTTGTCTGTCACAGAAAAACTTTATCGCGCGCGTCCCTGTTTCAAAAACCGGGATAAAAACTATCCTATGTTCTTTCCCGGGACTCAAACTATCTCTATGCCAAATTTCATCAAAATCGGTTGCGAGGTTGAAAGCGTAACAGACAGACAGACAGACAGAGTTACTTTCGCATTTATAATATTAGTTGGGATGTCTAAATATCCGTTGTCTAGTACCTATAATACAAGCTTTGCTTAGTTTGGGACTAGAAACGTAGTGTAAAATGTCCAAGGAAGGCCTACTTAATTTAGCCTACCTAACTTCATCAACAAAAAAGTACTTTACATCTATAGACCTCGGTATACTTATGTAAAAACAGTATTCATACCCATATCGATAGCTACTATTAGTCAAAGAATCCACCAGAAACAAATTATTACTTTCTTTGAAAATAAAAAATAAAACTGGGTAGTTAGAAAAATGTCGCCACCGCTGCACGGGACGAGCGAGCCACACCCTAGTCTGCGCGTGACCTCGGCCGGTACCGCACATTGGATTTGAAAATTATTGCACCGGCGGTGGAGTGATCTTTTATGAACATTATAACGGTTATGTGATTAGTACTTTAGTGTTAATTTAGTGGACCTACGTCACTGTAAAGTGCTAATATGATTGTGCAACGACTTTTTAAAAACTTTGGTGCAACATGCAATCCGAGTTCCGATGGTGGTTCGGTAAGTTTTATAACTTACCTACTTTATTATTATTATTGCCTTACCCATGTGAATTTCGCACGTTTATTGAATTATTTTAGCGTATTCGTCGGAAATTACCAACATTGCATCTAGAATACCAAGGCTGAGTTGCACCACCTAACTTTAACGATAACCGATGTGTTTTGTATGAAGTTTGACAGATTTCTGACTTCTGTTAAAGTCAAAGTAAGATGGTGCTACCCAGCCTTAGAGACTAGCATGAACGAACGATGGATTTTTTTCAATCAATTCATCATTCTGATACTTTATTTCCCATTCAGGTGGGGATTATTAATATTGTTTTAATACTTACTCGTAAAATGGTTTTTATTTAAACGTTCATAACGCAGATTACATCTGAAGCTGCGTGGAAAATATCTGGCAAAGAGTATTTGTTTAAAAACATAATATTTGTGGGTGAATAAACAATCCATGTTAATTAAATATGAGGGATAAGCCTTACGTTTCGTGGAATTATTTATTGTTTAAAAGTAAGCAAGAATTTGAGTTGAAAATACAAAAAATATTAAGTGATTACTCGAATTAATTTTGTGTTTTAAGCCGTTTGTGCGTCAACATAAATACCAACCTTATTGGAGTCGTACTTTGTTTAATTTGTGGTAGGCCGTAGGGTACGCAAAAATACCTGCACAGTTTTTTTATTTTATTTCTAGGAAATAATTATAATTAATTAATAATTATCGTTAATTCAGACTAAACGTCCACTGCTTGTCATAGTGAACAAATGTAGCTTACTTGTTTCATAAAGTACATCTACATAATATAAGGCTGGTTTTAGTGTCACGCGGACCTTCATCAGTGCTCCGCACAGCCGATCTGTATGATATGAACTGCTAGGGAGCGAGCGGTTCCTCCGGACCACATTACTCTAAAACGCTCCCTAGAAGTTTTGACACTAAAACCAGCCTACCTATGACCGGTACGCCCAAACTAGGCATACTTTTACCTCTATTCCATCTAAAACTATTCCAATCTCAGTTTTAAGTTATTTGATTCAAAATCCTAGGTTTGGATTAAGGTTAGATTGGACTAGAACGACGGATTTACACTTTTCAGTGTGTTGGGTCGTAAAATTGCTTACTCCTAAACCCATCAGACATCAAGAATTTTAATTTGACCCATTGATTTCCTTCAAACGAAAGATAGTATCGAAATACAAATGTGACGTGCTCCGTTGAAAAGGCTATATCCGAGAGATCTAATGCTTAATCGACTGTGACAAGGGCAAAAATAACCCGTTTCCGATGTGACCCTAATTTCTAACGTGTGGGATTTTTCACAACAAATTCAGGTCATGTGTATCATTTTGGGTCTTTATGAATAGAGACATTTTTAGTAAGTACCGCTTAGCTGTTGGTGTTTTTAATAATAAAATTTACTCCTTTTACCTGACTTGTGATGAACACGCGTAGGTACTATAAACGTGGAATAGTGTAAAATGCCTAATATTTGGTCATGTCTATCAATATAATTATTATTATTCTCTAGTTAGTTATTAAATTTTTTTCGTTCGTTACGAGTCGCCTCTCGATCTGAATTTTTAAAATAACATGATAAAATCGAGCTGCCAAGGTAGGAATCGAACCCACGACCTTTCGCTTAGTTCTCGCGGGCGACTGCTGATTCCATCTGAGCTACTTAGACGCTGCATGAACTTGTTCGACTTTTTTAAGTTATCTTAAAAATATTCTCTACCTACCTACACGAGCTTCTTAGTTCTAGACTAGATTATTATTGGTGTGATAGATTTAGATTATTTAATATTACTAGATGCATCCATTGGGTTCCTTTTGAATACTAGGGTACCTACAAGTTTATTTTCTACTCTTACAAAATATCATGTCGTTTCGGTGACTTATTCAGTTTTAACGACTTATTAATACGAGTAATTCTCATCACAAGTATTCGTGTTTCTAATTAAAACATATTTCTTTTTGTTACTACTTGCTTGGATCGTTTCTACAATCACTAGCTTCATAGCATAAGATTCGACAAGACCGCAATCAGAGCATTAAATGCCACGAAATAGTCTCTACTCGTATACACTATTACAAACTGTCTGTAGTACAATAATAGATGGAATTTACAATATCTGTAGTTAGGCTATTTCACAAATCGATGACTATATTTATTGAATCTGTCTCCCTCACTCAGTCGTCATTCCAAGGCTAGCGAAAGAGACGAATAGAGTCGAAAACGGCTTGAACGTTTGCCGAAATAGACCCCCTGAAATGGTAGGAGGTATCATCTGCAGTACAAAACGATAGTATCGCTTAATATTCAAGGGGCGAAGTCAAATTCCTGTCGATTCGCCATGATTGGAGATGGATTAGATAGGCCAAGGGCTATAGTGTCAAGTTTAAGTAAATGTAGTGTGAGGAAATAAAAAATAGAAGTCTTTGGAAAGCCGAAAACGTGAGTGCGGCACTGGAGATGAATAGTATATTTTGTAACGTAAACATAAGTTAAAATCATCATCACCATTTTAGCCACAAGAAGTCCACTGCTGAACATTGCCCTCCCCCAACAATTAGCGTTACATCAGTTACATGGATAAAGATTAATAATAAGTAAAATTACAATCTATTGTAATTTTTATAAATTCTTTAATAAGTTGGGTTTCTGTGTTGGAAAATTAAACTCGATGTAACCTGAATATTAATATGAACACATTACTTAGGCTGTTTTCAAAGTTAAGATTTATTATGAAGTTTTGAAAAATGTAAGTGTTTTACTATTAGAAAATTTAGTGATGTACTTATTTAAAGAAATACGAATCGAACTCATTGCCCAGTCATCGAGGGAGTTCAGTTTTTAACGGAGGCTTTACACCTCAATGTTATAACTTAAAAGAAGTCCATCCCCTAGACCAGGCCTCTATAGAGGGGTTATCGCGCCGGTCGGCCGCACCGACATTGTCCATCTCGAAATAATTTATTCAGTAACTCGTGATTGGTTCGTTGCTCGTATTTCGGTACCATCTGATTTCTCATGAACGTGTCAAATAATGTCAGAGCTGCTGGTAAAACAGTAATGGGTTTCACTGGAAAATGTACTTGACTCAGATGGATGAAGAATTCATTGATTTTTATGTCAAATAAACTATTTTTTTATTTTTGTTGCGAAAACCTAGAAACGACTCGACGTTAAGTAATTTATCAAGATAAATAATGTAGGTAGGTACCATATTTTTTTTAGTTGTACTTAGTTCTTGCGCGACTTTGCTACCAAATACGAGACGTATACGTAATAGTGTTGACTGTGCCAATTGAACGAAAATTCGTTGTCTATAGATTTTTGATGACTTTTGTATTAGTAACTTATTAGTAATCTGTAGTTATATTATGCCATGACATATAGGGACAAAAAAGTTGCATCTTATATAATTTAAAATCTATTTTAATTGTTTCCTCCTTTACAAATGTCTTGCACAGCCTGTATATTAATACGTGCAGGCAGAAGCGGGCCGTTTGTAGCGCCGTATAATTCAAATTCTTACGCTAAAGACCCAACTCTTGACAAGATCTTCTTAACAAGAATCTCTAGTACTGCGAGTCGTCGCAGCAAAGTTCTAGAGAAAGTTTTAATAGGGCAGGCATATTAGACGGAATGATCTAATTTTAAGACATGCGGACTTGTTATTTCGTTCTCTTTGATATTTTATGTTTCTGAAGAATACATTTCAATATCTAGGTTTCTTATTGAAATATTACAAAGTTAAAATCAATTGACTCCAATGCCCGCTTGCATTTCAGCACATTCTGGGAAAATTGATCTTGCTTCAAATAGTTTAATTATCCTGAAATGACTTAAAATTAATTGGCTCTTTACATGTGTCCTCGACATTTGGAACCTACCTGGAACCAGGTCAAGGAAAATACATTTACTCTTTTTGGGTTTTTATGAAAGACAAGGCAGGTATTTGACCGCAATCGCACCTGGTGTTAAGTAAGATGCAGTCTAGGATGGTACATATCTGCCCTGTAGATGCCTATTCACTCTCGCCTTGAAAAGGCCCGGATTATAGTGTTCAGGAAAGACAGCAGCAGGCAACGAATTCCAGTCCCTAGCTGTTCGCATTATAAAAGAGCCATCGAAACGCTTAGTGCGAGCTGGTAGAATTACTTTAAGAGGGTGTTACAAAATCAGACGGCAATAATTTACACGTTTTATTTACTATGAACGTAATATTGGTAGTATGTTCATATTGTACGAGATTCTCGAATTTATATTAATTGCACACATTATTAAGATCGTATATAACAAGACGTCACAAGTTAAAACGAGGCCGCGCCAAAGTAATTTATGTTCGGAGACGTAAGTTAAGGGCTGTGCTGGGTAGCGTCAGCAAAATAATCTGAAAACGTATCGAACACACGGTTAATATAATTCGCAATGCACCCACGTTTATTTTTATGTTTTAAAAATCCGCTAAACTATAGTATTTTTGTTTCATACTCAAAAATAGTTTTCTTTATGAAGTTTGATTGTAGTAGTTTTAATAGTCTATTCCACCTTGATCACCTGGCTTCGATCACCCATGGATAAGATGACCTGCATGAGCAAAGTGGAATCCATTTAAATTATTATTTTAGTTTCCTTTGATCACCTATAAATAAATCACACCTCCTCTAAATAATCACATGTTTAAATTTTATATTAACTCGTTGAATTACTTACTTGATTAATTTTATATGGATGTTTGTTACATTTAAAATGAGAATCGCTTTTTGAACAAATAATAAAGCACAACCATTAATAAAAGGTTAGCTTTAATGAAAATGTCTTTTCCACTACATGTTGCTTTGATAAACTGCTATCACTTGAAGCGGTGGCATACATTCTGAATGATTTATTATTTCCAACTATGTCTCACTTCGCTAACTCGCGTCATGCTAACCGTACGCAGTCACGGTATGTTGTGTAAATAACAATGATTTATTATGGGAGTGAAGTGATTAGACTGGAAACATTACCGTTGAATGAGGGACAGAGGTACTTACTATGGATACGAGGATCGTGAATTCGATGACATTACCACTTTTTTACGTATCATAATTATCTTAAGCAATAGATTTTAAACATTTATCGGATGCTCAAAATTAGCTTTTAGATATTATTTTCATGAAAACATGAGACCGAGTTATTAACGTTCCATTTCAACTAAAATAGAGAAAAAACGGGACTCAACTAACACTAACAGTGTAACAGAAGACAATATGAGGGTGGTCGAAAATATTCAAGCCCACCCTAACGGATGACCGAGCCGCCAGTCTGCTTGTGACCCCGGCTATATAGCATAGCAGCCAAAACGTCAAATCATGAGTATCTACATAAATTACAAAAAATGTCGCGTTGAGACCCGTGTTTTCTCTATTTTAGATGATACCGTCTTGTTCTTCAAAAGATTCTAAATTGGGAACTTAAATTGAGTCTTGGTTGATTGGACCTTGACTGTAAAATGTTAATAACCAAGCGTAGGTACTAAGTTGCGTCACAGAATTTATTAAGTATTTCTGAATTAAATGATTTTCCATTTGACTCTGAAACAAAAAGTTTTAATTCACCACACATTTTGAACTCTAAAAATATGCTACGCGTTGTCAGTCAGATTGATGTATGTGACGGGGCATATTTGCATATTAATAATATATTACCGAGCACACGCACACTGCAACTACACGCAGTAGGTCAGCAGGCTTTGATAAATGTGCGAATAGAAGGACTGAGCGAGGTGACTTGATTACGATTTTGCTCAAATTTTAATCAAGCTTAGGCCTTGGTACTGTTACTTATTTTGTGGCTTAGGTTAATTTAAAGAAAAAATAAAAAGAGAGTTTACTCAGATTAGTCAAATCAAATCAAATCAAATCAAATCAAATCAAATCAAATCAAATCAATCAATTTCTTTATCTGAGCGCAAATTACAATAAAAAATCCTTTGCAAATCCTTATTAAATAATTTTATAGGGAGTCTTTCTAAGTATGGATGAAACAAAACTTTTTATTCTACTGCTCTAATGAAACAATTTTCTTCAAGAGAAGGTAGTTGGAATCGTTAAATAAATGTAACTTTTCCATTCAAATTATCATCACGATTTTTTATTGAAATTTTATTCTTTTTGTAGGAAAGTTGTTGCATTTGAGCAGTAGAATCAATCTTTTTTGTTTCATCCATACTTAAAAAGACAACCTGTATACTTTTTTAATAAAAAAAGCAAATAATTCACTAGAGTGTGTGTGCGAAGCTTACAAAGTGTAGAGCGAACATACTGAGTAAGTACAACTCCATTGCGCCCCGAGGCGGTATGTTTTTAATAACACCTATCGTGATTTATAGGTCAAAAAGCTTAGTTACTTTCCGAATATTAAGCCTTATGAAATTTCAGTCACTTGATAAGGGTGTTGTTGGGATAAATATAATTTAATACGCTTTTCGGCGCCGCAGTAATACTGAATAGTTTCATCAAGTTATCTGTTTTGGTTTGATTAATTAACGGTTTCTGTTGGTGTTTAAAATTAACGTTTAATAAGTTCATTTTCATATTGTATCATAATGTAAAGGCATGATTTTAAAGGGCGAAAGGCTACCAAATATTTTTTTATATTGTGTATAAAATGCTGGTAGTTTAACCATTTAAATACTTTATTGAAATGGTGCTGACATAAAATCAGGAAAAAACTTCAGCAGACAGAAACAAAATTTTCGGGCTATGTCTACGAATTGACATAGTGAAGGATCGCACCTATAATAAGTTACAGACTTTAAGCCTAGGTGCAGACCACCGACTTTTAGTTGGCCGATAGTTGAGTCGTGCTTTTAATCAGTATGGAGATGTATGAAAGTGCGCACATTACACCGATTTAGTATCGACCGATTCTTCATACAAATTAAAATCGGGCCCAACTATCGGCAAACTAAAAATCGTTGGTCTGCGCCTAGGCTAAAATATAGTGCTCTACATGAGTAACCAGTCCTTCCGCTAAGAGAGTCATAATAATTTGATATTGAGTAATCGAGGAGTAAAAGGATTGTTAGTGATTTTTTTAATTCAATAACGATTCATACGACCAATTGTTAGGGAATCTGTCCAGTCTTTTCAAATCCACTCGTTTAAAACCTAGGTATTATATTACACAGTGTGTGGACATTAACAGCATACTCCAAACGCTATGGCTTAGTTGGCCAAACGTGCGAACGGTCGAACATTCAATTGCAGCCGCAGACTGACGCCGCAACGTACATTCTACAATAGTCAGGTTTGCATTAACACGTTGAAAATTAGCGCTCGACCGCAGATTGTTGACGGGAATGTAACAAAACTCTGGTTGTCTGGTTACTACGTTTATTAACTAAACCACTCTTTAAAAAGAATAGTTAAAAATACCCTCAAACTGCTTTAAGGTCGAATCTATCAAGTTATATTTTCTACGGAATACTTACCTAAATAAATTGGCTCGGCTCGCGGTTTATTAATTAAATAATCTTTTCGTTCTCAAGTTACTACGGTTATAGTTGAAAGTTATTGTCTACATTCTGCATTACTAAATATTATGTATAACCTTCATTCAAAATGAAGGTAAAACCTGGTAAAACCATTTTGATAAACCCCTGCTAAGAACCATTCAACCAGGCTTTTATTTGCCAAATAATTTTTAACTATCAATGATGCACACACTCGTATGGTAGCAATAATATTGACTATTGAGACGAGTTAAGCTAGCTAATTTAAAGCTGTTTTTAGTGCTTTTTTTTTATAAATTTAGTGGTTCATGCTTATAAATACAATAAAATGGTTTTTTTTTCAGGTAGTAAGCGGTCAAGACTACGGCAGCGTCTCTGCAAAGGTGAGTAGCTTATATTTGTAAAACATTGTAATTTTGCGTATTTTTTTCTTATCCTTAAGTTATCAAATACTTTGTACATTCTTGATCAATAAAAACAATTTTCATTAAAAAATCAAACAAATGCAGTTACAAATCAGATGATGATAATATCTCAAATACGATAAATCATTAGTAGGTAAAAAAACGATTTCTTTGGACAAAAGAAGATCTCACTTTAATGGTTTCCTAACTGTTGTTAGTCACGACAAGTTCGCGTTAAACCGCTTCTTTTATTGTTTTATAGCGCTTTAGTTGATGTCGTACGTAATAGATCCATTTAATGGAGATTTTATCGATAGTTTTAACTTAGCCAAGTTGATTTCTAGAATAAAACTGCGAACGGCAATGTAAATGTACGTCACTGTTTTACAGATTCTTGACTTCTTTCCGTCTAAACAACTATCGTATCTGCTACTAATTAGGTACTGTTAGTAACTCGGCCTGAGTTGCATCATCTTACATAAACTTTAACTATCGTCAAAATCTTTCAAACTCCATACAAAAACTCCTGTTATAGCCACGGTTAAAGTAAGATGGTGCGACTCTGCCTGAAAGTAATATCATACTAACACGAATATGTAGATTTTTTATTCAATATAAAACTTACGCAATATTTGTATTTAATGTGAGTGAACCCATAGGCAAATCCTAGTATTTTTATCTAGAGCCTGATTTAGCATATTTGGCTCTGCAATCAAACAACCAATCTCAAAGATTGTGCTCCAAAAAAATTCCCAAATCACAGCCACTTCAACTCCGTCTGTCTCCATCGTCTGTACTTCTGTAGTATTAAAGAAAATTAATTCTTTTGTTGCTTAGTTATCTTGAGTGTTAGCTCTGTTTTTACAAACAAAACTGGAGTTTTTTCGAGATTTTTCGCGAACATTCTCAAAGTTGCGCGCCAATTAGATGCTCTGATATTCAAATGTACCGAGTTTTCCATTAGCGAAGCATGGTTGCGTTGTAAAACTCAGTAAGCTTCAATACGGATGAGTCAATTTTTTTAAAAAACTTTCAAAACTAAAGTTAGTAGATAGTTACCTGAAAAATCTTAGGCTGAGTTGCACCACCTAACTTTGACCGTAACTATGACGATAACCGATGTTTTTTGTATGAAGTTTGACAGATTTTTGACGTTTGTCAAAGTTAAAGTAAGATGATACATGATGAGGAAATCATTAATGGTTACCATTTAGGTAATTATTAGACTTACGGTAAGAGCAACTTGCTGTGATAGTATTTTTATTTTACTGTGGGTAGTTGTTTTTATGTTCTCTATCTCTATGATGCAGTGCCTACTTAGGATAATCGTACACGTTTTCTTTAAAAAGTAACTCATTTTAGGTACTAAGATGTTTTTTCTCCATCTGCCTCGCTTATCCTTTTACGTTGGGTCGGCTTTCCCAATAATGCATAATCAAATGGCGGAATTTGATTCTATCTGGAACGTCTAGTTCAAGGAGTCGAAATACATTCTTGTCCTTTTGGACATTCGTCATATAGGTGGTTTAAGGTCGTCCATTCCCCCTTCTTCTTCTTTTCTAGGTACTAAGATTATGCAATACAATTTTGACAAAAAACAAACTTGCACGGTTCTAGGCCGGGCCAGCCATGTAACTTCTGGCCTTTCATGCCCTCGAAGGTTCCTCTAAGGGTTTTTATTTCAACAGGTTGGGAAGTCAATGGAAATAACGCCTGCGATGTTTGCTGAGCCATTAAAGGGTGAGGGAACCGTAAAAGCTTTCGCTTTCAATATTTGCATGTTTTTGTACGCGTTGAATCGTACGATCACTCGAGTTCACAATTAAATTGGAGGTATTTTCTATATGAATAGAAAAATACTTATTTACGTAGCCAATGACCGTTCCGTTTCTAATCCACTCGGCTTCTTTTTAACCGACTTAAAAAAGGAGCACTCCTCCTTTTTCTGACTATTTATGTTGCATGGAGTTTGTTTTTCCGCTTAATATGACTTAAATACTTACTCCCAATAATAAACGAAATAATTATTACAACCACGAATAAGTAACTTACCTTGAAAATTTAAATAACAGCCGACTTAGGCTGTGTCGCACCATCTTAGGTACTTTAATTTTGACAAACGTCAAAAATCTGTCAAGCTCCATACAAAAAACGCCGGTTATGGTTATAGTTATAGTCAAAGTTAGGTGGTGCAACTGAGCCTCAGTAAACTTTTCATAAAGCAACCCTAGCAAGTTGTATTACCAATTTTTTACAAATTCTTAGTCAAATATTGTCAAAACCCCACTAATTATTCCATTACAACTACATAAACTACTTTAAACATCTGCTCCAGTAATTTATATTTCGATATTAAATTGTATTTCCAGAGATTACTCCTGATTGCCTCTTTTCAATATTCATTAAGAGATGATTTATTTTTAAATAACATAATTTCAGGCTGGGTTGCACCATCATACTTTAACTGTGACAAACGTCATAAATCTGTCGAACTCTATACAAAAAACACCGGTTATCGTTATAGCTACCGTTAAAATTAGGTGGGGCAACTCAGCCCCTAAACTCAACCCTTAAACTGAATCTAAAATTTACTATAAAACTGAGCTTTATTAAGAGCACAGTTCTTAGTACCAGACACTTTTTTGACTAAACTTAAATTCTAGGAAGGATTTTAAAATGCTTTCTAGGTCACAATATTTCGCTGGCTTACTCGACCTTAATTACCATTAGGTAAGGACGTTATTAAGCTACATTTTAAAATGAAATCAAGACGTAGACTTACCATTTGTTTGTCTCTTAAAAATTTAGACTAATTCCACAGCTAGATGTGGGTCCTTTGTTCTTCTAGAATGTTTGCATGTAGCCTCAAATTCTAGTTCGTAGAAAACAGAAAGCTCATTACGTTAATCATTATTTTTCTGTAAAATATGAGAATTACGCTACATTTCTGCTTCTGGGATTATCAGTTGGATTGACAATCCTTACAGATAGCAACTTAATCCAAATACATAGATGGTAAACTTTTGACTTATCTCACATTGCACTCACGTTACACGGAGAAATAACCTAAGACTGTTTAGAAAAAAACCTAGACCATAAGCATTATCAATCAAAATTCTAGACAGAATACCTTCTTAAATCACGTTTCTTTTTCTTTTTTATAGGCTTTTTGATCAACGACAAAGAAATTAAATTAATTATGACTATCTATGGGCGACGGTAATCACTCACCATCAGGTGATCCGTCTGCTCGTTTGCCTCCTGTCACATAAAAAAAAAATATGTAGATCATCTAAAAAGTGTGTTCGAAAGTGGCTAAGTTGTATCATCACTTAGCATGAATTTTGGATTTGCCGTAACATTTAAGCTATGGCATAAGATAAGATCCTTCTGTTTGAGTGCGCTGCGTACATTCTCGAAACAAATTGTGCGGAATTCATCACGTTATTGTTTTATCTCGCGACTCCAAATATTTGATGTCACTTCGTTGACATTTCGGAGATGATGCGCGTCATTTGTGAGTTTATACGGTTTTAATGTGCAGATTTTGATATTCAATAACCATTTTTATAGCGGCAAATGAAATCTAGCGTTCTTGCCGTTTTTATTAGTTTTTTTTACCTATTGAACAGTTTGCTTTGATATTGACAGTGGACCATGCATGGTGAACTCGCAGTGAAAAGTTAACATGTTTGCGCTGGAAAATAAAATTAATAATACTGAAAAAATATCTGAGATGGAAAACTTATTATAGAATGAAAATACTTCAACTATCATAACTAAATATGGTTGGTTACTCCGAAATGAGTGGAGACTGTAATATGGCTATTTTACCTTCAACTGTCGAAACCTATATAAATTCGTCCTTGACTTAAGAACGTAGTTATCTGATCAAGCAACTTTGTAAGGGCGAAAATGTATTCCCGGAAAACAGTTTACTTTTCCCTTAAAAGGGACATACAGGGTGGAAAAGTGATCTCCCTCGATTATTTCTAAACTATACAAGAGAGAGTTACTGATCCTGTAAGTGCCTCATGAGCTTTATCAAATGGTATCAATAATTGGTCACAGAATAAACTGGACCTATCCGAAAATTCAATGTTTTACAGCTACCGTTTGATAGAGCTCGTGGAGCACTTTCAGGATCAATAACCAGTTTTTCGATATCTAGTATAGTTTAGAAATAATCGAGTGAGATTGCTTATCGTTTCCACCCTGTATAATGACAAAATCGTTACCTTCGCGTCCCGTCGCACTGAACTACCGTTAACATTGCCCGATCACTCCCTGATGGGAACTCTGAACTATCCCGTTATTATTGAAATTAATGAAAGTTTACGGGCTCGTGCTGTAAACGAATGTCGAACCATTAACTCTAATGATGTAATTTTCTGTTAGCGAGCCTCTTTGCGACGCGGCGCAAGTCATGGATAAACGGAGAGAACTGTCAATAAATTAAATTAATAAATAAGAAAAATATTTGTGCTTTGTATCCATAGTTAGTATATTTCAGTTTCTGATTCTTTAATTCGTCGTTCGTTCGTTTCAATCAAAGGACGTTTACTACTGGACATAGGGCTCCAAGGAGTTTGACAACTGTCGGTTTTGTGCTGCCCGCATTCAGGTGCATCCCGCGACCTTCACTCATGCGCTTTGAAAATTTCAGTCAAACAGTTAATACCTACCTACATAATTTGATCCCACTTCTGAAATTCAACCTCGAGTCTATGTATTAAGTATAAATTAAGTTTTAAGATCTTTTTATAATACAAGCCTTATGTAGGTACCTACTAGTTACACTAATTGGGTCTTATTATGCTGTATAGAAGTTATTAGATCTATTAGTTTTTGCTGCTTTATGCCATCCAGTTAGTGCCGCTATAAAGGCAAGCGTCCCCGAGTTTACGGTTTCTTTTAAATCTTCATGTTTAATGTGCCAGTTGGTCGGATTAAAATACGTAAATTTAAAAGCTCGTTAAGGTGTGCTGCGAGATGTCGCCATAGTAAAACTGGTATCTTCTGCGGTATAGCTGGTTTATTATTTTGTGACCTGTCTTATGGATAGCTAGAGGAAGGTTAACAGTATTAATTCTTCTGATTAGTTTGGTATAGGACTTGAAGCTTTTAATTAATCTACCGCTAATAGCTACGTAAAGGTTCACTTTGAAATGCTCTCTTTTTCTTGAAGTTTTCGTCAAGCTGCTAGCTGGGTGTATTCATGCTAAGTAATCTTATCTTTGCTAAATTCATAAATCATAAGTAGGTCAAATAAGTTATTGTTCTTCATCATGCATCGCGTTTCGAAGATATTTTATAAGGGTTACACAAAAAAAAAACATTTACCGTTCTTAGTTATCCAAATCTCAAATAAATTAAAGCTTTAGAGTTATATCTCACATGATGGACAGTGATGATCAGACCGAAGGTGGAAGCGAGTTTCACTCTGAATCTGTGGTAAAGACCACAGAAGAACTATATTACCTTTAACTGTCAGAACACAACAATGCTATTAACATACATAGTTTGTATGGCTTTGTATGACGACAGACTTAGGAAATTCTTAGAAAAATCATCGCTTATAACTTGGACCACACCCAAGGAAGTGAAATTAATGTGAAGAGTGTTGCCCCCGGCCGGGCCGAATAAGTACGGATATTGTTAACATTCAGCTGTTAATAATTCATTTGGATCCGGGCGGGGCGTAAACCGGTTTGATGTTAGACTAGTGCATGCTTTAGTGATAGGAAATAAATGTAAAATTAACTAGCTCTTTAAATCCTTAGCCCCAAGCTATTCAGTTTAGTTCTCCCCAACCTGTCTGGCCATTGTGGTGAGTCTAGGTAGGCCATATTATGTTTCATTTGCCTCTAGTAAATTAGAGAGCAGTCCTTCAGTGGAGTGGAGACTAAATTATAACTGATGATGAAGCAGTTTAGTGGCGACAATAGAAATTTCCTTTGTTCATTTCGCCTGGCAAGTGAAATGTCGTGGGTTCGAGTCCCGCCTTGGGTAGTTCGATTTTTTCAAGTTGTTTATTTAAAACTTCGCTAGATCGTTGGTTTCACATGATTTCACTTAATTAATGCCTTTGTCTATCATATTATTAACATTGCCTTTAGCAAGATTCAAATCTGCAATATTTGGCTTGTGTTCTTATAGCAGTTTATGGTTTTGTTTGTTTTGCATTGTTTATAATTTAAGAGCTTAAAATTGTTTTATTAATACCTAAATATCGTGTGTAGAAAACAATAAATTAATTTGCAATATTAGTTCTTAGTATTCAGTTACGTTATTAAATTCTGCACAAAACTAACATTGTTACCGTTTCGGATAGTAATTAGAATAATGAATCGGGCTAGTATTTCATGTATTGCCAAAATTATACTAAGAATGTTTTGTTTGTGATTTGATCTGAAATTTGATAGATGCCGCAGGCTTGCTGTGAATACCTGATAATTACAATGGTGGTGGTTTAATTCCATAAGCGTTAGAAAATTAGTATTGGTACCTAGTTTGTAATGAAATGTTGCCATAGTACGTATGTTAGCATGAGAGAATAAAATCAAAAAATGCACTGTGACAAATGTATGACTAGCGGTTCGCCCCGGATTCGCCCGTGGTAGGGGAGACCTAGGAGAGTTGTGACAATTTTTACTTTAGGGGCCATATCTCGCTCAAATTTCATTCCACAGCTATGAATCATACAAATTAATGTAGCGCCGTTCCTTCTGTTTTCTAAACAATAAACAAATTTAACTAAAGTGTTAGGGTTTCTGAGAAAATCAACAAAATCTAAGACAACTCCCTCTGTCACAACTCTCCTAGCACCGAGGTAAGTTGTGACAGGTACCGAGGTGAGTTGTGACAGCATTGTATTTCATCTATTACATATAAAAATACCATAATACTCAATCAAATATGATTTTTTAGCAAAAAAGTACTTTAATCATCCTTTAGTAACAATTAAATCAAATAGTTATAGGATGTCGTTACACAGATTGAGCCACATTTCTCCAGCTTTTATTTTTCTCCCACGATACTGGATTTTTTCAATTTTATTTTTAGCTAATATTATAGTCACTTAATATAGGTATTTTCTTCTTTTTCTGTAAAAATAAAATAGTCGCGGTGGTATAATCCATAGACGGAGCTTCGCCTTCTGGGTTTACTTGATATGCCTCTTTCTTCTTAATATATCTTGACAAGTTTAGATTGTAAGAGGTCGCAGCATATCTAAAACTTTAACCCTTTTTAACCTAATCACTTCATAAGCCAGGTTCTATATTTCGACTCCAGCAAGCAGTTCCTCTATATGGCATTCATGTATGTATAGTTATTAGGCATTCAGAATCAAAAAAGTAGCAGCAGGCAATTATGAACCTATTATTAACACACAAAAAAAAACATCTAAAAACATCGTGGAAATGGCCCATCAGAAAAATTAAGTAAGCTAGGAGAGTTGTGACAGGCTGTCACAACTCTCCTAGGTGTTTAAAATGACGACTTGGTTCGAATAATAATTTTTATTTTCTAAACACGATGCGCACACAAAATATCAGTGCTACATTTTGAGACCTGACTAACTATGCAACTTGAGAAAAAATAACACAACAGTGCACATATACTAAAACATGATATAAATTGAAATAAAATTTTGACGAAAAACTTACTTTTCGCATTTTTTTGTACACATACGTCATATTTACGTAACCGTGCCTCTAGCACCGCCCGCAGGTACTTAGTCAAGAAGAGCGTCTTAAAAGAGACAAACAAGCGTTTTTTCCAGCTTCCTAACTATATTAAGTAAGGAGAAATCGTCCTTGTCACAACTCACCTCTGTCACAACTCTCCTAGGTCTCCCCTACATATAGCCTAAAGTTCTTCTTCTTGTCGTGTCGACAACAAACCTACACAGTGTCGGCCCAAAACTCCGCCACAAGAATGGCCTTTAGTACTTGGGGATCACGTACATTACTAACAGTGAAGAATTTTTGAAATCGGCCCTGTAAGTTCCTGAGATTAGCTCGTTCAAACAAACAAAGTCCTTAACTTTAAATATTAGTATTTATAGATAGAATTTCTTGCGACATCGAATGATCTTACGATCAACACGGTACGACTTGCAACGTTAATCTGTACGAAATCGTATCGTATCTCCAGAACGTACGAGGCTTTGGACTTGACAGGTCACTCACACGCTCTTGATCTATTTTCACTTCCATAAAATTTACAGGTGCCTACTCCAATAGTACTTCTCAACTTCCCTAAATACCTTTCGCTCCTTAATATGATAATCCCTACTCAACATGCGTTTTACCGTATTTACATGAAGACCCTTATGAAAAAGCGGCTCAAAGCAAAAATGTCCCATATACTGCGGGTAGCCGGAAATTAACTTACCGGAGCAACCCGGATCCGCTATGGGTGCCGAAAATTTTAATTTCAAGAAGAGATGTGTGTAAAATTATATCGACATCGATGCACCCGTGCGTGCTGCTGCCTTTCCTGAACACTTTAATCCGGGCCTTTTCAAGGCGAGAGTGTATGTATAGCCACTTACAGGGCAGATTACCATCCTAAACTACATCTCACTAAACACCAGGTGCGATTGTGGTCAAAATACTTGCCTTGTCTTGTAAAAAAAAAACTACCTATTTAATAATTATGTTATCTAATTCTGATTGGCATTAGTGGTTTTAAGCTCTATTCATTTTACAAGTAACGTTTTATCAGCCATATTCTTAATGTTTGTGTTTTTTTCAATCGCCAATATTTACGAGACTAAAATTTACGTCGAACCTATTGTTAAATGAAAAGGATATCTGCGTTAACTGCGGTGTCAGTTAGCTGATAATTAAACATCATTCAATCAGTGTTAATTGTGGTTCCATTTCCCATTTACATAATGAAATTTTACTAATTTTACTACAGAGCCTTACCTACATAATTAATGAAATACCTGATTTGGAAAGCTAACTAAAATTATGTAATCCTATCTCAATTCTCTAGTGGTTTGTGTTGTTGTTATTCTGTAAAATATATTAATTAATTACCATAATTTCTTATTATTACTTTCCACAATTATTTTTATCGATCATCGATAAACAAACACAGGGACATTCCTATTTCCTTACAAAAAGGCTGACCTAACCTCTCAACAAGCTGGCGCGAAAACAACTTAGCTTTTTGCGCTCATTTTCGTGTTCTCCCTTATTCGCAACATAAGTAGTTTCTCGTATAGTGCGAGTATAGTTTCCCAAGTCTTTTAGTTTTCATAATTAACTGTTTTCATTTTACGTCTCATTGAAAATACAATCTTTTGCAACAATATAACTAAGCTGCGATGCACGTGTGTTTAAACTGAAAACTTCAGCCGTGCTTCGACTTATGGTGGGTGGGGGAGTTAGTTTATACTTTTAAAGATGTTTCAAGACTCCTCTATTATGTGCTGGTACAGGCAATTTCTTACAAAACTTGCGCGCAAAAAGCAAATCTAGTATGAAAATCATCAAACTTCTAATGCTCGTAACTCAGTTCAGACTGAGTTTAGAGGTATACTTACATGCTGTAATAAGTTTGGTTTATTACACTATTTTGTAATCAAAAAATAAAGTCTGTTCGATGGCCGCGCGAAAAAAAAAGACGCCACCTTCCATACAAAATCTGGCATTGCCATTTATTGAATAAAAACTTATCCTAAATACAAGAAACTTATGAAATTATTATTTGGTATTAAATTACAATGATAACAAATTGCGTTTTGAACTTAAGATGTGGTTTGCTAATTACTTTCTCATTTGGTTCAGTATTTTAGCTGTGTCATTGGGTTAGAAAAAAAAATGTTTGTCACCAACAAATTAACAAGTAATTTTAAGTAAGTAATGCATAAAATATACTCATGTAGTTACTGTGGATCATCTTGTGTAGTTAGGCTCTTAATTAAACGATTTAAACAATTTTTAATTCAAATCTGTAAAGTCTATATTGAGAATCGAACCATTGTCAGTCAGGTAGGGATAGTCCAATCCGACCGCGCCAATATTAAAAGTACAACAGTAGAAGCACCAGTAACACAGTAAAATCAGCATGTATTATTAACGTGTGTAAAGCTATGTTGTACTATAGTTCTAGAGTTCGAACTTTGTTAAATAAGCCGCAAGCTTTGCTGTGTGCTGGTGTGGGTTTCTTAGCAAATTGATTTTGTAGTGGTTTGTAAGCTATGTGCATTAATTTTCCACTCATTATTATCAGAAGTGGCAACAATCCTAAAATTCCCAAACCGTTTTCTGATTAAGAAAAGGAAAATACTGGAATTATTAACTTAAATCTGTTTAATGATTTGTCGGCAGGAGTATTCATACCATGCCCGTGAACATCCCGGCAGCTTAGAGTAGGCGCACACCGTTGATTTTTAGTTGGCCGATAGTTGTGCCCGATTTTAATTTATATGAAGAATCGGCCAAATCGAATCGGCGTAGTGTGCGCACACTCCTATACATGCCCATACTGATCAACTGCCTGACTAAACTATCGGCCGATAAAAAATCAACGGTGTGCGCCTACTCTTAATGTCAGTGGCTTTATTTGAAATCATGTCAATGACATAGATTTTCTATAACTTTCGGCAACATGTCAAAAGTCGACGACTCATGTCGGCGGGTTTAGTGTAGGAAGACTATATTAATGCTACATGTTTCTGTAGCTCCTTAATATTTCTAGCTTCATTTTGACATCTGAATACTCTTCCAGATAGATCTCGAATGTAAATAATTTCATATTTATGCTTTCGTGACTCGAACTCAGCGAGAACGAAGATATATTTCTGAATAAATATTGTAATTGTATGAATAATACTGATGTTGATCAATGAGTTGGAACATTAAGCTAAGTCAAAAAACGGTGAGCTTGCGAGACTCCTATGTTGAATAAATTCTTTCTGTTATATTTTAGACTCGATATTCAGATGATTAAACCCATTTAGAAATTAAACAGTTCAGTTACTCGTACCTACCTAGGTGATTTCTATAAATACATACCTTTAAACATATTTTTCGAGGGTCGCTCAAGCTGGTGTATCGCATACTTGATTTTATTTTTCTATTATGGGTTTGAGTTTTGCTCGGGGCAAATGTTGTATAATGAGCATTTATCCACAGATTATTACATGCTAGCGACCCGCTTCAGCTATGTACGGGTACTGTGTACTATTCTAAACCTTTTCCATTAATTACTCATCTACTACTGAAAACTGCGTTAAAATCTGTTGCGTAGCTTAAAATACAGACAGCGGGAGCGACTTTGTTTTATACTTTGTAAGGATTCAAAATAATACATACTAACTCATACTTATCCGTTAACTGGCTGCCATAATACAAGCTCTACTTTATTTCAGACTAAATTACAAAATGATTATCACAGCAATTATGTTTTTAACAAACGGCGTCTAATACTTACTCATTCAAAGATAAGCAAAAAAATACTTACCACAATTTCACCCTCGAAAACAAACAAATCATCCAACACCACTTAAATTTTAATGCCCCAATAAAATGTGTCTGCGATAACCAACTCGAGCAGTTATTAGCGTCGCGATCCGTATCAAGTGAAGTACCCAAGAGTTGCATGTCACTTAGTAGTTAACTGTCAAGCGGAGCTGGGACTTGGAACAGGTGTTGAGAGTCATTTTACCGGCGAGTGCACAAATTAGCTGAGTTGGAATTAACACTCTAGCTTTTGGAGGGAAATGCATATCGACTTAGCATAAGCTTTTTAAAAATGCACCTCTTTAGAGCTTTTGGCCACAATATATCAAAACATTATAGGTAGTATCTTCATACCATCGTATTCGATTCAAAGGTAGTCAATCTTGTATAAAAAAATCGTTTAACCAAGCGAGTTATTTTTAGTGCAACCTTTATAGGTAGCTCTGATTTTTCCCTAAGGCCCAGAACAGACGGTGAAACGAAACTGCAACTGATTCTGATGAATGAAACTGAAACTTTCAAACTGGTCGCGACATGTTCGGTCTCTCAACGGACGCTATGGCAGAAACTTAGATGCAACTCAAAAGTAACTAGCAGTTGCAGTTTCGTTGCAGTTGTGTTTCACCGTCTGTTCTGGGCCTAAGATAATAATTGTCAACATTGTTATGTAATAGTCTTAATATCAATATTCTACACCTTATTTAATACTATGTGTGGACGGAATGTCTAATTCAAGTTTTACTCGCTCGTGATTTCCATTTATCTCAGAATATTAGTAACGTGGTTAAATAAAACAACTCGTTAGTTTTCATTTTGTTTTATTAAAATGTTTAATCTGTATTTCGGTAAGTACGTTATTTCGAAGTCGAGACTTCTATTAGACTAGTTAAAAAAATTGTGCACGGGTTTTAAACAAACATCATTCGACGTCAATTCACAATCTTACTCAATTATCGTTAGAAAAACATACTTAAAGGGTCTACGTCAGAGGTTCAAAACATAGCGAACGTAACTATCAAAAATAATGACGCTTACTTTATTTTAGTTGATGATTCTATAACTTTACCATGAGTTTACAATTTAATATTTATTTTACTAGTAGTCATGATTTTGTCTACAAACATAGTAAAAGTAATTTATTTTTCAAAATAAGTCAACATTCAAAGGTCTTCTGCATTTTTCTACACACGTTTGAAATTTCAGCTGCTTCTACAGACGAAATTAAAAGGTTTCACCTAATACATGAATAGAGAACACCATGAAAATTATACAATTATAGATCACAGTACACAAATCACAATAAATAGGGGAAACAACGATACTTTCGGGCTCAGTCGTGGTGTGATGAAACCGAGGATCATTACAACCTGTTACACCGTTTCCTAACTCTATGTACATATTTACAAACGCTATTGGTCCGTCTATGTTAAGAAAAAAATTACAAACGTCTACCGGTTAATCATCATCAGATAAGTCTTTTATAGCTAAATGATGAGTTTACAACCATAGCGACCTTATAATGAGAGCTAACTTGTGAAGTTCACAAATGTTAAATTGCCTTTAAGCATATGACACTGGATGCAGTCAGGTCAAATGAATGCAGAACGCACTTGTCAGTTTGCGTTCTTTGCTCGTGTCCGCGTGCGATCTGACATCGCATCAATACATATTAATAATGTGTAGAGACCGACCAATGAAAACCTGACCGCAGAACAAGTGGCAAATCCTTTAAAGTGACTGGATCACTATGGTTCTCCTCTCGCCAAAAGTTTCGAGTCAACAGTATACAAGAGAGTTATTGTATTATAGAAAAAATTCTCCAATTCCTTCATGACATTCTTGCTAAAATAGACAGATCTTGATAATCGATTGATCAGTAGAGTACACTCGGAGACACTAAAAATTTCTTATCGATGGATTGTTATTGCTTCTAACTTGACAAATCAATGCGACGATAATTTTGGTGTCTCGTTAACTTACATTATTTCCTAAATTTTTCAATTCATTAATTTATTTCAGTCAAACAGATTGCACGCCTCGCGCCTCAATGCTGCCTAGACTGAAGTTGTTCATCACATATCTTACAATTTCCCTATTTTCAAGATTACAATTGTAATTAGGATGGATATGCGGCTGAGCTGCTGAATTATATACAATTTTCACATTAGTATAATATTTACAATAATTTACAACGTTACATAATTTCATTTCGTCCGCTACACTATTAACACTTTAAATTCACCCACTGGCGTCTTTACTATACGGATATGATTAAACTTTAGTTCAAGTCACTTCACTATTATAATGCCTTCTAAACGCAAGTGGCACGGGACAGTCTAAAAAGTTTAAATGTAGTCCGTCACACACTTGAGAAGGTCCGGCCCAAGTCACACGATCTCATCGTGATGGGCGACGTCGCTGCAACTGCCAGCCCGTTGCAGTCAGGCCCTCTGACGTCACACTCTCAACTCCTCCATTGTGACGTTGGACTTCGCGTTCAGTTGGGTGTTCTTCTTCGTGAGTGTACTCGTGTTGATCATCTGCATTTGATGCGCGGACAGCAACGGCTGGTTCTCTTGCAACTGGCCACTCGCTAGAGTATTTATATTACTCTTACCGAGCTTTGGAGGAGGTGGCGCCCTTGGCAGCGTTGCCATTCCCGCCACGTTATTGCTTGGAAGATCAGCAAACTCCGGGGGAGGTAGCTGATGATGAGAATGCGTATGATGATGACTCAAAATCGTAGCTGGATCGTTTTTTAAACTGGTCTGGTACGTTAATGCTCCTTCTAAATCACCACAAATGTTGTTCGGCATCTGTCCATTCTCTGCACGTTTTTTTAAATGCGAGCCATTTGCATGACCATCTTGGCCGTTCATTCTCGTTTTGTCCCTCTGGTAGTACACTCCAGCAAAGATGAGAACGTTTAGTATCAGTAACGAACACCCAATAGCAATTGTCACGCTAAGAGCAGTGGAGTACGCTGCAAACCCATCTTCAGGAGGCGATGTGGCGGATAAATCTTTATGTACATCAGTACTAACAGTACTTTGCGTTGGTGGATTCAGACCAATAATGTTGAAATTCAATGGGGAAGTTATATTTAAAACACTTAGAACTGGCACTTTGGTCGCAAGACCTGAATCGATGATAACATCGGTCGTCTTCTTGAAAGGAGGACTGAATGTTTTTAGAGTAGGTTGCGGTGATGCGTCTTCGTGTTCAAGCTGGTGATGAGACGAGGGTACGTCATCACCTCCTGGGCGATGGAGGTCTGGGACTAAATTCAGCCAGAATGAGAGTCTGCGAACAATGAGATCATAAGAATCTTTGCAATTGTGATTACCTGTGACTTTTTTGTCACTTTTACTAACCTGTGAGCTCTGTAATGATTCTTCAATTTGGATTTAGTGTCAATGTTGAGGTATTTCTTGTGGACAGCTTCATACGCAGTCCATTCGATGTTCTTCATCCGAACTCTTTCTTGTCTTCCAGCTCTTATCGGGTCGCTTTCTTGAGCTTCATTTGGGTTCCTAAACAAAGAAAAATCAACTGTTTTATGCTTTATTATAAAACGAGATTTTTGATCATCTATTTTCGGATCTTTACTACGAGCTATATACTTCTAGCTTTCTAAACCATATCTTACCCAGTTTTAGCAAAGTTTCCCCAGTACAGCATGACTGACTCGGACAGCGATACTTCGGCCTTAGTGTAGTTCCTTGAGAAGTGAGCTAGACCTCCCACCAGGGGTGCTCCGAATATGTACGGCAGCTCCTCACCGTGAATGCAGCCTTGTCGCTGTTAGAAGAAAACACTTTATTAATCTTTCTTGTTATATTATATTTTTTGCACGTGTGGCATTTAGTGTTTGAAATACATTAATGTTTGCATGAGATTTACCAATATTGTTAAACATAATAATATGCTTTAATTAATAATTTTCATTTTTTCTTTTCAGGTACAACATGTACGGGAAGGTAAGATTTCATTTATTCCCACTTTATTGAAATATTTTACATCTTATTCATACAGTTCAATATTTTAACAATGGGTATTTTATCTATACTAATATTATAAAGCTGAAGAGTTTGTTTACTTGAACTCGCTTATCTACCGGTCCGATTTGAAAAAATATTTCAGTGTTATATAGCCAATTTATCGAGAAAGGCAGGTGCGATTGTGGTCAAATACCTGCCTTGTCATGCTTAAAAAAATATACCATCACGCTACGAGTTATAAGTGCGTAGCAAAAATGATTTTCACGCGTACGAAGTCGCGGGCACTGCTAGTAATAAATGTGTAGAGTAGAGTAGGTGAAATTGTACGTAAGTGGTGCCAAAGTAAACATCGGACATCATTTTTAAACGGTGAATTAGCAAATGTCGCACATCTGATAGTTTAACAAGGACTTTTGGCAAAAGTTAGCTTCCACAGCAATTTGTTGCCAGTCCGAACCGACTGTCTCGTTAGCGAGCGGAGGTAAGTTCCTCGTATTAATAACAGGGCCCGCTGCCGGCCAGCGCTGGCCCCCGCGCCGGAGGCGACGCCGCCGGGAGAGGGGCCAGGCTTAATTGGCCGCAATTACTACGCTCAAAATGAAGTTAGTCGATCGTTGAAAATCGGAGACCGTGGGATGTAAAGGATTGAACAGATAGTACGGACTTTTTACGCTGGTATAGCAAAAAATAAAATAAAAAATTAAATGTGAGTAGGCTAGGTAGGGAGGTAATTTAAATTTACACTTCACGAATAATTCTGATTGGAATACTTTTAGCTTTTTTATTTAAGCTAGATTCAGAACCCTTTTCAAAAAAAATCTAAAAGGACATAATACAGATAACGTCTTTGTAAAATTTTCAACAGGAGATCTTACAAAAACTATTTTCTTCTTTTCCATTTTCCGTGATCTGTTCGTTAATTTTACGCTGTGGTTCGTCGAAAATCGTGGGTAATTACAGGGTGTCCCATGGCTGTTGCAGTAATTGGAAGTTAATTAGAGAAGCAATCATTATGTGCAACCAGTTTAGTTGATACTGCTGCTGTTATTGGCATTTAACTAGTAGTCTTATTACTAATGTATGTAATTAAGACTACCCATGACACCTATTAGTCATACGCCCGTATTCACCATCAATCTCTATTAAAACAAATTTCCTGTTATGGGTTACCTTAGGGGTCACTTAAAAATTAGGGATTGATGGTGAAAACGGGCAATAGTCCAATTCGTTTATTCCACAAACAATTTGATACTTGGCATCCATAATGTATCTTCTAAGACAAATTTTTTATTTCAAGTTGAAGCTACATCATATCTAATGAAGCTACTATATCCATCGCTATTCAGTGTACAGCCGCATATTTGTTTCCAATGATAAATCCAAATTTTCGTTTTAAAACCTATTTTTCTCCATAATCATAGAAAAAAGGCATCCTAAAACATAGCAAAGCTGTCTAGCACAATAATAATCAGGACAATTAATAAATACTCATATCACACTCAGACAATCTCAAATCTATTTTTATCCCGTCTATAATGTAAAGTTCGCTGAAAACATTACTGGCACAATAGAATACCTAATATCTCTAGTACTCTTAAACCCTTTTATAAAATAATCTAAGAATAAAGAGCTGCTTTCAATTATTTCTCAGAAGCCCCGCATTATCTGTTTAAGATTAGTTAAGGTACAAAAAATGCGAGGTATTCTCGAATATTCCAAAGCGATCTGAATATTTGGCTTTATTAGTAAAGTATTCTTGACATTTAGTCCTCAATTCAATAGTAGTTGGGGCAAGTAGGCAAGAAAAGAGATCAAAAGATCGATAATACAATTTTCCAACTCTAATTTTGAGAGAAGTCGATTTTATTTTGTTTTGTTCGGAGTAAAAATTATGTAGTGAATTTAAGCCGTCCTTTGTAGGTGAAAAAGTCAGAAAATAATGTTCGTTAAGGTACACAAAATACAGGCTTCTGTCTGAAATAAAACTTAAAATTGCGATCTTCAATAAATAATTTAGAGCCATAACCCAGATTCAATATTATTTAATTATAATTCAAACAAAAATATCAGTTTTATTCCCCTGTCGATTATTATTCATACCATTTCATGGTTTTCTTGAAAATTATTATAAATAAAATTCTAACACCCTTACTATTAAAAAGTTACACAGTTGTTGAACACTGTTTTAAAATGACATTTCCATAATAAACGTTACTTTAAAACACGGTTCAACGAGCGTGTAATTTTTATTAGTAAGGGGAAATCCCGTAAATCCGAATATACGGGCGCGGGCTCTGTAAAGTTAGAAGTTATTGAAACTTACCTGAGGGTAGTCTCCGTATTTCGTCTGGTAGTCGAACACGTACAGATACGAGTTTCTTCGCAACGCCGAGTGTGTATCCGCAGTCAGCACTATAGGCGCGACCACTTGCGCGTCGCTTAGCGCTTCTAGCGTTTCGTCCCTGGTGACAACAAAATCTGTCTTAGTACATCTGTATAAGATAGAGAAAATAAAAGGCTGACTAAGTTGATTTTCTTCCGAGACTTCTTCTGAGCACCAGCCGATATGGTTGTCCCTACTACTGTAGGGCAAGCTATTTTTGGGACGTGTTTAAGTGCCCTGAAAAGAAAGAAGTAGACTGTCTACTTTAAAACAAAATTATGTTAGTTCTTAAACTGTCTTCAGCTTAATAATTTTATACTTTTATAACAGCTGGAAAATGGTAACCGAAATTAAGTTGACAAACTGAATAGTGATGTGCTTATTGTACTCTACTTTTGGTTTATTTATCGTCTAGCGTTGTATGTATGGATCACCAGATAGTATCCATCACTTCTATCGTGTGGCTGACTAAATGAAGTCTGACAAAGCTCAATCGCATTATTGTCTTTATCACCATCACTACCACTTATTGGCACAAGTCGTTTTATGCGAGTTTTAATAAGTTACAGTTGTCTAATGATAAAATTAGGTCTCTATTCCGGAGCCGTACTTACAGCCGTACTCATCTTTGATACAAATTCAATCTAGATAAATAAATCAAAATTACATACAAAATTTAAACGTTTTGATCATAATGAATATCGATACGATAAGTTGACGTCGTCGCATCACCAATATGGCGCAAAAAATAAAGTACGAAAGAAATATTGTTGTTCGGTTATTCTTGGCTTCACGCCACTGCAGCAGCGCATAAATATGTCAACGTAAACTATAATTGAACACTTAAAACCTTCACCTGATGTTAATTAATAATTGGGAAGTGCACGCTTTCGATTTCGCGTTTCATTTGTTTATGAACAACAAACAATGAACTCCGTGAAAAATGAGATACTGGAATCACTCCCGCGTTGTTTGCACAGACAATTGTAATGAAAAGCGAAATTTCGCTGTAATGTTGTTTTTGGTTGTACAAAGTTATCTTTTTGCTTTGTTTATGTAGCGTTAAGCTGGTGGCACACAGAGTAATTATACTATGGTAAATAGTTTTGCTAACTAAAATAGAACATTTGTTTTTTTCAAATATTTTACTATACCTATTTGACGCAGACTCGTGGCAGGCGGGGCCATAAGTAATAGCGTATTTGTATATTTTTTTCATCCATGAAGAGGCGCTTCTCTATTCTTCCGCTAGTGTTTGAGTGTTATCGACACACGCTAAATTATACATGAGTGCACACGCACACTACAATAATGACGCTCGGATTGCTCGGATCTAACTCACCGCACCCCGCGCTTCCCTCGACCAAAATTGATGGGGCGCGTCTTCGTGGATGAAACGATCTATATCTGTGCTCATAACTTATCCTTCATCATCATCAACAGCCCTTAAGGTTGGTTTTAGTGTGTAGAGCGTTTTAGAGTAATGGGCTCCGCTCCCTAGCATTTTACACAGATCGGCTGTGCGGAGCGATCCGCACTGACAGTCCGCGTGACACTAAAACCAGCCTTACAGTCTACTGCTGAACTATAAGCCTCCTCCACTATAGTGGAGTGTTTGCCATAATCCCCTCGCTTGGCAGGCGGGTTGGAGATCGCAGTTTAAAAGATTGATGTCAAAAAGTAAAAAAAAGAGAGCGCTGCTGCCCGTTCTCTGTTTGATGTGTAGTCCCTAGGTCGCCTCTTACGACATCCGTGGGAAGAGTAGGGGTTGGTGACAAATGTATTCTACTCTGCCGTCACCACACGGCGGATCATAATGTATTCTTACCTAATATTAATTGGGTGCTGCACAGGCCGCTCCCAGTCCGTATACTCGTTGATTATGGTAGCCAGGATCTCCGACAGGTGGTAGCTGTACGTGTTCCTGACAAAGGACTTCAGGATCTTGGACCTTCTGTCCGCTTCTATGCCGTACTGTACGTCGTCTCCACTGAACGCGAAGTACGCTTCTGCTTTGGTCACGCCGAGCATCAGGTCATATCTAGACAAAAGAATTTCATTAATACCGATTTGTTAGTTCGTCTTGACTGAAATAACAGATTCTTTATACATATAAGCAAGTGTAGAGATTATTTTTTAGTGTCGAAGTTTGTGAATCAACATATTAATTTAATTTATATTTTTCATAGCTAGGCTAAGTACTTTTTTCCACCGCCCAGTGTTTTAAAACCACACATCGGTATAATTTTGCAATAAAATCATACTCATACAATATTACAAATATATTTAAAATGCTACAGTATTATGTGAATGTTATTTTCAGTGCTGAAACTAATAACAGACTTGAAACTTTACTCGAATTTGGTTCGAGTATTTGAACATAGTTTCAATGCTTTACTTACAATGCAGTATGTACGTACTTAAGTACGTCTCGCAATTGAATTAATTTCTCAACCTCTATTTAACTAAATTTGACATTTAATATCTACACTCCAGTGCTTCAAGTTACATTAAGATGTGTAATTTGCTGTATGATAATTATTATTGAGACAAAGGACTATTTTCGGCACAGTTCATACGAGGTTAATAATTTATACATAACTAATAAAGGCTATGATTGCGAGACAGACACTGAATATTAACTAAGCTATCCGAGCGCACGTGAATTCGGTGTGTCTAATATTGTGGAATTATTCATACACAAAATTAATATAGCGCATTAAGGACGCCTGGTATGGATCACCATAACTTTAGCTTCAGTAACCGCTACCTAATTAGCCTTTTCTCATTTCCAAAATTAATTTAACACGAATAATACGAAAATTATTAAAATATAAACAAATACGAAAATTAATTTAACTTCTTTAACGATCACTCTATAAAGTCGAAAAATGCTCGGTCTCTTAAATGTCTGTAGGGTCAATTTCTTTTGTGACAGGAGGCAAACGAGCAGACGGATCACCTGATGGTAAGTGATTACCGTCGCCCATAGATAGTTTGTTGCAGGCCAAATAGAGTATGAAGGGCAAACTATGCTTCTATTTTTTCATTCGACAAAAGAGCCACAATAAAAGGGCCCTTCTCAGGGCCTACACACCAATAATGAATTTGAATTCAAAAAGAGCCCAACGGTAAAGTGTTGGACTGGCTGACTCGAAATACAATTAACGATAGTTCGAACCCTGCCGCCACTGGACTTAAATAGTCTACTCTAGTAACACAAGCGTATTTGAAGCATGTTGATGGGACTATTTATATTGCATAAATTACTAATACTTAGGCTGAGTTGCCCCACCTAACTTTGACGGTAACTATGACGACAACCGGTGCTTTTTTATGGAGTTTGACAGATTTTTGACGTTTGTCAAAGTTAAAGTAAGGTGACGCAACCCAGCCTTATTCTATAAAAAAGCTATAACGTACTTGGTGAGCTGTGCAACGGCGCTCTTCCTCATCAGCACGGCGTTGATGATGTTGATGGCGTTGGCCGCCGCCTTGCCGGTGGGCGCGCGAGCGATCGGCTGCCCGCCCCACTCGTATCCGTTCTCTGGGGTCACCAGCAGGTCGCCTGTGTCTGTTGACAATACCTTCTGTTAATGAATGTTCATCATCATCATCATCATCATATTATCAGCCATAGGACGTCCACTACTGAACATAGGCCTCCCCCAATTTTGCACTCTTCTGTAAACTTTGAAACTTTTATTAAAAGAAAGACTAGTAACCGATTTTCACACGCACATTATTGTCCTGAGGCAGTGGTAGAGTTCAAATGGGACGTAAAAACGCTTTTTAAAAGCCTAATTGACAGTTAATGAATAATGATCGTGGTTTTTACCGAAATTCAATTTAAAGTAAATAAGCATTCAGAATAAATTGGTTATGACGTCACCAGTTTTGTGCATAGGATGCGTTTACGCTATTTCCCTCTATGTGTGTTATAGAATGTTGTTTGTTTTCCTAATAATAAAAAAAAAACTATTCAAATACCTACTTCTCATTTGAGTCTCATACTTACACCAACTTGCAGTAAAAATCTGTGATTGTAACGAAAGGCTAAACATGATTTTAAATCCCTATTTAGTTTATGAAAATGTTTATCTGTAATCGTAACCATTAAACGAGTTATAGGTACGTATACATAATTGAGTCTTTCATGCTTCAAACACGAACGCCTCCGTTTGTGGTCGCACATTCATCCAGCCCGTTTAACAATGTCAGACGTCAGTCAATGGTCAATTCATTTGGCGATTCGGCAGCTTTGTATCACCGTCCATAATAACCCTTATTCAAATAAAGGTAGATATATTACCACTTTGTTTACTTTTAAAAAAGGATCCTAATTTTCGATATGGTAATACTTAAAGATATCTTGGTCACTTATTTATATTTTTAAATATATTGTTTTACTTATCTATGCCATTTTACAACTTTTCAACGTCATTTGTCACTGTCAGATAATGTCAAAGTCAACCAAACGGTTTTGGTGTGAAAAATTTCAAGTTTTTAGCGCGCGTTTTTAGTATTTTTGAAACTTTGTTCAACGAAAATTCTGATAAGTGTTTTTTCGATTCAAATTCCTAAACTATAACATTTATTGTATAATCTCTCTTATAGGCAACGTCTGCAATTGATTTATTCATATAATATAGACATTTTAAAGAAGTGGTAAATAGTTTACCATTGTCCGATCCCGTCTTGACAAAAGTCTGATGATATATAAAAAAAACTGTTGTTTTTTGTATGTGCACAAATAAAACTAAATAAATATTTGGAGAAATTTTAAGTTATTTTGATAACTATTTACGTAACGTTTTGACGTTACGTAATTAGTGAATTGTTAGTTTCAGACTCAAGGTAAGCATCCTAATTGTAAGCATATTAACTAATATTAATCAATATATTTTTTTTTAAACAATAAATTTATTTCATTCCCAAAATATTTAATAAAATATAGGCAGAACCAAGAGGAATTCACTAGTCAAGAACCAAAAATAAACCAAAACGGACAATGGTAACTATTTTACCACCAACATCTAATAATTTGTAGTCATGAATGGATAATGGTAAATTATTTACCACCCAAAAAACTACCCCTTCCCCTATTTTTTTATAAATTTTGATCAAAAATATGAAATAAGTGACCCACAATTACCCAAAATCCACTTCAACTTTGTAAAAAAAATGCATACCAGCTCGCGTTTGAATAAGGGATAATATGCGAGACAGCCCGTTAACGTTGACGACCACGTCATGCCCATTGAACACACCTAACACGAACTTGGTGATCAATGCAGCTACAGGCCCATGTTATGATGCTGGAATCTCAATTTTAACTACCTACAAATAAAGTCAGCGTCAAATAGTTGGTGATACCCAAAATAGTCAAAAAGTTAGCAACACGTCTTTGTTACAAATTAGAATAAAATTGATTGAGTGTCACGAATTATTTGACGCTGACTGTATCTACGAGTTTATTATAAACCTCTACATACAGGACTAATTTCAGCCAGCCAGAAATATTTTCAGAGGAAATGAGTGAAAATTAATATATTTTGAGAATGTCTCAATTTTCCTTTAATAAAATGTAATTTTTCAAATGATTTCTCAGAAGCAAGGTATACAATTTAATATTTCCAGGTGTGTTGAAGCCTATCCGTCAGTCTTTATTAAGCCAAGATTCTCGTGAATTACTCTCGTGGTTTCAGGGTATATTAAAATAATACCTAATAATTAGACTTATGATACATACTCGAAATTAACAGCTGATTATAATGAAACATCGTTCTAGAAATATCAAAATAAAAGGAAAGTCGTTTCTCAATGCTTAGAAAACGAAAATCAGACGTAGGTTTCGAATAATATGTTAAAAACTTAATAGCGTCAAATACTTTCTTCAAACCCCAACCCCAATAGAATTTAATTGAAATTGACGCCATCTTTGCTAGGTAAGTAAATAACTATGACAATATCTTCGTCATCTACAAAATATTTTACATCATGTTTGAAATTGCTAAGCTTGAAGACTTTTTCGTTTAGTTGTCAACGTTGAAATTTGTGCTCTTTGCATCATCATAATGAGTGTTTTTCCGCTCGAAGTTGCTAGCAGCCAAATTGCTATTTTAGAGTAAAAGCTAAACACGTCCAAAGTAGCCCCGGACTATAATAACGTGTTTAACTTCCCAAAATAGCGAGGAAACTCGAATAAAAATGTCGAACAACAAAGTGAAGACCGGAGCGGGGGCGATGAGAAAAGTTGCGGGGACAATTTAATAAAGACGGGGGGAGCGGGGAAATCGAAATATTTTCCGAAGTGCTACCCCTGGAAATATTATACAACAATTTAATGGGTTGACAACCCCTCTTCGGGCCTGTAGGTACCGTGAATGAAATAGCCCCAAAGCATTAGGTAGTACATACACAGAGGTACAGACACATCAAGTTATAGATTAGCAGTTCAACAACATTGTGAATGTGATGACTGCATGCTAAAATACAGATAACAGCTCGGCAAGTTAAGCACTGTGGCATCTTAAGTAGTACTTAATAGGTGCTACTTTGCAACAAAAATAACTGATGTGCTATCAACTATTACTATTGACTACTCATATCAGAGCAGTCAAATAGCATCATGCAAACTGCTATACTTAGGTATGTCGTTCGAATGATATGGGTATAAGTTAGGTATTCTTTATGAGCAATTCAAATTTTAAAACGTTTATTGCATGAGCATGTCACATTACAATTTATAATGGTGTTCAAAATAGAGGTAGATAAACACGACGAGAATTTTCTAAATTAAATGGGAGATATTTGCCAGAACATAAATTTTTATATTGTAAAATACTACCTTATTAGAAATACTTACCTACTTACTTATGATTATGATATTATACGTATAGTAGTTTGATGTGCCGTCAAGGTAGCCAAAATTTTTTGGCGACCTTAGTTTTTACAATTTCGATTAAATCTAGTCTAGCTTTAAATTAGTATTACATTTTATAGGTTTCCCTTTTCAACTAATCGAATTATCGCGACACCAGAATTCGTATTTTATTAGCAGTCCTCCTTATTTCAAGGCTTAGTTATTTCGTTTATTTTAATGAAAAATCTTCCCAAGACAAATGGATTGTCTTATTGAAATTCCAGCTCCATCAAGGGTTGGTCGCGAGGCTTCTCGGGGACGAATTCATGAATCGCTCGACAATCTGCTGGATAGTCTTTTTAAATGTTTAATCTAAAATGGGAATCAATTTAGTTGTGATTGACCTTATTAACTAATGATTCCTATGAAATTGATATAATATTAGTTTAGAAAGTCTCCGTTTCTCTCCTTGATAAGGCGCAGAAACATTGATTTTCAACATAGTATTTAATTTACTATCTACTTATTTACAGTTACCTCACCCAATGTTTAAAAAAATGCAATGATATTGTTATTAACAACTTCTCAATGTCAGTTCTGACAACCACGAATCACTAACACTCCAGCCGAATATTATGAACCTATAATATTATATTTGGTGTTGTAATTAAAACCGCGCCGCTGCCACTCCCGATCGATCCATAGGTCCAACTACGGCAAATTCCTGAAACTCAGTTAGCCGGAGTTTTGTCGACGGGATGAGAGGTTTATCTCACAATTGATGACTTCGATTATTGTGTTGGTTGTTTCCCAAAGTTTCCGTAGGCGTTATCGGAACACCTAGAGATACGGCGAAAGTTGCCCGGCAAATGGATGGCTCTTATCGGAAGAAAAATATTGTCAGTGCCTCAATCGGACTTGTAGATTGAGGTAAGTTTTTGTCGGTGTTTTATTTCACCGATCGAATCCACGTTTGTGACTTTCGCAATGAATTTTTATCTGAATCGTAACCAATTTGGGTAGATCGGTCGGTAGCGTAATGACCACAAGCTTCTAAGGTATACGGTAAGCATAAAAGTTATCTTCTATAAAAGTATTTTTTTAAGTAGATGCACTTTAATCTTTAACCAATAAATCATGTTTGTATTGAGGCAAATGTAGCCCAATGATTTGTATGAATCAGATTAAGTACCAATTCGAGATTTGAAAAACGCCAGTTCGATCCCCGTTGACCCCTGAAATAGTACGGTGAACCCACTCTTAATAATAATATTTATTTACATTATTTAGTTTATTACTTGGAGGAGTTAATAAGGGTATTATTATTCAGTCAGCATGTTGTTAAAACACAGACATCTTACAAACTAATTATGATTATGAGATAATCATGTAACTCGCCATTTAGTAAAATTAGTACGAAAATGTTTAAACCAGGTCCTAATAAGATAGCTTGTATTTTTATTAATTAAAAGTTGTTATTCTTCTTTTAAGGAAAAATTAATATTTTTTTCTCCGAAGCTTGATTATCTTGAGAATCTCGTTTCAGTCTTTCCTTATTTTTTAATTTTATTCATTTCATTACAATGATAACGCAAATTATTTTTTAAATTACTTCCTTTTTAACTGAAATATGCTTGAGGCTTTTAGCTAATAGTCTGTTTGTTATTTCACTTTGCTAAGTGGTGCGCGTAAGGCGTTAAACTTGTTTAAGACTGCGGGCCAAATACCTACCATGTTTCAAACAAATGAATTTTGCTGGATTTGTAGCCAAATCGTGTCGTTTCCAAGCTTATTATTCTCAATTAGTGTCCAACCTCTTTTAATTAATACTAAAAATATCGAACAATGTGACCGCATTCTGCAAAATAAGCCTCTTCATTTATTTTTTCTTCCAAATTCATTACAACCTCAGCAATTGTGGGCCTAATAAGAACCCCTGTAGAAGCAACGTTACCTTTTAATTAGCTTGTTTTATCAAATCTTTTTCGGTGACAGTTCTTAATTTTTCCTCGCCAACAGGAAAACCTGTAATTCCTGGTGTTATGACACAAAGTATGAAGACCCAGAAGGCTTAGTGATAAGCTTCAACCACACCAACGCGTGCAGATCGCCATCGCCGGCGCGATCAAAGGCCGATGACAGGTCGCGCGACCTATGACAGTTCACGCGACCTATCATTGGCTTTTGGCGAAGGCACTCTGAACGCGTTGGTGTGGTTGAAGCAATAGAAAAAGGGATGTAGGTATAAGATTACAATTCAATCTACAGCTTAGAACATGAAAAGAGGGATATCTTAGATAAAGCCTACCCGTGGCTAGACTAAGTTGACAAAACAAACACTGGGGATATTCTGTTCCATAACTGTATTGAAGCAGTGTTTGTTTAGGCTAGGCTAGTTATCAGTAAAATTGATAGACATATCTAGGTCGAAGTAATATGTAATCCCACCAAAAACATTCTGTAAAAAACTAGCCAAGTCTCGATGGAGCTGCTTGTTTATCTCTAAAAAGTAATGAAATCTAGACAAAGTCGTGCCAAGTCTATGGTTCCTTACTGCGATTTCGTTATTATTATAGTTAATGTTGTGTGACTTGGCCGTTGAAGGGTGACAAAACCAGGTGCTCCATGACACCATTGCACCAATCTGTCGCCAGAACCGCTACCCATTGACGATGGAAAATTTCCACTTGGAAAACGTTGATTCAACAATAACCAGTCAATTGTAGGTTCAGTAAAGCTGCGTATTTATAATGTATGATTATATTAATAAAGATTGTTCAACGGCCAAGTCACACAACATTAACTATAATAATAAAGAAATCGCAGTAAGGAACCATAGACTTGGCACGACTTTGTCTAGATTTCATTACTTTTTAGAGATAAACAAGCAGCTCCATCGAGACTTGGCTAGTTTTTTACAGAATGTTTTTGGTGGGATTTCACTTCTTTTTGTAGAACGTGGCAAAATTATTTAACGTCGTCGTTTTATCGACATTTTTTTACGATATTAAACACAAATAAACTCAACGACCTTTAAAATGGACAACGAATCAGAATTGTTTTAATAACATAACCTAAGCGAACCTTACAGTATAATAAACGAAATCAACGAAATGCAAATTACACAACATTCAACTTAATCGACGACTTTCTCTAGAAAGGAAAAAAATCTGGACACCGCTTGCTAGTGCTAGCGCCATCTAGCGGTGAGCGATACGGGCGAACACCACGGTGCCGGAGTAGTATTGATTATGAATGTGGTTACTCCAGATCTTCGATTTTCCTTGTTTTTATAGTTTTCCCTTTATATGGCCATTAAACCCTAACTCTGTACCAAATTTCAGCTCTCTGAGTTAATGGGAAGTACTAGTTCTATTTTGATGATCATCAGTGAGTGAGTGAGTGTCGTAAATGCGAAACTTTGCTTTCGCTTAACTTCGGAACTAAATGACCTACAGACTTGAAATTTTGGATTTAAAGTATGTGATTATAGCTTACTAGATGACGAAAATTTCTGCGTTCTGGTCTCATCCAGAGGTTCTCAAATAGGGGCCTGAAAATGCGGCGAAATGGTTCCAGTAAAGGATGGTACGGCAGTGTTTGCTTCGCGCTCGACTTGGCGGGGGCACTGCCGTGCCCCCAGATCAAGGAGATTTTAGCATTTAGGATAACTTCACGAAGTTCGAGTCCTAAGTTATTTTTAAATAAAACAGGATATTATGTTAGATAATTTCGTTTCTTCTGTAGTCTGTCAATCCAAAGCAGAACTTCTTCATTTTGATTTACGGCTTACCTACCTTACTTTTCTACCTATGGCATGTATATATCCCAAAGGCGCTTATTTCAATTTTACCTGTGGCATGTATGCATTGTGATGTATCCCAAAAACGCTGAACATACAGTGTAAGTCTTCATATCCATCATCTTGATTTTAAAACTCATTTCATTCTGCAAATAGGCTTTTTTTTTTAAAATCACTTTTACACGTCCCAGTATTAAGCCTACCGCTACTTCGGGACAATAAATGGGCCAGTGCTGAGAAGTAGAAAAGATGGCTTACTACTTCTCTCTGTACTGTCTACTAACGCAGTTATTCCTTAAGTATTCTAGTCACGCACTTTGTTCGTATATTCTTTGTAACGCGGTGTTATTTGTTTATTCGCGACTTGAGTTCACGCGGAAATAATTGAGTCGGACGGGTTGGACAGTTTGTACATCCAATCTTTTACATGGCGCGATTTTATTATAGAAGTTTCAAGGTTTTGAAGGAGGAAATTTTAAATTGGCCGATCGTTCGTGTTTGTAACAAAGGATTTCCACTGCTGGACAAAGGCTTCCCTCAAGGATTTCCAATATGACCGTTTCTGCTTTACCCGCATTCAGTCGTTAGTTGTTTCCGGTGACCTTTAATAGATATCGGTCCACCGAATGGCAGGCAAAGGCCTGTCTACGTTATCCATATGCATCGCTCAATACCACTTAGGCCCGGTTTTTTGATTCGTAGTTAAATTAACCAATGGTCAAATTTGACAGATGTCAAATGACAAGTGGTTAAATATCAGAAAAAAATGTTTTTCGAACAATGGTTAGCTTGACTTTTAGTACATTTTTTAACTAATTGTTTACATTTTATTAATATTTAACCATTAGTAGCAAAATTTAACAATTAGTTATTTTAACTATGAATCAAAAAACTGGGCCTTAGTGTGGCAGTTGTGTGGGCTACGTCGGTTACTTTGGTTCTCCTAGATGTTTTTTAAACGATAACATTTCAAAGAATTACATTACTTATTACTTACTAAGCCTGTTGTAAATATAAACTCACCTATAACAACCCCGTCTACGCTCGGACCAAATGCGTAGGCGAAGTCAGGCGCTTGCACAGGCGCTGACAACAGCGCCTCCAGTGGTCGCTCGCGCAAACACCGCAGTAGCGCTGGTGGCGTTAGTTCTGGACAAAAATTAATCATTTTTTAGTTTATGGCTACCTTCATTGTTAACATATTTGCATGAAAAAGTAACTTGCTCCGGTGATCCTGAATTTGAATTACAGGCGGTCGAAAATGGCCTGAATTGCTTCGAGAAAAGGATGGTACGGCCGTTCCGCTTTTTTGCTCGACTTGGTGGGGGCACTGCCGTGCCCCCAGATTATGAAGAAAACTGACTAGATGTACTCGAAAAAATATTTACACTAAACCAAACTAAACTACCTACTTTAAAATCAGTCTTTGAAGCTATAGACTTTGGCCCCCTTATTAATAATAAGTTACACCCAGTTGAAGTCTTTCTTAAATTTTATTGTCATTTAGTATGGAAATGTCATTTTAATTCAGGCTTCGTCCTGGGTGTAACTTTTTATGAAAAGGGGGTAGAGCTTTAATGACCGATCTCTGGGAGATTTTTTTCTCTCTAGCTAGACCCTTTACCTGCTTTCGGTTAGGTAATAATCTAAGCCAGTGTTTTTCAACCTTTTTCATGACACATAATGTTACAAAGATGTTGTAGGGAACGAATACTTCAATCCATACAACATTTACGCATTTTCATAATTAGATTTCTAATAAATCTATCTTTAAAACTTTACTGATTTTTTTACTGAGGTAGTTTTTACGACTTCTCGCGACCCTCCTATAGAGGCTTCGCGACCCCCCAAGGGGTCGTGACCCACAGGTTGAAAAACACTGATCTAAGCAACAACTTACCAGGAGAGCAGTTGGCATGCGTCGCTACTATAGCGGCGTACTTGTTGGGATCCGCGACCAGAGACCAGGGGCTCAGTCCGGACCCTGACATTAGGATAGCTCTGTGGAAGAGCAGGCCTGCAACAAAGAGAAACTATCTTAACATTTTTGCAAGTTTATTATTTCTAAGATGCTTATGAAAGTCTATAAAATCTACCTCTAGTTTATTCTCTAGATAGTGAAAAAAATATCCATATTTAGGTATTAAAGTTTTACCTAAAACTGACATTTTTTTTATGCAGAACAAGACAGGACAGACACTTGACCGCAATCGTATCTGATATGTAAGTGATGTGCAGTTTATGATGGCACATTTATCTGCGCTGTATCTATTCACTCTCGCCTTGAAAAAGCCCAAATATTTAGTACCTAATCTACAGTTTATCATTCATACAAAGTTAAATTCATAAAATAGTTATTTGTTTAAAATAATTATTTTAGTTCTTACAAATCGTTAAAATGCTCTTAATAAGCCTTTACATGTCTCATTATATTGTTTTGCACTACCAGTGCGCCACACAAATATATAAATTACTTCTTCCCATTTTGTTCCCAAAATTGATTATTTTTTGTTGTTGCTATTAATAAACATTGTACGCAGTCCGTAGACGCACACATGCAAATGCTCGTATAATAAAATAGCAAATAAATGTAAATATGACGTACAAAGGGGAAGGAAACGGGATTTTGCTATAAAATAAATAAGATCCACATCACAAATCCCAAGGAGATTTCATAAATTATAGTTGCACGTATGAGGAAAGTTCTTTCAAAGGTAATGTTTATTTTATAATTTCCTTGCTTATTTAATGTGTATTACTGCAAGTTTTTGTTCCTGAAAATTATTTTAGTTGTATCATATCTATAAACAAATTAACATTCGAGTAGAATTTAGTATCACTATACAGGGTGTTTCTTGTAAGGTGTCAAGCCGAAGGCAGGTGATAGGTGAGGACTAGACCTATCGATTTCAACCCCATGTATGTTTTACGATTTTTCATAGTTTAGAAGTTATCGTTAATTTTGTGATTTTTTCAAATTGTATGACCTAGTAGGCTTTAAATTTTTTTATCTTTTTTTTGGGTCGACTTTTCTCAGATTTCTTTTTTTTTGACAGATTCCCTATTGATTGCAGATTTTTGAAAAAAATAATCAACTTCCTATCTTTGATGCAAGATACAAAATTTTTGCTAGAAACATAAAAAATATGCTATTGCGAAATTTCATTTAATAAATTAAAATCCGCACTTATGAACCCTCCCGTATTAGACTATCCAGATTTTTCGGAAAATAATATCTTCAAATTACAGACGGATGCATCCAAATTAGGTCTTGGAGCAGTATTATCAAATGGAAATGGAAAAGTAATCGCATATGCTAGTCGAAGCTTAAAGCCAGCCGAGACTAGATATCCAGTGATAGAATTAGAGCTATTAGCCATAGTTTGGGCTGTTCGTCATTTTCGTCCTTACTTATACGGCCGAAAGTTTAAAATCTTTTCTGACCATAGACCTCTCGTTTATTTATTCGGATTGAAAGACCCATCCAGTCGTTTAACTAAATTCCGTTTATATTTAGAGGAATACGACTTTGTTGTTGAGTACGTCCCTGGTCGAAATAATGCAGCTGCAGATGCGTTAAGTCGACTTCAGGTGACCTCACAAGACTTAAAAGATATGCACGAACAAGTAGTATCGGTTTTGACTAGAGCTCAAAGCAAACGTAAAATGACTCAAGTAGGAGACCAACAGACTGACAACCTTCCTCCAGCTTGCGGGCCTGATCAACCTGCGGCTGTGGAAGTACTTAAAAAACCAAACGATGTAGTCGAGTTGCGTTTTTCCGACAGTCAAAAATTTGCAAATAACTTACAAATATTAAAAACAAAATATTGCACGTACGTCCCATCGCAATCCGCGATATTTCTTTATTCTCGATCGTTATCATCCCCAGAGGAGTTAGCGAGAGATTTAGAAAAAATGTGCTTAAAATTAAATATTAAAGAATTGCTCATAACTAAAAATAAGAGTAATTGTAAATACATTACATATTTGCTGCGCAGCATAAATAAATGTAAAATAACGTCACCAAGATTTTTAATTATCAAAGACTTAAAAAGAATAAATGATAAAGATGAAATTATTACGATTTTAAATGACTTTCACCTCTTGCCCACAAGTGGACATGCAGGAATAAATAGGATGATAAATAATATCAAAAAATATTACTTCTGGCCAGGAATGTCCAATGACGTCATGAAGTATGTAAAGCGATGTAAAAGTTGTCAAATACAAAAGTCTTCGAATAGACATTTTAAAGAGCCTTTGACGATAACGTCAACTGCTAACTCAGCGTTCGAACGTGTTAGTTTAGATATAATGGAAAAAAAGAAATCTGAGAAAAGTCGACCCAAAAAAAAGATAAAAAAATTTAAAGCCTACTGGGTCATACAATTTGAAAAAATCACAAAATTAACGATAACTTCTAAACTATGAAAAATCGTAGAACATACATGGGGGTGAAATCGATAGGTCTAGTTCTCACCTATCACCTGCCTTCGGCTTGACACCTTACAAGAAACACCCTGTATATATTTTTCTTTCTTTCATGTTAGTGATATAATTTTTCTGGCCAAAATTTGAAATCGTTTACTCTATCTGGCGTTTTCACGAATTTTGACCGACCTATTCTCATTTTTTGTTGTAGTCTTTTCTACAAAGTAAAGTATCGATCGTACAAAGTAAAATCGATTTAAATAACCATCATTCATTCTCTTAAAGCTCTGGAGATTTATTCTTACAAGAAAATACTTTAAACTCTGCTTTCAATTTTACAAGATCTTCCCCTTGCAAATCTCCAAATCGTGAAGAAAATAGAATAGAATAAAAGCTTGAAAGAATATGCAGTGTGATATTATAAAAGTCCTTTTTCCAGAGTCCCGGACAATTCCTAATATTTAATACTGACGCTGAAATATCTATATTTAAGATGCTATGAAGAGTACATGGGTAGTGATGGGTTGATATATTGATAAAAAGAAGAAAAATGATCCATGTTACGGTTGAATTGAGCTCTCAGACTTTGGCGGCCCGTAAAGACTGACATCATTACCACAGTTAAGAGCTAGCCTCTTAGGCTGAGTTGCACCATCCTACTTTAACTTTGGCAAACGTCAAAAATCTGTCTAAACTCCGTACAAAAAACACCGGTTATCGTCATAGTTACGGTCAAAGTTAGGTGGTGCAACTCAGCCTTAGATCTTCAAAGTACTGTACAATCGAGATCTGCCGTGTTTGTTACAAATCATGACGGTCATATTATCTTATCTTCTTACTAATATTATAAATGCCAGAGTTTATATGGATGTTTGGATGTTTGTTACTCTTCCACGCAAAAACTACTGAACGTATTTTGATTATTGTTTATAACCCAGAATCTACATATACTAATCTATACTTCTATACTTAATATTATAAATACGAAAGTAACTCTGTCTGTCTGTCTTGCTTTCACGCCTTAATCACTTAACCGATTTTGATGAAATTTGGCATAGAGATAGTTTGAGTCCCGGGAAAAGACATAGGATAGTTTTTATCCCGGTATTTGAAACAGGGACGCGCGCGATAAAGTTTTTCTGTGACAGACAAAATTCCACGCGGGTGAAGCCACGGGCGGAAAGCTAGTAACATTAAAATTTATGACGATCTGTGACAAACTAAATTTCACGCGGGTGAAGCCGCGGGCAAAAACTCTCTTGAATAAATAGATACTCGCACATAGGTTATAGCAGTAGTATTTATAGTTATTAGTAGTTGGTTTCATATTACGGGAGTTTCATAAAAACCTGAAAATGATATCCAAGAAAGGGTTTGCCTTGTTTTAAATAAAATATATAAAATGGCTCTCAGAAATCAAAATATGATTTTGTGTGGAGCATTGCATTCTAGATCCCTCGATATCTCGATCCATAACAGACAGTACACGTCTGCAAGCAATCGATTCTCAGAAGGGACTCGAGATGACTGCATCGATTCCTTATGCAACATCGCAATTCGGATCGGTCGCAACTCGCAGATGGAGCCCCCTCGAGATCAGCTGAGATGGTATTATTCTTTCGCACACATCTGTCAAGATGGGAGTTGCTCCCGACGGTGTGATTCGATTTGGGCATTTTGATTTTTGCTTAAAATAACCATATCTGATGTTTTCGCTGCAGGGATACCCATTTTGACAGAAGCTATCCAGTTTTTGTAAGCAAGTGGTATACAATGTTTAAAAAGGTTTGGATTTAATAGCTTATTTATGATAGAGCTTTACATAGCAATGCAATGATGTTATTAATCGTCACATTTGACTAATTTATGTGTAAAATTTTAAACTTTCATATTGCATTTTAGGTAGGTACTATAAATCGCAACGAGTCTAACGGGATTTTTGGTAACTTATTATATTATTATTGTATTTATTTGATACGTAAGCACGTAATGCAAGCGCATTGCTATCAAACATTTGTGAAGTTTAAAATGCCTAATCATAATTAGATTATAAAGTTTTATGTAGGTATTTCATGCAACCAAAATACATAAATAAATCTTGGAACAACAACACGGGCACACATACCGATCTGTCGCATTTTTATGATGTCGCCCTACACAGGATAATGGCCCCGCTTGTTTGTGAAGCATCGGTTATTACGTTCAATGCTTGTCCGCGCTAGTGCTGCTAGTAACAACTTTTGAAAGTAAACACGCGATAAAAATACAAAGAAACTATATTTGAAAGATTGTATAATTAAGAAAACAAAGTACTCGTAGGTACCTTGATGTCAGATAAAGTAGAGCGAAAGTTAACTGTGCTTAGTGCGAGTTTGCATCGAACGTCGTGGCTAACAAGTGCTTTTAAAAAATCTATAAGGATTTTAGTACTTGAAAGTATCCGCTAGGGACGCTTTACAATGTGTCATACATTTTAAGCAGTCGCTAGCGATAACGTTTGATGTAAACTCACCCTAAACAAACTGAAATGACATCTGGCAAGTCACATAGTTCGAAATCTTATTCGTGAGGATGCGTTGGAATAAAGACTCAAGAAGGATCTGAAGGACTATAAAATACCGTCCGGACGACCCAGAAATTTAAACTTTACAGTATATTTTTTATTTTCTCTGTCTCTCTCTCTCTCGAATTCCTACTGACAGTAATAATTTAAGTAAATAAAAAAAATCAGTCATTTGTATTTAGTTCACTTTTAGACAGACAGGTAGCTTTACCCTGAGGCCAGTGCAACAGAAGCTATTTGCCTATCCATAGCATGTTCGCAACTTGACCCCCAATCGGTCAATATTGATATTGTAAATGCAAATGCATGTTGATTAATGCATCGCTATCAATAAGCGACAGATTCGATGTTATCTGACATGTAAATGATCTAGATCAATAGGGAACGTGAATTAATAATAATGTAGCTCTCTATACAGTGTCTCAAGAACTTTAATCCGAATATACTAGGGTTGTTCAAAAAGTAATGAGAATGGGATCCATTTCCATTTCAATCCAATGGAATTTCTAGACATCACAAAAATCTGAAAAAAAAATGGGTAGGTAGTTTAATTTCTTCACTAAAAAGTGGTAAAAAAAATTAATTAGGTTCACTACTGCGTTTAAGAATTACATTCACGTGAACACGAACTGAATACGGCAATTCAAAACCAAATAATTATTCAAAATTTTAGAGACTCGGAAAATTGATAGTTTTTGCTATTACTGTGCTTACAGAGTAATTAATTAAATAAAAATATTAGAATACCTACTAATGGGTTGTTTATTTCTCAAGCAAATACTTATTTAGCTTTATGAAAATATTTTTTCCAAGTAAAAAGAGAATACTTACTCGTATTTTAAAATTAAAATAAAATTTGCGCAAAATATTTTTAAAAAGTTTTTATCCTCCTGAGACCCAGACCCCTAAAAATTGTCGGATTGTCTTGAATTTTGGAAGGCAGGCTAAGTTTCATATGTACAACTAACAAAAAATGCGAAAAAAAATCTAGCCCCCCTACATACGTCAAAATGGGGGGTGTCACCAGTGACACTACGGGTTTCAAAGACATTAAAACGGGCTTGAATTAATTAATATTTTAATTACTTCAGGTCTGGTAAAATAGGTGTTTTTAGTTTCAAATTGATCTGCAATTGTTTAGAATCATATAAGATTTACTTTTTAACAGCTTTTATTGAACTTGTTATTACAAACTTTAATTTAACTTGCAATAAATGTGTGATTTGTGTTTGAGTAAAATCTTGGAAGCTGAATTAGAGCTACTTCCTGCCAACCGATTGAGCTGAAATTTTGCATAGACATGTAACTCAGATGAAACTTCAATATAATGAGGTCATGGAGCTGATCTGATGATGGAGACGGAAGGTAGCCATAGAAACTCTGTGACTAAACGATGTAACTCTGTCGAGTTTTGACTCATTTGATTGGTATTGACAAGTACTCTGGTCTTGGATGATATCCAGGGTCTGATCTGAGGATGGAACATCAATTTTTTCATCATCTGTCTCATCAAAGTTGCATAACATTGACTTTACGTTACCATCAGACAATCCTAAAAAGGACCATATTTCAAGTCACGAGTGCCCAAAGTGTCACCAGTGACACTCGAATTAATTGACGAAAATACTTATTACAATAGAAACATTTTAATAGTTTTATCACACAATCTGANTATGTAGGTTGTGAGCTTTGTGTTTATCTTATTTTAAAACGAATTATTTCGTCAAAAAGAAATATTAAGATTGTTTACAATATTGGACAAGCAAAGAAAAACAGACTTTAGTGTAGACATTAATCTCTTATTATTTGACTTTTTAGATGGTAAATAAATATAAAAGAAAATCACAACAAGGTTCTTGAAGTGAAGCTGTAATACTTCAGCTCAAAAGCTTCAAAATACTAGAAGATAATGATTCAAGACTGCATTATTCAAAGAGAGTTCCTTCTGATTAGTTTTATGTTTTAATTTTAATGTTGTTTGATGAATTTTTATGTCTAGAATCTATTTTTTGGCAATAAAGAAAGTATGATTCTCATTATGTGTTTGAATAGAGACATTCCTTATTATTCAAAGGTCAAAATTATATAGTAAAAATAAAAAGAATCGATTGCCCTCTGCATGCCCGTTTTGCCCGTGTGCCGGTGCTCGCTTTAGGCCACCCCCTCGGGCAAAGTGAGCAAGTGATAGTGTTTCGTATTTGAGTGCCTACTTTTTATATATTAGACAAATGAATGATTTGAAAACGCCATGTCAAACTACAATAAATGTAGTAACTGATCACGATAAAAACTTATTCCGTTTTGCTTATTCTGTGTGTTTTTTTCCTACTTTACCTTAAGGTGCCCGCTTTGGGCCAGTCTCCCCTAGACAATTTTTGAAAAAAGTATCGATAACAACTATCGAAAAATTACAACGTTATTGGGAACTAGAGTTATGTAAATGGGTTTATTCCAACTCGTGTAGCTGTTTTACTCGCTTTGCTCTCCAATCATCATTTAGTGTCAATATTTATTGCTTCTCGAATACTTATTAATGTTTCAATAAAGCGGAAGACATTTCAGACTCCCATTTGTTGAGGATTGCCTTAAGATTTATGTACAAAGATAAACAATAAATCATCTTGGGTATTCAATTAAACGAGTTATTTTAATCTGTATTATAGAAATTACGGGAAGGCGCTGGATGCCGGCCGCTACCCACCGGCCCTTGTGGAAATCATTGGGGGAGGCCTATGTTCAGCAGTGGACGTCCTATGGCTGAAATGATGATGATGATGATAGAAATTACGTTATAAAAATTTAACGAAATTCTTTAGATGAATAAATGTACTATTATGTATTACTAAAATAAATTCAAACAATATTAAAAACTCAGTGCTACTATACGCTACGATAGTATGTTTAGTTGGTAAGAAATAGTTTCTATAAACAAATATTTCGATAACTAATCCAATCGAAATTTTGTTATTAGATTATAAACCATTAAAAATAAAACTATTTGCCAAAATTTAAATCAATTTTATTCCTATGATTTTACACACAAAAAAACGAAAACCTAGTACTGAGTGTCTGTGAAAATATGGACCAACATTGGCCAACAGTCCATTTGCGTTTCATGAAGTTGAAATGAGAATCCGTAGAGTATCATTTTTATCGAATTCATTTATTCAACAGAATGGCATACGAAATAAAATGAAAAATATAAGTTGTTGAATGGTTTGGATTTATCTTTTGAGAAATAAAGTTATTATTATTTCTCATATTATCGATATCAATATTCTCACATTCGCCCATTTATGGCTCCAACTACACTGGTCATCACAAAAATCAACCCTCCCGCGACAATCACTTTCTAACGTATGCATCCCCACTTCACACTAATATTGGCACCATTTAAAAACCTAGTTCTAAACTTTATTTCATTAAAGGAAAGGTTTTTACCCCAAAAATGTGTCTGTAGAAGAATCCAGAGTCACTTCTTCAAAAAATAGGTAGTTACGCTTGAGCCAAGTTTTATGGCTATAAAACTGTTAAGTTGGGATTAATCACTATCAATCTGTTAAAGAGGACACGTGAGACCATTATTTGGTTTTATAACCATAAAAATTGGTCTAATTGATCCCAGAGGTGAGCCCAAAGTGAGGTCTTTTTGCAAGTCACATTTATTGTATAATGTTAGTCGTTCATTAAGAAATTAAATGTGTTTTTCTTTAAGGATATTTATCGGGCTTTCAAATAACACCAATATTGTTGGGGCACCATGATTGTGTCAGTAGAAACGAGTTTTCCTGTAAAACGTAGGTGGGCCGATTTTTGTGATGACCAGTGTATTATGTTTAAGATCAATTACATTCAACAGACACAGCTTACTTTAATGCTGTTTTAATCAAAAGTAGAAACACATTGTTTTAAGTTTTATTCATCATAGCGTGTTAAGACCCTCTATAGGTACTCCATCCATCTATCGGTCGTGTATTCGATTCCCAGTGCGTAAATCTTCAGAGAGATGGACTGAAAAACATTTCAGATAAATACGTGCTCTCATGTCAGTTTTGCCTGAACCTTATGGTCCTTTGTCTTTTAATTTCCGTTTAAAAAGACAAAAAAGAGGCAATGAATATAGGTTTTTCGAAGCCAGCATTATAAAACACTTTTTCTGACCAGAACAAATTGAAACCTCATCGTTTCATAATAATATAACGTTCCATACCTACATGAAATATTCATGTGCAGTGTAAGTAAACTTGGTAGTCACCACTCACTGTATCAAGCTAAACGCTTTACGTGTACATTGCTAACAGCGCTGCATTTGCTGCTGTATTATCTACCCGACGACTGGTGCTGAATAAGTGAGGGTAGTAGTGCATTAGGGCCGCTGGGACGCATTCAGATGCACGTTTACACAGCTTAATTACTTTCGGAAAACGTTAAAACTTTTGTGCAGCTACAATAGTGGTGTAAATTAGGTTTGCTGTGTGAATAGATTGGATGCGTTGTCGCGTGGGTAAACTAAATGAAACTGTTGATGTTTTAATTACAACTTTTCTATGCATTTTTAAACATTATACATACTCGTATAACTTAATGGATATTAATATGCACATAATCCTTAATGAGTTATAAATTGATAGAAAAATCGATTGTCTAAGTACTTTAAGCCGCTTATAACATAAGTTTTACGCCCGTTTTTACAAACATTACTATAATGTCACACAGAGCACGTGGACGCACGCACAGGGTGACACACGAACCAATCACAGAGCTTTATTCAACGTTGCACACTGTGCGTTCCATTTGCTGCTTCACTTAAGCAAGCATCGTTTGTGAATACGGGCGTTACACTCAGGCTGAGTTGCAACACCTAACTTTAACGGTAACTATGACGATAACCGGCGCTTTTTGTATGGAGTTTGACAGACTTTTGACGTTTGTCAAAGTTAAAGTAAGATGGTGCAACTCAGCCTTAGCATCTAACTTTAATTTTAAACAACCCCTATGTTCCTTCTTGAGTTATTCAATGCCAGTTGGTAGTCGGGATTTAACATTGCTCCACTCACGGATGCATTTCAGAGCACATAAGCCGTTAGGTATTGCCAGTTGGATAGAGGCGGTCTTGAGCAGTCTTTACATTCAGTTACACTTTGAATTCTAAGTATTTTCTACTAGAAATGAAATATGATCGTTAAATTATCTAAATACATGATTCATCCACATCTAAGTGATCAATTAAAGACGCGCTTACAACAATCATCATCATCATCTTTTCAGCCATACGTCCACTGCTGAACATAGGCCTCTTCCAATGATTTCCACAACGGCTGGTTGGTGGCGGTCTGCATCCAGCGACATCCTGCTACCTTTATGAGGTCGTCGGTCCACCTTGTGAATGACGCTTACAATGAATAACCAGAAAACAAGTTCTAGTTACGTATCAATAAAAAGTTATTCGTTTTTCAGCAATAAGTTAAGCGTGATTAAATCACCTTCCACCAATATGATGAATGTAATCGGACTTTTCAGTTTGCAATAATGCCGCGAGTCAGTACACGTCAGCAGTTTTAAAGAACTCATTTGAAATACAGGCTTCAAAAGCTATTATGCTGGCGAGAGAGCGAGCGAGAAGCTAATCGATTTTAAATTATAGCAGATTATAGCTTAATGGCGATGAAAAGGAATCAAAAATTTCAAATGCGAGCATCGTAACAATAGTAAAGTAAGTAGCTTACGAGTATAGTAAAAAAAATGGAATAGAAAAGCCCTTCGTTACGATTTTTACACTCGTGAAGTTTGTGATGGTGAACTGGTAAACCTCATGGTTTACTTTATTTATTTGCTTGTCAAAGGGCATGGTAGTTTTCATAGTGTTATTTCATATGAATAGGTACGTTAAATGGCGTAAGTATCCTACAAGAGTATTGAAAAATACATCAAGTGTCAGAGCTCTAATTAAAACATAAAACTCTTACTAATTTTAATCGAAAATCGCACTTTTTCTATTTTCATCTAAACGGGAATGGTGAATAAATCGAAGAGCCACATCATTCCTACTTCCCACCCCTAGAAACGGGACTTTACGCGAGTATAAACAAGTTTGCATATTCATACTTTGCAACGCTACTGAAGATTGGTTTCAGGAAAGCTCCCGTATTTCACACTGAGATCTTTGAAATATCGATAAATGTATAGCAAATCAGGACAACATAATTGAGTGTTGTGGAAATCGAAAACATGTAGTTTTTCTTTTAGAAATTCAAATACCTTGCAGGTAAAGTGTAACTTCTATAAAAACTTAATAATAACTGATGCCTAACCTAATGTTTAATCAAACTGTAATTACATGAAATTTATGTAGATAACTAAGTAGTTCCTTTAATGTTACTTTTTTCGTCTTAACTACTTTTGTTTCTTCGAAAAGAAAATAATGTTGGATAATTTGAACAGCTACCGAATTTACTTAACTAGAAAATAAATTCTTGTTTAGAATTCAGGTATTTAGGATAATATTCCTGTAAGTTTCCATTGCGTATCATTATCTCGGTAAAATGACAACTTTCAAGGCTGAAGTCAGAGACGCAGCGTCTTAATAATTAATGAATTCTTTGAATTATTTAGTACGAGACCTACCTAGCTCTAAGTTAATTAAGCAAAGCTTGTGCCTGGACTACAACTAACATTACTTATAGATAGCACATAACCGAGTTGTTGCTGGCAGTTTGGCCAGCAATCCTTTTTTGATATTGTTTATGGTTTTATACTTTTTTTTAATATTGTTTTTGGATTTTTGAAGTGGCTTTTCTACTCTCGTGTTCTAATGTATTGAGCAATATACCTACTGTTTTGGCCCTTTTTGGTGTTTCCTTGCTTCTAGCATACCTATAATCACCACCGGCAGGCCTATCCATCTAATACAGTCCACTCCATCGTTTTTAACACGAGTCAATGCCTGAGGAATGAGAGCGACACGGGAGGGGTAGGGGAGACCGAGGAGAGTTGAGACATTGACGATTTTTTTGGAACTTATTAACTATCAGCAAGCTCGCAACAGCACGTTGTTAGCTCGAGACTTGAACTAAAAAGCGCGCACTGTTACGAGCTCGCTAGTTCCTAGTTAATAAATCCGGGTGAAGCTCGTTTTCACCTTCGGCCTGATCATCACTTACCATCAGGTGAGATACAGACCAAGAGCTTCCTCGTTATGGATTAAAAAAAAAGTTCCAAAAAAATATAATGTCTCAACTCTCCTCGGTCTTCCCTACATTGACATGTTATGACATGACAGAGTACATTTTGTGATACAAGTCTCAAGGAGAACAAAAGTCTCGCTGACGTTTGACCGTTACAAAAATACCCTCTCGTCACCATACACCAGGCACTGACTCGGTTAAACGCTAGAACTTATAGATCCGTGTTATGAAACGATACTTTTCAGAATCTAAAATAAAATAGGTAATTCAAGTCTGTAATAGGGATGTTTCCTGGGTCAAAAAGCAAGAGTTTTAATTAGTCCGTCAGTTAACTTATCAAAAAATACTCTACACGTATTTTTCACTTTTTCAAACTAATGAAAATTGAAAGAGATAAAGCGCGCCAAAGTTCATAAGAAGAGGCCCGTGACGTCAATGCGTGCATAAAAGTGCCGCACGTTGTGACGTGCGTCGTGCGGAACTTCAACGCACCATAACTATGTATGTAATTATTTGTTTATATTGACAAATAAAAATATGTGTCCAATATTTTTTGATATTAAACATGACGGACAAAAAAATTTTTTTTAGGAAACTAGCCTATTGGTCTAAATATGCAAATCAACCATCAAAAGCCTCAATCTATGGTTGACTGAGTATTGAGTTCCGTTCACGCACCTTAGTCTGATTAATATTCAAAGTAACTTCAATCTTTGATACACAAAGAATGTTTAAGCGGACCTAAACCAATATTCTTTGATTTGAAGTTCGAAAAGCAACGATGTAATATAATTTAATGGCGCTAAAAATTTTAACACAAATAAAAGCAAACGTTAAACAATGCTTGAATTAATAACGGAGTTGGCCCTGTTAATAGAGTTTGCTTTGGCATAATCATTTCTACCAAAGTAACGTTACGGGTTAACATTTATGCCTATTATTCCGAAACCCTAGTAGATAGATAGATAGATAAAACGTTTATTTGCATAACAGAAACACACATTACAAACAGAAAGTACCAAAAGTAGGACAAAATAGTACCCTCAGGACAATATGACATGGTATGGTAAGACAGATATAAAAAGAAAAAAAAAATCATTATGACATACAATATAGGTACACACTTAATACAGAAATGTGTGTCGCAGCAATGCAAAACGGCAATAGCTCAGTAATTGGTTTACTTAAAACAAACCACTGATTTTCAGCTATATACGGATGAAGGCACAACAAGTTAAACACTGTGGCATTTTATACAGTTGTGAAAGGTACCATTTTGAAACAAAAATGTACAGTCAGTCCCACCGCCGCTCGACTATTGTGGTGAGCCCACTCGTAACACAAGCTTATTAAGCTTAACCTGTGGCTTAACACGAAGGGCTAACGGGACTATTAGTAATTTGTATAATCTTTAAAAAAAACTGTATCGCCTTTTGCGAGCTGTCATCGCCATTCGCGCGCTCTAAGAGTAGGCGCACACCGTCGGCCGATAGTTTAGTTGGGCAGTTGATCAGTATGGGCATGTATGGGAGTGCGCACACTACGCCAATTCGATTTGGCTGATTCTTCATACAATTTAAAATCGGGCACAACTGTCGGCCAACTAAAAATCAACGGTGTGCGCCTACTCTTAAGAATACTGACCGCCTCGAGCTGATACGGATACGATCTCTTTCCGAGTGGATAAATGAGCAGCTACGTCCTTTATTTTCTAAAAGCCGCCTAATATTTTACAGTTTACTAACAAACGTTTTTGCTCTTAGGTATTTGAAAGTAGGGTACCTACATGAATATGATTAGCTGCCTCATGAATATTAAAGGCTGGAGTCCTCGCGTGTCTCTACAAGTAATCGTTAAGACAATCGTTTGTGACACAGATAGGGCTTGCTGTTTACGTCTACATTATTCATCATTATTGTGTATTTGTTAAGTAAAAACTTACGGAAATTGTAGTTTTTATGCTCCTTTAATAAAGTTTATTGTGTAGACGAGAAAAACACATATTCAACGTAAATATTTTAGCGTATATGTCATTCCAATGTATGATATAAATACAGTATGCTAACACGATATAAAAAATCAAAATATCAACCTCTACTAATCTCGTGTTATCGTGGTTCTTCGCCGCAGTACGTTCAATACTTAAAACCTACGTAAGTCAAAACGACGAGGAAAGAAAACTGCCTTAACACATTGTACTGAAAGATGATGTCATTGTTTCTGCCTTCGCTCACTTAAACTGGACCCTTTGTACCTGGTCCAAAGTTAATTATCATTTATCTTCAGGCACTGCCAGTGACGTCAGCAAGAAGTGCACGCAGGCAGCGCCAGTGCCGTGCCCCATCCATATCACAATGGTCGGGTCTCCGCCAAAGACCGCCACGTTCTCCTTGATCCAATGTAATACAAATAAACTGGCTCCTTAAACTATGACTGGAGCGTTTGAAACTGGCTAAGAGTAGCTTACCTTCGGGCACTGCCAGTGACGTCAGCAAGAAGTGCACGCAGGCAGCGCCAGTGCCGTGCCCCATCAATGTGACATTGGTCGGGTCTCCGCCAAAGACCGCCACGTTCTCTTTGATCCAGTGTAACGCTGCTATCTGGTCCATGAGACCGTAGTTCGCTGGGGACCGCGGGAATTCGTCCGAGCGAGGGTTGAGGAAACCTGTGAAAGAAAGAGAGGGTTAGGTTTTGTTATATTGAAAGCAATCTTGCTTAAAAGGTAGAAATGAGACCAAAAATGGAACTACACATGGAACGCCCGGGATATTTTTATTTTCTGTTAGAAGTGCCTTGAAGGCCTTGGGCTATATTTAGGAACACTGACATCGACAAAAAATTTCAGTTGGCTGCTTAGAATACTTATTTCTGATCCAATTAAATATTAAAATCTTTTTATGATACATTCCTGAAAGAGTACTGGCGATGTCATTAAAATAAATCGTCTATACCTAAGTTTTACTAATGTGCCCTAAAGTAAGTGTGCTAAGCCTAAGTGACACTTTGTCGTTGCTTTCCAGTGTTTAATAAAATATATTTTGTTTTTACTTTGATAACCTAAATTACTCAAAAATTTCAAAATTCCCGGTATTCGTTGTAAAAACAGCCAGCATTTTACTAGCTCGAGATCATATTGAAAGGATGGCTGTTATTATTGGAATTCCAGACATTTGAGAAGCTCGCGAAATAAAAGAACGCCTTCCTATTTCAAAATTGAGATGATCAAAATATTGGCACGTTATATTTCAGATTTATTGAAGCGTAATGAATTTTGAAGCAATGTCTTTCTTCGTCAGTATCTTTCATCTTCAGAGTAATACAAGCTCCTTCTTAGTATTTTCCCTAAATTAGTCATCTGAAAAATGTTTTCCATTGAAATCAAATAACGTAGTGAACAAGTGTCGTCATTAAAAATTATTATTCTACCGCACACTCAATTAAGCAGTCAATGAAATTCTATTTATTGGCACTCGAATTCCGTTCCATCACTTGATTTCACGCATTTAGCACTGAGAATTTCATTATCAATTCATTACAGCCTTTGACCACGAAAATGTGATACCTACCTATTACTTCAAACCGTATTTTATAGAAGATTGCTGTAAACTGTAACAATGGAATCAGAAAGCTTACCTAGCTTGAAAATCGGTCGACATAGGTACCGAACAAAGTCTGTAGAAGGACCATAATATTGTGTATTATGAATAAAACTTTAATTAGTCGCGTGGGATCCATTGTGTCCCAAGCGAGCTAGTTTGTGTCATACTTGCATACGCGACAGTTCGTTCTAGTAGCTTCCTAGCTCACCTGCATACTATCTTCCTCCTCCATAGAGGTTGCATTAGCCACTGTATTTAACACAGGTGCCAAAAATAGGTGAAGCTCAGAATCCTGTCTTTTATAACTCACGTTTATTGGTTTATTTGTATCCTTACCCGGTAACAGACCTACTTTACCTCCATCTATTGTATTCCAGTCTATTCAACAATTCCAATTTGGTCTCGAATATTCTCATTGTCCGTCCCAAAGCTATCATTAATTTACATAAATGGCTAATCATTCAAAACATTAAACTTAGATTGTTCTGAACTACGGGCCTTGGGGGAAACAGGAAAACAACAATACCTCTTTATATTTATGTTTATGATTAAAACCCAAAGTGAAGGGGAAATTGGAAACGATTATGCCCAGAAATTCTAATACACGAGTATTAACAGGAGTAGGCTGGAACGAATTTGGAGGATTATTTGCATGAGAATAATAAGACAACTTTTCTAATGGCACGGGTTTGTTTGACTATGTAATGACATATCTATTATCTCGTATCAGAAACCACGAGGACCGATCTTCACCCTAGTCAGTTCGTTAAAGTTGAGGATTGTGTCTCCATCTATTTGACTCTTGATGAATAATAATTCCATTCGTTGACGATTATTAAACATATTATTTAATGATGTACTCCTTTGACATCGTCATCATATTTCGACAGAAGTTGACTAACAAAACATTTTCAACTAAAGTAATTGTAAATCCCAGGCACTGATAAAATCTGAGTTTTATTTTTACGAACTTTCTAATAATTATTATTTCGTCAACGTCAATTGCAGCTTATTTTTCGTGTCTATGCCTCATAAATATTAATTTCTTTAAATAAAACAATTACGTAAATTCTAATATGGATTTTAGATTACCACGATAGAATCGAATGGATTTCAAAAGTCGATAGTGGGCGCATAGCAATCGACCTGTAAGCCCCGAACAATAGGAGATTAACGCGATTGGAATAGAATATTCACGATCGCAATCTGTTTGATCCCGGCTCTTGTAATTGAAAAATGGGGAATTCATTACTCTCAACTTTACCGCTTCATGCATTTTTAAAACTGTTTTAATGTTTGCTTTAGAAACGACTAAAAAGCAGTTAGTCATCGCGCTTTGATATCACCGTAAAATAGTGGATTCCGTCACATTATAATCTCACGTAGTTAGATTACAATCTAACCTAATCTAACCCACTGTTAGTTTAAAATTTTACGCGTTATATTAGAAACTGACGAAGTTTACAATTTTACGTTGTCATACCTATCTGTCAACGTGAAATTGCTTAGATCCAGTTTGTTTATTTCTGGGAAAGCAGAAAAATTACGATTCCAGGAAAGTGATCAGAGTTCAGTTTATGTTTGTGTCAGCCTGCTGCTTTCATACGAGTATAAAATAAAAACAAAGAATTCCCTAGGTGGTGCTCTTGGTGACGTATTTCATGCGAGCCAACTTTGACCTGATGTATTATGAAGAAGTATTTTAAATCTTTGATTTTACCTTGTTTTCTTTTTATATGAAAATAAAAGAGAAACGTGTAAATAAATACCACGTTTGTCGATTACAAATTAATATTCAGGATTTCAGTAACATTAATCTTATCACCCATATTCCCAAACGATACTTGCTCAAGTGAAGCAGCAAATTCAACGCGCAGCGTTGAATAGAGCTCTGTGATTGGTTCGTGTGTGACCATGTGCGTCCACGCGCACTGTGAGACCTCGTATTAATGTTTGTGAATACGGGCGTATGTTGGAGTGTGGAGACGGGGATTAATAGTGCGTGCGTAATCCTACACAAGCTATAATGATGGAAAGAAAGAAAAGTGTTTACTCGGTTCATAACATTAAATGAAACAGTTTGAAAGTACAAAATTATTGTGAACCGAATTGGCAACCGCTCAGCATGTGTCCTGCTCTAAGGTACAACCCTACATCAATTTAGTGTAATTTATTTTATTTTTATTTTAGTAATTTCATGAATCTCTTTTTCATGACCAGAAAAGAAGTAGGTAATCAAATAAGGTATGTAAAAATGTCACAATAGTCTTTTGTAACTTAAAACAAGTGAAAAATGTTCGTAATAATGAGCAGAACGCGTAGAAATCGGATTCGTAGTTTCATTTTACACGCAATATTTCACCCAATCCCAAATTAAGTTGTACACAAACTTTGACATGGCACCGAGATTGATAAGAACTACGCCATAACCGTAAACCTTCGTCGGTCGTAAAGCTACGGCCCAAAAAGGTATACAATATACATCCCTTCTCGGTAATCAAATCATCTACAAACATTCGCGAAACTCAATTTTGTTTATGGTTGAATGTTTTTGAACTGTAATGGCGGACGATGGCCCAAATTGATTATTATTTTCATTTGTGTTAAGCTTATATTACACTACGCTCTAGCAGGTAATAAGACATATTGTAATGACGAGCGGTAAAATTACTAGTTTTTTTTTTATACACAACGAGGAAGCTCTTGGCCTGTATCTCACCTGAAACTTAACCCCTCGTGGTAAGCTAAATGTGCCTGTGTTTTTAGTGGGTTCACGACAATGGTCGAGGCACGGCGGGGATCGAACTCACGTTCCTTGGATCACGAGTCGGGAAGTCTGACATCATCACCGTTTGGCTATCGTCGCTCCAATTTTAAACATACCGTCGAATTGAGAACTTCCTCCTTTTTATTGAAATCGGTTAAAAACGAATGCCGCTTGTCGTTTCGTGCCCCTCTCATGCCGACTGTGTGTCAGTGGCTTTAGTTTTCAACTGTAATAGTAGATAAAACATCATACTGTATATTACCATCATTAGCGTGAAGCTATTTTAAAATTAGGTCTTTGACAATAGACGAGGCTTAGCTGAGTGCTTCGACTAAACGTAGTGATGTAACTTGTTTTAGATTTGATTTATCGATGTTCAATATTATAAACGTTTTATATTTGAGTCAAATAATACAAGTTTTTTTCCAATCTGAATTAGTATTTATACGTATTATTAGGCCTTTTGTGAAACAAAACAAACACTCTAAGATTAAATAAAGTTTTTCTAAAAAGATTTTGTTTTAAAAATATAACAACACTTTACGTATAATGGAAATACATTATTTCATTCATTCATTAGCCTCGATTTGGTAATTACATTGTAATTTTAAAACCATTTCATAAAGGCATCGCATTATTGCGATCTTTGATAGCATCCACATAATTATAACGTGCTCTTATCTGAAAGCAATTAATTATTGTGGAATCCTATGAGTCCCAGTGGACGGCGCGGGCCGGAGAGGGATCAATGCCATTGTAATTTTGCTGTAATAAAGCATTGTACTATATTTTATTGCACGCTCGGTTATTCATTTGAGACTGGTTTTATATGATTACTTATTTTATTAAATTATATAATTATATAAAAAAATATATTTTATGAAAACCGTAGAATTTAAGCCATTTAATTAAAATACCTTTAATGGTATTTAGTTGGTAACGCTATTTGCATATTACGTTTATTTGAAAAAGTTTTGACTGCTTTATGAAAAGTAAACGAGAAACCGATGCAAAATGTTTTATTTATTTGTCTTTCATTTTGAGTTGAACCTTTCCAAATCCAATCACAAATCAGAGACTTTCTAACTTACTGTAAATTGAAAACTATCGATATCGCTACAGCCCTGTCAAAGCTGAGCAACGTTTGAGGTCGTTGTTCCTCCTAGTGGGCCGACTTATACCACGTCTTTAGTTTCAAAGCTTTTCCCTATTTATCTACTAAAGCTCTATCCAATGTGTGAATTTGCTTTGGAATTTTCTCACTAATGTTTGGTTTTCATTAAAGGAGCATGGTGATTCACAATTAGTAGATACGTGTATTATATTTGAAAATGTATGTATTTTTCATTTTGTTTCAGTTGGCGAGTCACCTGATTTGTTTCATCAGGTAAGTCTTTAATGCTTTTTCCAATCAATTTATTTTGTTTTCCGTCTCATCACATTTCAGTTGCGTCTATTGTGTTTTAGATTGCACTATGTGCAGCTGCCGACTAATGTTAATGTAGAGTGTGAAAATAATGTATTTAAGTGCGTGGAAGTGTGGTCTCTTGTAAAGGCACCGGCTAGCTACACATGAACAATTATACTATAGGATAGAACTATGTCCCTAGGTATCCTAATTCCCTAGTTCCCTAACCTACAGCATAAATGTAAGATAAATAAATATATAGATAAGTGAGGGATGTCTGCACCGTGAGACCTAAGGTAACAGACGGAATGTGGTGAGGAATAAGGTGAGGAGTGGGTTTTCTCACTGCCAGTCAAGCAGACTCACAAGACTGATCAGGATCTGATGGCTAAGGGTGTCTTGGCCACAGTGAGAGGAATATAGTTACCAGGTGGAACGATACGTGGTTGAAATGATGTAGTCCAAGTCCAAACGGTCAAAGAGGATTTATTAACAATCTTACAATATTTATACTAACGCTATTTACACACACATACAAGTACATTACTTAAATCTATAATAGTGTACGCCCGTGTAATGTGCAAAGATTGCACTATGATGTAGGCCAAATTTGTTGCTGATCAGAGATCAATGTTCGTCTGAACACACTATAATAGATCAAATCACCAATTCAAAATTATTACCTACAGAAAAAACTTTGTATTGTTGCTATCTTCAGCCATTTTTCTTAAGCTACAAGTTTATCGTAACATTAGGCTAGTAATTTAAGTTCCAGCCGAACATTTGGGCAATATTCGTAATCACTCTCTTGCATGCTCGCCGATAATAAACTATCGGAATTATCCGTAAACTTGGAGATGGTTTCACTATAGCTGACGTAAATTGGAGTAGACTCGCTTTGTTTACAATGAACCTTATTTTATTTTATTGAGAAACACAACAGCGTATTTATACAATTTTAACATACATTAATTTGGCACTCAATATGGCTAACGACAGGTTTCCCTTAAATTATCAATAGCACTAGTAAAGGTTAGAATGCTACCAAATACCTACCGTATTTTTATTAAATGCCAGTAAATCAAAAATGTGGACATAAAAAAGATTATCAAATTAGCTAGTTACAAGTTTTATCTTTGCTTCAACTGCATTGAGGTTTGAAGGTCTACCCAATTCTATTTCAGTCAAAACTAATAATTAAAACTAACTATGCTTGAAATTTAATCCTTTTTTGAGCTTCGGTCTGAATACGCAGTAGTACGCAGCTTAATAAAGGCTTTTATATTTGTAAAAGTACTTGAGTCAAACATGCCTATTGCTATGCCTGTACGCTATAGTTTCTTTCCCTTTTAGTTTTGTGTAGTGTCAATCATTCACAAAGCTTACACATTATTTTTTTTGTGATAAGATTTTGTATTATTCAAGTTACTTAAATCGTATAAGGCTTATAATTGTCATTGTTTTCATAGCTTTGCGTTTTAATGCTTATTTAAACTTGCTGTTGATTTATTATAATTCCATTTGTTTAATTTATGTTTGGTTAATGTGTGCTATTGTAATCGAACCACCATATTCGCGTGTTTCCCTGCCAAAGTTGGCCAGATTAAATGAAGATAAATCGCTTCAGTCATTAATGATCTCGATGCGCATTGTAATCCTGCGATTAGCAGAAACAGACGAAGTGAACCAGCGGAATTGTTTGGGGTTGGAAGTCTAATGGAGAATAGATAGAGAAGGGAATTGATAAACAAAATCAATAGAAAAGGCAAAACTTTCGTAGGAGGAATGTTGAATGAAAGAAAGAAAGAAAAAAAATTTATTCAGTATCATCGACAATACACTTAAAACAATACTTAAAATTATTTGATGAGTAGGTAATTACAATGATACTGAAAAGGTATCCACTCAGCATGGTGTCGTAGCATCTCGGTAGATAATGCCACGACGCTGGTCTTCCGTGGACACCCAGACAAGGAGAGCACTACTAAGCACAACAATTGCTCATTATACCTACATAATAATATAAATACCTTTGACACATTGTAGTTTCATTTGTTTTTTATACATTTGCCACATGGGAAATAAGTTTCAGAAAGAAAATATAAAGGTATCTAAGAAGTTTTACAAAGAAATTACTTCTACAAGTTAAAATGATATAAAAAGTTAATACACAGTTTTTCTATTTAGCCCAAAGATTAACCAGGCAGAGAATGCCCTAAGGCATTATGGCATGAAAGATAACATAAATAAATGAAGTTCGCACGTTGCTCTGCAGACGTGCGAGTGTAGGATACGCTTTATTTTTTTCATTTCATTCATTATATAATGAGTATACTGTATTATGACTATACTGTGCATGTACATTTTATTACTATAATTACAGTTTTTGCTAGAAACACACTTAAGGATGTTTGTTAACGTTTTTACGACCGCAACTTGGGTTGCTGATTATAGGCTAGTTCGAAAGAGGTTTATAAAAGAGCAGTAATAAAACCAAGTAGTTGTAGGGCACTTCTCAACTATCCGCAGTGAATTGAGTAACAATTGTTACATTTAAACAAATGTGTCCATGTGTAGATAAAACAAAACTTGCAATGTTAACGATATCGATAAGCTGTGTGTGTAACTTCCCGAAGTCATGATCTCCCTTAACTTTTGACATTTATTTTACACTAGCTGTGCCCCGCGTTAAAACGTAACCTATGTTTTAATCCAGGATGTCAGCTAACTCCACACCAAATTTTATTAAAATCGCTCCAGCCGTTTAGTCGTGAAGAAGTAACAAACATACACACTCACAAACTTTCGCCTTTATAATACTTATTAGTGTGTTAATTCTAATACGTATAATGTATGTGTTTATAGAATCGTTTGTTCAAATTTTCTATTTGGACCTAGTTAGTGGTTGACTAGAAAATGTACTAATTTATTATTGAGTTATTTAGTTAACTTTTTGTACTCAAATATCTCTGATATTTAATTATCATTCTTGCATTGCATAGTGTGCATTAGAGAGTTTTTCGCACTGAAAACCATATCTTCCATCGACCTTAAGAGATTCAGAATAAAAAACAGCACACATGACCCAGATTCGAAAACAGATAATGCTGTTGACAAAGTCAATGGCGTCACAACTCGTATACCGTGCCAAATATTTGCGCCGGGGCGAAATCTTACGAATAGTGATGCGTTGACAGTTACCGGCAGTATCTACTCGAGTAGGTATTACTTTTGCAAGAGAACAATCCCAACAAAAATATTTTCATGTAAAACGAACACGAACCGTGAGACGTTTATTTAGAGCCAAGCTTTGAACTCTATTAACCAACTCTACACCGTAGTCTAAATAATAATAATCATATTTATGTCCCAACGTTTGTTTTGTCACATAGTTATGGTAATTTGAAGAATATCAATCATTTATACATCATACTTACCTGTAGAATAATAGTTTTCAATCAAATCAACAATCGGTTGGTCGTCGCAAGAAATGGGACAACGTTTGATTTTTTCATTCGATTTACCGGATAATCAATCGGATCTGCCCATCTCTATCCGCGACCCATTTTAAGCCTGAATGCTTCGACAGTATGTTAAATATAGATGAACTTAAATATCGATGAAATTATTTTAGTCTAGCCCTGCAACCAGTAACTAATGGGCTTCGGACGAATAGTTAAATAAACAATCCACATCCTATCTACTTTTATTGGCTGATGTGCGTAGCTCCAAACGCACTGAAGTTCTGGGTTGCACCATCTTTTTTAACTTTACAAACGTCAAAAATCTGTAAAACTCCATACAAAAACACCGGTTATCGTTAAAGTTACGGTCAAAGTTAGGTGGTGCAACTCGGCCTAAGATATTTAAATATTTATTATTTTTTCTGCTAATCGGGTTGGCAGAAAAGAATCGAATCCAACAAATCGCAGATACTTCTTCAGCACATTTACAATATTTGATATCAATCATGTTGACCTGCTAGTGTTAATAATGTAGGTACCTAATTTCAGTAATTTACTGATTCACATTCAATATTTTAACCATCGCTGAAGTTAACCATATTAACTACTTTTCAAATCAGATACCTAGTTGACAACTTTATTAATACTATATGCCGATACTTGGATGATAACTTTACCCATATCTACCCAGCCACAACTAATTGGGACGCTAACGCTATCTATAGACTGTCGCAGACATAATAATCAATTTTGTGTGTGCCTTGAACTTCGATGTAGTTTTGCTACTTTTGTATCGAAAGACTAATTTTAGCGACATGTACTTCTGTGTGCTTACCATGAGTTTACGTTAGGTTTGCTCGCTAGTGAGTACGTCAAAAAAATCTATGAAGATTTTACTTCTTGAAAGTAGCCGCTAGGGGCGCTGCACAATATGTCAGGCATTTAATATCATTATTTTACGCAGTCGCTAGCGAGCACACCTAACGTAAACTCATGGTAAGCACACTGAATACCGCGCTGTTACCAAACTTCAAATATGAATTCGAATAGCTATCTAATTTAACTAAATGTCAATAAATTTGTTGTTATCACAATGATCCGTATAAGGTACATTCTCAACATTCGACAAGACAAGACATAGCACGCGGCACTTGACATTTACGCCCGTATTCACAAAGGATGCTTGCTTAAGTGAAACAGCAAATCGAACGCACAGCGTTGAATAGAGATCTGTGATTGCCCATTTATTGTCCCGAAGCAGTGGTAGGGTTAATATTGGGACGTGTAAAAGCGCTTTTTAAAAGCCTATTTGCAAAAAAAAATGAATTTTATGAATTTTATTGGTTCGTGTTTAACCTTGTGCGTCCACGCGCACTGTGAGACCTCATAGTAATGTTTTGAATGCGGGCGTTAATTAGGGTGATCGCTATAGTAATTGGCCAATACATAGTTATTAACCAACTTGCCTAAAATAAAAAGAAACAAGCCTAATGGAAGTTATTAAGAAGGAAAAGAGACAAATATTTTTTCTGGGCAATACTCAGTCCAATGTAGTAAATATTTTTGTCTCTTACTTATTAATAATCCAATATACCAAATACTATGTATAGGCTAATTACTATAGCAATCACCCTACATAGAAAACCAGGTAATGTAAATATTTAGTTACGTGATAAATGTCAGAAACAAGGTAGGTAGCTGAGATAATACGAATCACCTTTATTTATCGTGTAGGGTGACAAATACCGATATTTGCCGTCGATATTTACTTTGTTTTCGTGTAAATGTCTTAGGTCAACGATATTTCCAAAGGTTCTACGCAAACGACTGACCGGTAACGATTTGGCCAGTTACAAATACATTATGAGACATAACTATAAAAAACTCATAAGGAAGATCCCAAATAGTTGCGGACATTCACTGTTGCCGTTATAAGGCCATTGTATGACCGCTATAACGTTATTCTATTACCGTACAATCAATATCCGGACATTTGCTACCTTTCAGTTTGGAACGGCCCGCCGGGCCCAAATTACAATTCCCCCGGTCAACTGGCTGAAACTTGCCCACATTACTCCCACACTGCTGCCAAGTAACGGGACAGGTTTGGGGATCCGTCCATAAAATTGGCAAGGAAACACCATTGACAGTAAGCTGGATAAAGCTTGATGCAATAAAAATGCTAGATATGTTATAACTTTTTGTATGAAAATGAAAATGTTTTATTTTATAAATAAAGTTGATTAACATAATATTTTGGTAACCATCCTTTTAAGTATAAGAATACCTGTAGTAGGAGGTTACCGTTCTTCCAAAAGTATTAACTACTATACTATTGTAGAGCATTAAAGATTTTTTTTGGATTTCATACCACAAAACCGGTGCATGTTTGTCTACTAAGCTATGAAGTTCTAACGCAAAGAATGTCAATCTGAAGCTACCTCTATCTGAACCTAGCTAGATCTTCATTTGGTGTCTTGAATGAAATAAAATAGTTCAATACATAATTTTGGATGTATGTAAGTCTAGTAGTTATTACACATCAAACCATTGGTTTCATCAATTTCACACTGTTTTCCAGATGGACAGGCTCTACCAAATTGCCTTTACGCACCCATATCGTAAGGTGTCACGCTCGCGCTCCAATGAACCAATATGTGTCTAACTGAGGCCCAGGCCACATAGCCAGGGGCTTCATTAGTCACCAATTGTGGCACCAAGCAAGTATCCTGTTGAATGGACACCGTAAACAAGGCATGGTATTGGTAGCAATATTAGCGAAATAATATAGCTCAATTAGCACCTCTGTTTGCTTCAAGTGCACGCTATTTTACTCATCTAACAATGCTAGTGGCTTGGACTGAATATTGGAAGGCTGGACTAGATTGCTACGTGAATGAGTGAAGACCGAGGGAGAGAATTTACTGAAATATCCCTCCTATAGAACACAACAAAAAGCAAGACAAAATATCTGATTATGACCCAAGTCGATCAGATATAAAAAGGAGAAAAAAATACTAACAAAGCGTAGCATCTCCATTTTATGTACAGTCGCGGAATGAAAAGGTTCGTCACCTTAGTGTCGGTTTTCGCTTGCACTAGGTACTGTAAGAGTCAAACCTGCCAAGTCTGCCAACATAACAGTGCAAGAAACAGTGCTGCTAACATTTAAATAAATATGACGTTTGCTAAAGAAAAAGGTTTTGCTTGTTTATTTTTCTATCCCATCAGTGCAATGCAATGATGACATTGACCAATTGACAATAGTTTTTTTTATTTAATAGAAATAATAATGGCAGGTTGAACCAACAAGGTTTCAGTTTATCAATCATAATAATCTTCTTGACAAGATAAATCGTCAAACAACTTTGATCTGAATAATTTTGAACTTTACTGACGAACAGTTAAAGATTATTTTCTCTAACTCGAGGTTATTCTGTAACATAGTTTCAAAAGGTAATATGTGCTCGCGATTCGTTGAAGGAATCAATTTGAAAACTGACGAACCTTTTCATTCCGTGACTGTACTACCTACATATTCTGCAATATTTCTGATGGTAATTAATAAACATTTTCTTTGCTCTACCACCTACATAATTATTTACTTGTCGAAATCATGTTGTCTATTGAATTGCACAAAAGATATAATTAAAACACATACATAATATTAGTTGCTCTGAATTCTGAAAAATTTTATAAACCGTTAAGCTGTAAGTTTGTGATCCAACATTTCCAGGTAAACAGTGGTACTTATGAATTACAAATTTAAAAATTGTAATAATAAAGCCTCCAGTCAATGTTTATAGTCAGTGCTTAATTGTTTATATGCACAGTAAGCTCCTGCTGAAAACGTTTTTAATTATTTAACCCGAAAGTATCACTTAACATCAGCTGCGATTGCGGTCAAATACCACCTGCCCTGTTCTGCATAAAAAAGCCAATGCTCGATCCGTTCATTTGCCTCTATAACACGATATTTCGTAGAAACTGTTGCCAATAGTTTTTCGTGAGACCCCTAAAAGCTGTAATCCGACTCGCGTTTATACCACAAAGGTTTGTCTCAAAGGATAATACTCCACTTAGTTGGGCGATTCAAGTTTATTTCAGTAGAGTTGCGACTTGCGAAGTCCGTCGGTACCGAACGCTTGTGACAACGGCCTGCTATAGCCCGCAGAGTACTTTTATAGCCGTTATGGGTATTTGATAAGGCGTTATGGGTTTTGGGAGTTAGCTGTGTGATGGATAAAAATGTTTGAGACAGTATAGAGCGGGACGACAAACCCAGATGCTATTAGCTACAGGGTCAGACGCAGCTGTATTTTATTGGCTTCAGCTTTTTCAATGTTGTTTAGTAAAATACGAAAGATTAGTAGATGCTTGTTTATTTTGTAAAATGATTTTCAGAAATAGTATCATTGCAGGTTTTTGATGGTTCGATCGAGTCATTTTGAGAATGAATAGAACAAGAATTTTTAAAATCTTTCCTCTCAAAAGTACCTGAAATAAGTAATGTTAAATAATTAATTGTTGTTTTTGTTACTCTCACTCAATTTAAAGTTGACACAGCGTTAAAATTTTAGTACAATCTTTTGAATGTCACGTGAATTTTAAACACATTAAGCATTTTGCGTTAAATATCTAAAAAGCTCTAAAATGGGAGGTTGACGAAACATTTTAATACGGTTAAGAGAAAAAGCTCCTAAATTACTGTCAAACTTTAAGTGTAGCAACTATGTACTTGGAAATAATTCGAGAAATTTTAAGGGCTGCTAAATTGGTGGAGAAGTTTTTAATTAAATTTATCATTTGAGAGCGTTGTTAAGACTATATTAACGTCACTCAGATACCTAATGTTGAAGTTGGGATTCATAAACAAATGTAAGCAAACAGTTTCTATGCAATACCCAAATGGTAATTAATTTAATACAACATATTATAACAATACCCAAATGGCATTTAATTTTAAGTTAGTTTTGAACTATTTGATTATATTTGCTGCTGGAACGTATCGTTTTCTAAAGTTTTTTCAAACGATTCGTTTGAATGAACTGTAAATAAAACACTATAAATAAACTTATCGTATCATTGATGTCAGGAAACGCAGCTTAAACTCTACAAAATGGAGCGTTAGCATTCGCAAAGTTGGTCACAATATTATTGACCTTAAAGGTTAAGCTCTAACGTAGTAACGCAATATGCGTGTAGGAGCATGTGGTAGAGCTGCCTTAATATGGCTTTATTGAATTTTCATTTTTAATTAAGTTGGTGTTATTGGCGTTAATAGTAACTCATAAAATTTGTAAAGCCTTTCCTGCAAAATAGTACTAATTGGAAGTGTTTACTTAGATAGGTATGATTTCGATTTAATGATTGTCTCAAGATTAAATTTATTTTATAACCTTAAAGTCTGAAAATGAGTCGTCAATTACAGGCCAACGTTGAAATCGGTACTAAAGATCCTTGTTAAAATGAGCCTTCAGCTAAAACATACATTGATTCACTAAATAACAGTTTATTTCCTTCCTATAAATTCGTTCGTTTCAAACATCCAAGGCATCGACAGAATTGAAAAGCTTTGTTTGGAGCTTTAATGTTATTACGTCAAATGACATTAAGTCTATAAAGGATTACGAAGAAGTATCTTATTGTTCTTTCTGAGAAATTTTACCTCAAACTATCGTATTGAAATAAAAATATATTGTGTTTTTGCGACAAGGTGAAAAAAGGCTTTTGAAAGCTTTTTTATGTTCTTTGTTCGTATGTCATTGATTGATTGATTAGAAAACAAAACAAAGTCCTATTTCTTCAAATTTTAGTCGTTAGTCAGGCGTAACATTTCTCGCCTACGCGACTAAAGAGTCTCCTGGGATATAATTTTAACTTTGCCTAACCTCATCAAATAACATAATATTATTATTTCTTAGAAAACTAATAATAATAGAAGCTATCTCCTCAGTATCTCGCACGATTATAAGACTCGTGACAATTTACAAGAAAACTTCTCAGCGTCCCACACAAATACTTTACGTTACACAATTCGTGCTTAGTACCCAAAGTATGCTTATGTCATGTCAAAATTTGGTAACAATGCGTCAACTTTGCTCAGGCACCTTTGGGCAAAACGGGACGTTGGAGGAATCTCAACTTTGTTTTTATTTAGGGAGCTGGAATAAAACAATAAACACCTTTTCGGGCAGTAGTTTAAATCGGAGACATTAACGAATTTGAGGTTAACGACACGCGGGCTATCTAGGTCGAATATGCTTTTTCTTCTATTTGTTTACCCAAAAATGTATTTTCCAGTCGCATTTTAAATTTGCACTTCGTTGTTATTATTAATGTTCACGTTAAGAGTTAATTTTTTTGTCTCTTTACCTTACCCACGTTTTCTGCTTTAATATTTCCACTATTATTGGTTATCGTCATCCCCATAGGTAGTTATAGGGAAAAAAATAAGTATCGATTTTATAATCAGCTCGATCACTTACATGCCACAATACATTTTATAGTTATAGGTCTTCTTTCAAGATCTCATCTGCCACAAGGGACTATTAAGTTTCTTAGCTCAAGTTTTTGTGTATTAGTGTAATTTTTTTTTTCAAACTTGATTCTTTATCATTTCATTTAATAATATTGTTAAGAGTCAATGTAATTATCTCCATACATTTTCATGTCTTTGGATAAAGGTATTCAATTTATTCCGTTCCGTTATTTTTTTTTTCATTCATTTATCTACCTAGCATGTTTTACAAGTTTAATCATAGGCACTCCATTACTTCACTAGCTTACTCTACGAACACTCACCCAATATCCCCAGCCTGTAGTTGATAGTGACCACCACCAGCCCAGCATGAGAAGCCAGCACAGTCCCATCGTAGGGATTCCCCGAGCTCCACTCGTAGCTCTCTCCATGAACGAACACCAGTACCGGGTACCGAGACACTGCGTCTCGTACGCCTGCTGCAAGAAAGGGTAGGGTTAGTGGACGAATTCAAACCAGTGGACGACAGTAATGCTGAACACTCTGACATCTTGTTCCTATTTAGATACTAATAATTATAGAGGGTTAAAAAAATATTAAAAACGTAAGGATCATTAAGGATATCACGTTAATTAAAATAAAGCTAGCAGAGTTCATCTCTGCTAATCCTACCTAGTCGAAATAATGGGAGCGTTGGCGGAAAAAAGCGCTTAGAAGTGTTTGTAAGCAAAATGGCGACCGGTAAGCGGTAAGCGCTGTCACTGCTAAAAATGAATGAAACACGTCACTATTGAAGTTAGCAAACGTGTCCAAGCGCTTTTTTGCGGTTTTTCAGCGCTAGCAAACGCTTCCAAGCGCTTTTTTCCGCCAAACGCACCCTTTCTTCTTCTTTCTTTTCAGCCAAATGACGTCCACTGCTGGACAAAGGCCTCCCCCAAGGTTTTCCACAATGAACGGTCCTGCGCTGCCCGCATCCAGGCTCTTTCCGCGACCTTTACCAGATCGTCGGTCCACCTAGTAGGAGGCCTGCCCACGCTACGTTTTCCAGCCCGTGGTCGCCACTCTATGGCTATGCTCGGAGTTTCCCTGCGTGATCGAATCAGAAATGAGGAGATCCGCAGGAGAACCAAAGTAACCAACATAGCTCGCAGAATTGCTATAATCAAGTGGCAGTGGGCGGGGCACATAGCTCGTAGAGACGATGGCCGTTGGGGCAGGAAAGTTCTCAAACGCACCCAATGATTAAATAATGACATTATCGTGAGCAGACGACGGCACATCAAGCTAAATACTTTGGGGTCTTATTTAGTTGTATTAAGAGCGATTTCGTCACAAAAGTGTAACGACTTTGCTACTCAAAGCGATCACAAATTGGAACAATTGGACGAGTGAATAGATAGGTACACGTGGAAGTTTCGAAGGATATAAAGTTTGTCGATCTAATTGGGCTATGTCAGCCTTTGGTGGTTAAATTAGTTACTAAAGTCTCTAGGGTTTCTTACAACCCACACACCGAAGAGAGAAAAGTAGCATAGTTCCAGCTTTGGAATCGATCTGATTGGGCTATATCAGCGCCTTTGGTGGTTAAATTAGTTACTAAATTATCTAGGGTTTCTTACAACCCACACACCGAAGAGAGAAATTTGGGTAAACTTTATCCTTTAGTTTTACTAATCATTCTCATTCCCCTTTAATGATTAACATTATGAATCCAGTGTGATTACCATGAGTTTACGTTATGTGTGCTCGCTAGCGAGTAGGTACGTCAAAAATCTCTATGAAGATTTCATTTCTTGAAAGTAGCCGCTATGGGCGCTGCACAATAGTTCATACATTTTAATGTCATTTTTTACGCAGTCGCTAACGAGCACACCTAACGTTAACTCATGGTAGGCACACTGATGAACCTTTTCAATAATATTGTAATGTATTTAAGTAAACCAATATTTTTGCTAGTAAAATACTTTATTAAGCATTTTACTCGTATTATCCAATGTGTATTCTGTTTTGATATTTCTTTTCGTTTCTTTATAAAAGGAAGAATACTAGTTCATTTTTTGTTTTAAAACATCAAGGTATTCAAAGAGTAGAAAAATTAATCCTCTCTTTACAGATTCTTTTTGCTTTGGATCTCTTTTACTTAAGAAAGTCCTAGGTTTTCTTTAAGTCAGTTGTACAAGAAAAAGCATAAAGAAATCTCAATGGATTATAATTAATTTTTATGTCATCTTCGTAGCTTATTAAATAATGGTATAATGAGGAAGAATTTACAGAACGGTAATATTTTCTTGTTTGAAAGTAAGTTTTGTAAAAAGATTTCATTTATAAAAGATATTGAGACGAACTAATAAGTGTTTTGTTTTATAAGAGCTGAATTTTTCTAGTAGGTAATAAAAGTTGAACACTTTAACGTTTTCAGTATGGGAAATTTATGTCAATATTTTTATTCTTATTTTGATTTTTAATCTTCAGTTAAAAATGCGATTTAAAAATCAGCCCTAAAACATAAATTGGATGGAATAGGTACTCTCAGTTTTGGTTTTCAAGCAACTTTTAATAAACAATAACGATGTGATATTTACGGTATTCCAGGCGCTACCTGGCACAATTTTTTTTCAGTCATGCATGATAGCTAGATTTATATTATATGAGTACGTACATTTTATTATTGAGCATTTCTAGAACGCAATTACTTACAAACAAAAAAAATCTGAACAATGCAACACTATCATTAGTCAATCAATTCGCACACGTCGACCTAATTAGAGCCAGTAGCCATCAATTCGATCGTTTTTTCCGCAACTAATTAAACCAAACACTGGCCTATCGCTCATCTCCCGTCGCCATCGGACGAACAAAAACTTGATTTATCCATTTCTCCCCAATCTATCTTGTCCGAGATAAACTTAAGTAAACGCGGAGCCAGACGCGGAGCGGAAAGCGGGTTTAGTATACAGGGTGGAAACGATAAGACGTGATCTCACTAGATTATTTCTTAACTTTATATTATTATGGAAGCTAGAAACATTGAATTTTCCGATAGATCCAGTTTAATCTGTAACCTTTCATTGATACAGAGCTCGTGAAACACTTTCAGGATCAGAAACCAGATTGTCGATATCTTGTCTAGTTTAGGAATAATCGTATGAGTTCACTTATCGTTTCCACCCTGTATAATATACCCAGTATAATAGTTTTCGAAACTGAGTTATCTACACCATCTTAATCAATTTCGCAAGACGAATCGATCTGTCTAATCGCCTGAAAATTTTGCAAAATGTCAGTTACGTCAGTTAGAGAGGCAAGCGACAATAATATGTCCTCCAGAGCACATACCCGTCACGGCACAAATTTGATTTTAAGAACGCTTTCCTACGTCCCAGTATCTCTTAACCCTACCACTGCTTCGGGGCAATAAATGGGCTAGTGTTGAAGTTCAAAAATTTTAAGCTATTTTTGTGATAAAATATCTTGTCCTAACAAAATTTACGGAATTTTAAGTGCAACAAAAATACGAATGATTATAATATTTGAAGTACACTCGATTACAATTTTTCAATAGTGCGATTTATAGACGCCACACTGGTTTCGCTTTACATTGTAGAGGTGTCTTTATTATACATTTATCTGTATCTATGCAAATGCGAAAGCTCAATATAAGCTCCGGAAACAGTTCCGCCCTCCATCAAGCCCCGCTCGAAGCTCCGCCCGTGCGTGGGAGAGACCTAAGGCGATAGAGAGCTTTTTGTCTTCGGGAATTTGAATCGAACAATGACATTCTCCGAACACTTTTCACTTTGAAGTCGGATCTAGATAAAAAAAAAGTTCAGGCGAATATTTTTTGTAATAATCTTCTAGGGTTTTTAGATAAGTCGTATTAAATAATAACCATTTGTTGGCCCCACTGTTGAACTGTTGGACATATATGGTAAATAACTTTATGTATTTAAAATGTAAGTAGATAAGTATATTAATTAATATTTTTTTTGCGCAATAAAGCACCTATCACTATTACACATTATGTCAATTTCCAAGCAAACCCGGGAGTTTTTGGTAGTTATTTATATGAAAATATATTTCTGATATTAAGTCCTAACAAATAATAGTAGTTACATTTCTGTTGGTTTTACGCCCAGATTCCATAGAAAAGTGCCCATCATCCTTTCAGCCCAGTCCGTCCAGTGGTTTGGGCTGTGCGTTGATAGATCACTATGTCAGTAATTCAGTCGGTCAGTCAGTCAGTTAGTCAGTCAGTCAGTCAGTCAGTCAGTCTGTCAGTCAGTCACCTTTGAATTTTATAAATATAGATTTGTAGCACGGTCATTAAACCACACTTTTCTATCACGCTGTAATGTACCTAACACGTTAATGACCATGTACCTATTTGAACTCTAGTCTGCTTTAAGTGCACTTGACAACAGATATAAAGTTAAAAATTTCCAGCAGTATGTAACTATAGTACAGCCACTAAAACACTGTTATACGACCCGCGAGTATACACGTTGCTTTTCAAACAGTTGCAGTGAATTAGTATCAGTATAGTGCTCGCTCGATCGTAGATTTATGCGCTGAACCGGTGCTATGCGCATGTAATCGTCCGTCCAAAATGTATGCGTAAAATTCCGGATCTGCGTTTGCGATGTGGACCGTAACGATTAACGATTTATATAATAGTGTGTAAGAGTAGGCGCACACCGTTGATTTTTCGTCGGCCGATAGTTTAGTCGGGCAGTTGATCAGTATGGGCATGTATGGGAGTGCGCACGCTACGCCGATTCGATTTGGCCGATTCTTCATACAAATTAAAATCGGGCACAACTATCGGCCAACTAAAAATCAACGGTGTGCGCCTACTCTAAAAGTGCGGGAATGTACCGTTTCTGACCATTGTCATGTTAATACCGATACGGACGCCTCTAATGTGATAATAATACTCGTAATACGTGTTTTGATCCTTTTTTACGTCCCAAACGAAGCCCACCCATTGTTGGCCAAAATATTTGCTGGTGTTGAGAAGTAAACGATGATAGAGTCAGTCATCATGTATATTGTAGTTGGTGAAGCGTTAAAACTTTCAAAATACATAGTATGAGCTTACTTTTTGTTACTCGTACCTACCCTAAGATACCCCTTTTATACAGGGTGGAAACGATAAGTGATCTCATTCGATTATTTCTAAACTATAGAAGATATCCAAAAACTGGTTACTGATCCTGAAAGTGCTTCACGAGCTCTATCCTACGGTACCAATAGTAGGTTACAAAATAAACTGGATCTATCTGAAAATTCAATGTTTCCAGTCTCCATACATTTAGTAAAACTACAGTATATTAAAAACTATACAAGATATCCAAAAACTGGTTACTGATCCTGAAATTGAATCACAAGCTCCATCCAATAGTACCAATCATAAGTTATAAAATAAACTGGATCTATCCGAAAATTCAATGTTTCCAGCTTCCATACATTTAGTACAGCCACAGTCATGGCACTCATGTCTTGATAATATTATAGCAAGTAAAGCCTAAAACTTTCTGTTTTCCATGAATAATTTAAAAAAGAATGCAATTTACGAGTTAATTTTAAGTGTTTATTATTTAAAATAAAAAAAAATAACACTTCTAATATTATGTGGCTGGCATAGTGGCATACATTTAGTATGGAGGCTGAAAACATTGCATTTTCGGATAGATCCAGTTAATTCTGTAACCTATTACTGATATCGTTTGAAAGAGCTCGTGAAGCACTTTCAGGATCAGTAATCAGTTTTTCGATATCTTGTATAGTTTAGAAATAATCGAGTGAGATCACTTATCGTTTCCACCCTGTATACTGAAACGTAGAAGTATCTACCAACGTTATGAACCGTGGGTGCAGTTCAGGCACCGACCCCCAAAACTCAAACATCTACGTAATTTTCAACTCTTTTTTGGAGTTTTTGTTATGACGTTTTCTTTAACCTTCAAACAAGTCATAATTTGCACTTTATTTTTCATTATTAAGGCTGAGTTGCACCACCTTATTTTAACCGTAACAATAATCGTTTTTTTTGGAATTTGACAAATTTTTGACGTTTGTCAAAGTTAAAGCAAGATGGTGCAGCTCAGCCTAAATGTTCCGACATACGTCAAACGAGGGTAGCTTCACAAACATTCCACGGGCCGTCCAGCCATGAAACACGTTATTAACTCGCAGATTTGCGTCTTGGTCCGAAGGGCCCTGTTTATTAAGGGCCACGGATGTGTCAGCCAAAGTGATTACATCGGCTTCAAAACGTCTTGGGTCACTCCGACCCGTCCCAATTACAATTATTACAGCGGTAATGCACGCTTTGAAATTAGGTTTCGGGGTGAAATTGTTTGGCCTGGCAGGAATTAATAATTGTTATTATAGTTACAGCGTTTAATTTAAGCTACGGGCACACTGTTGGCGTGACTTCGACGCGACTGTAACTCGACTCGACATAGGTATTTATTACTAGCGACCCGCCCCGGCTTCGCACATAATTATGATCCTTTCTCTTGAATTATTCTATCTATTTAAAAAAAACGCATCAAAATCCGTTGCGAAGTTTTAAAGATCTAAGCATACATATGGACGGACAGACAGCGGAAAGCGACTTTGTTTTATACTAGATAATATGTAGTGATAGTGAAACTTCATGCCCTGGAATTATCTGCCACTTAAGCATTGATTTGGGAAATAGAATACATCCTTACTAATGCATGAAAGTGCAAACCAAAAAAGTAAATAAAAATAACAACAAAGAAATAAATGAATCATTTACACAGTTACTACCACAATAATCTTCTCGTTACTCTGATTAAAACTCGAGAACGGCTGGGCCGATTGAGCTGTTTTTGATTTTAAACTGTTTGTCGTAGTCCAGGGAAGGTCTAAACGGTGAGCAAATACGCGCGCGATATTGTTTTTCTGTGACAGACCAAATTCCACGCGGGCGAAGCCGAGGGCGGAAAGCTAGTAAATAATAATAATGTAGATGACAAAGTAAAACTTCCTTATAATTTCATTGGCAATAACACATGCCACGCTGTTACACCACCTGTATGCACACAATTGAACAATTATTATCTTCATAATTAATGACTATTAGCACATTACATCTAAGAGGAAATACAGGAATCTTCTTATTAACTGAATATTATTTAGATGAAGTTCGTTAGTTCCGTCTGTAGTTAATTTGTGATTAATATTAACAGATAATTATGAATTCAGGGTTAATTACTAAGCATGGCTAACTAACTGGAAGTATCTGGGGTCCCAATTCTGAAGATCGATTTGCACAGATCCAACTCTACACGTCTCTTTTACTTACATGGGTGTTGTAACGTGAGTGAAAGAGATGGACAGTGTAGATGGAATAGAAATTGTGTAAATGGAATAGGATCCTGTAATATTGCGTATTAATAGATGCTAATATTATACAGTAGGTGTAACATTAGTGGCGGTAGCGTATAGCAATCTGAGGATTATTAGACTGTATTTTGGGTAACTACTGAATTAGGTTTACGAAGTACATAATTATGTACAGTCGCGGAATGAAAAGGTTCGTCACCTTAGTGTCGGTTTTCGCTTGCACTAGGTACTGTAAGAGTCAAACCTGCCAACATAACAGTGCAAGAAACAGTGCTGCTAACATTTAAATAAATATGACGTTTGCTAACGAATAATTGAATGATGACATTGACCAATTGACAATAGTTTTATTTTATTTTATAAGAAATAATAATGGCAGGTTGAACCAACAAGAAGGTTTTAGTTTATCAATCATAATAATCTTCTTGACAAGATAAATTGTCAAACAACTTTGATCTGAATAATTTTGAACTTTACTGACGAACAGTTAAAGATTATTTTCTTTAACTCGAGATTATTCTGTAACATAGTTTCAAAAGGTAATATGTGCTCGCGATTCGTTGAAGGAATCAATTTGAAAACTGACGAACCTTTTCATTCCGTGACTGTACATAAAGCTCTATAGAAAAGCGTAGAGCGTAAATATTGATGCCTGAAAGTATTTTGAAAGAAAACAACTTGAAGACTGTAGTAAGTATTTCTTACGACAAAATATTGGTTCAACCTTACAATGTCGTAACAAAAAGTATCCAAAATGAAGTAATTTCTTCGCCACTGAGCGAGCACTATCAGAAAATAGAAAGAAGAAATGCTGAGTCTCGAGTATTACCACATAATAACATTTTTTACTCAGTGATACCGTTGCAAAATAAAAAATATTGAAACGCTCGCTCCATATACCACGAACAATACAGATGGCTAAGACGATATGCCCTAATGGCTCTGTTGCATTTTATACCAGTCGTATAAAGTGCCGGGAATACATTAAGGCTCGTTCACACTTAGCCACCGCATTACTATGCGATGCGTCGTAAAAATTTCGCTTTACTACCAATGCGTGACGATCTCTCTGAAAACGGCGCACGTAGAGTTAATATTTGTACGGTTTGCGATGCGGCTAAGTATGGACATCGTAAAATGCTAGAATGGACATACTCAGCAATGTGGGTATGCTTGATGTCTATTATTGATGGAAGTTTATTTTCTACAAGTTTACTTCGGGACTGTTGGTTTGGTAGCGGGCCTTTTCAAGGCGAGAGTGAATAGACACTTACAGGGCAGATATGTACCATCCTAGACTGCATCCCACTTAACATCAGGTGCGATTGTGGTGAAATACCTGCCTTGTTATACATAAAAAAAAGGTAGCAGGAAAGCGCTGGACGCAGGCCGCTACCAACCGGGTAAAATGGAAAGTATTGGGAGAGGCCTATGTTCAGCAGTGGACGTCCTATGGCTGAGATGATGATGATGATGATGAATGTTGGTTTGCCTCAGAATTTCAGGGCGTAAATATATTGTAATTGCTAATGCTGACGTTGTTGTTATGACTATTTTTGCGGATTAATGAAGAACATTTTGCAGCAAAAATGTCTTTTAAGTTTTTGTGCACAAAATATCATTACGTCTCTTGCTGTCGCGCTAAAGTGTATCGTATGAGCGCGCCGTAAATGTATTTTGTTTCTACCCTTTAAAAAATATCCGCGATGCTCTTAATCCAGCAAAGTGTACATTTTCCTTAAGGGTAATATACATATCCACGCTGCCTGCATTATCGTTTCTTTATTACTACTTGAGACTCGACAAAACAAAAGTATATTAAGTTTGTAATATATTATGATGGTTGGATGGATGAATGTATTACTCTTTCAAGAAAGATCTGAAAGGTTTGGATGAAACTTTAAATTATTACTTTTTAAAGGTAAAATATAGACTTAAACTGGACTAACTGGATGAATGTGAAGCCTCAAGAAAAGGCTAGATAAAAAATAAATCTTTAATGAATTTAATCTATCGTATTATCTACCGTAGGGTCACCAAAAATAATATCTAATATTACTGTGACATTAGTGCTTATACGAATAGAACATAGATGGATGGATGAATTTAATATGATGTAACTATCATTATTATTATTTTTTTCATAAAAACAAATTCCGCTGGCATCATCTTCGTCGGCAATCGCTTTAATCCAGCGAAGTGTATATTTCCCTTAATCCTACTTTAGAAAAAGCAGCAGACGTTGAACGGAAGTTGCTACTTCCGTACGTTAGGTGGCGTGACCTGCGCAAGGTCTCAGAAAATGATGCCCAGCCAAAAGAACGCAATTTCCGTTCAGCTTTTACTATATTCCGTTGTTTGAAAGATACAGATATAGTACAACGGAGACGGGTAGAGTAGGTGAAACTAAAAAAGATTAATAAATTGTGGATAAAAAAATCTACTAAGTATTATATTTTTGTGAGCCTTACTTGTATATGTACGTGTACATGCACATAACGATAGTGTAATGTCTATCAAAACTTTTGACAAACGAAGAGTAGTAGCGAGCCACCACACATGTACAGCTCACTCGCCTTCGTGAATTGCAACAACTATAACTTTGATATAGAAGTTTCTCACAGTTTTCTAGTAAAAACCGTTTCAAAATTGACCATAGTTTCTGAGGTTGACCTGTATCTAGCCTAGGGTAATAGGCCACCAGGGATACATGTTCAGAGAATAAACTACACTTCACCTCTCATATCGATTGAAATAGACTTCACGAACTCAAGTTTTTACTAACACACACCATAACTAAAGCCTAGTCCGTGAGCATGTAGAATTTTGTCCAATGACCCCAAGCTACCCATCTTTATCACTCGCGCGTAATTATATTGCTGTCGCGACTGTGCGACGGGCGGCCGCAGTGAGCGTGCGAGCGCGACAGCAACATAATTAGAATCGAATAGGTATTTACCAAGGAAAATGAAGTTAAATAAGAATACCCATTTCCCAAACGTACCTACCAATTTGTGTAATAAAATCCACAATGGAAAAGTGTAGCTCATTCACCTACTTTTACTATTTCTGCTGTGTTCAGGGCTATTGTGTTTCGGAAGTTTGAGCTTAAAGGTTTGGCATCGGTGACCTGATTGCCTTTGATCAAAGGCCTGTAAGTTGTCTATCTAAGTTATCGACGTACCTTCGCTAGACACGGGCCAAATTGACGTTGTTGCGAGGAAGAGTTGGGACAAATTGAAATGGTGGCTCCCATTTTGTGTTGTTGTACAGCAAATACAACTGTCTGATTTGATTATTGTTTTATGTAGATCAGAATTTCGGAGTATAAAATCAAAATCATAATAGAGGTACGATTTATTTACGTACTAGTAGCTTTCCGCCCGCGGCTTCGCCCGCGTGGAATTTTGTCTGTCACAAGAAAACTTTATTGCGCGCGTCCCTGTTTCAAAAACCGGGATAAAAACTATCTTATGTCCTTTCCCGGGACTCAAACTATCTCTATGCCAAATTTCATTAAAATCGGTTGAGTGGTTTAGGCGTAAAAGCAAGACAGAAAGACAGAGTTACTTTCGCATTTATAATATTACTATAGATTGACCGTGATTACAGTGTGTGCCGAAAGAATGACAGACTATTCATTCAATCACTGAATTTTATTCAACTTTTTTGCAACAGCCTCAGTTTGATGTATTGAATTATTAGATGAACGTGTCACAAACGGTATTACGTCTGTTACTTCGATAGTGAGTGTAGTGGAAGTTTATAAATGAAAAGAGTGGACTGTATGAAATTAATTATCTATTCGGTATAAATTTACAATGTTATCGAGACCGTTTTGTGCAAAGTCGTTGAAGAGAGTGCGTCAGGATCGTCTTCGTCGATGTTCGCTCGCGAACCGAACATTGCTCGTTCGTTCGCCGAACGCTCGCCGCTCCCTCCGGTCACGCCGTCCGCGGGCAATGTCCGTGAGTAGACACGTCTGATGTACGTTTAGTGAAAAATGAACGTAAAATATTTGAAATGAAAATTCAGTATTTTTAGTTATCCATTGATAAAACTATTAGAAATAGACTTTTGAGAAAGAAATATTCTTTAACCATACCTAACCGAATACTTTTCCCAGCAAGAATAATCGTAGGTAAACCAGAGAGTNTATTTAAACCATGTTCTACATTATAAGCGTAGGACCATACCTAGGTACCATTTAGAGAAATGACATGAACACAGTCATGTTTCAATGGGATTTCTACCAGTTAAGTTGTAGTGTTGTCGTATAATCGATCACGCGTCGATTATATTAATCGATATTGCCAAATAACGATTTATCGATTAACTATTCGATTAATCAATTTTATTGATTACCATCATTACTATCATTTGATTGTTAATTCAATTCCTTATTTTCAGCAATATAATCGATTATAGCAATCGAATAATCGATTATGATTTATTCGGTATACATACTTACAAAATCGATAGAATCGATAGTAAGATATGATACAATACTCTCAATATGATCGATAAAAGCAATCTAATTGACGTAATACTATTTTTATTACCCTAATGTGATGTGAAATACTATGGATACTTTGCATATTCAACGACCTCTATCTCCGTATCCCCGCGTATTTCAGGATTGTTGTCATACTATTAAATGAAGTACTAGTATTAAGCTTTAATTTAGTATACTTTTTGTTTCTGTTGGTTTAACGCCCAATATGCCCATCATCCTTTGGCATGCAGGTAGATTTTATGACGTAGGCATTCGCTAAGAAAGGATTTTACGAAACTCCACCCCTAAGGGGGAAGAACGGTATCCACGCGTACGAAGTCGCGGGAGGCCGCTAGTTAAATACTAAATTTCCACTCAAAGATACACAACACAAAAATAAATCTTCAAAGCTTAAGGAAGCCCCATTATTAAACTAAATTAAATTGTGCAGTTCTTTATTCCAACATCTGAGGAATTTTAATAAAAACGTTTTAAAAAGAAATACGTACCAAATTCCAAGGCATTGCGCATGATAAATGACAAAGCAATGAGAAAACTAAAGAATGTCGTGTTAATCAGAAAAACTCGGAAAAGAAAAATCTCATTCTGTTTAGATCTTAATGTTTTATGGCAGAAACGTTATGACACTACTTATGTAGGTTCAGTAGACTCATTCGACTTAGTTCAGTAGAGCCATTATAGGAACGTAAATTATTGTAGTAAATATTCATTCTGGTGTAAGCCGTGTAAGTATCTATAAGTTTAAGGTAAAAATATTAGTAAAAATCTCTAAGAAATAATGTTAATTTACTTCTGCCAAAACTGAAGAACCATTTTCACCCATTCGTATTTGCCTTTGAGACTTATGTTGTGCCGTTATTCGGATACAAAAGGGGACAGTCACACGCGGATTTGAAACTATCTTTCATTCTCCAATCCATATTAACCATTGCGCCGAGTCGGTTATGGACTTTTACTCGTATGTTAAGCTATTTTCATCAGTGGCCATACCACACGACAAATATCAAATACATTTATTAAAATAACACTCTTTGCTATCAATTTAGCATATAAAAGGAAAGACACACTTATTATCTACGCCCTCTTGAACTCAACAAGCTTGATAATGGCAATCTCGAGTATTCTGCGTTGAAAAGAAACAAAAATTTAAATTGAAGGTCTCAGACCAATGCAATAGGTTAATGAGGTCACCGAGCGAGATGGATGTATGTCTCAGTGCTCTGTTACGAGACTCAAAGTTTACTAACGACCTGAAAAGAATACGAAAGGGATTTATGTGTCACAGCGACTGTCGTCGATATTGTTCGTTTTACTGTTCGATAATGTTCTCTCGTTCGGCTATCGGGATGCGAATAAGGCTTATTTTTGAGGAAGGCGTTCGGGATTTATTTAACTACTGTTTTGGCAGATTAAACGTTTGAAGGCTAACATGTACAGCTTCAAATAGTTCGTGACACCAAAGTGACCAAAAAATAGACAAGTACCTTAATGAAAAAGGACTAGTATAAAGTCGATAATTATTAAAAAGATTAAAATGTTTGGGATGCGTAACTGCCTAGGTCGCATAAATATTTATAACTTTATATATTTTAAAGTGTGGAAACCTTTGAAAAAGAGGCTGACAATAGTGACTGAGTTTCTTGCGCTGCTTCTTCTCATCACTGGCCCATTTATTGTCCCGAAGCAGTGGTAGGGTTAATACTGGGACGTGTAAAAGTGCTTTTTTAAAGCCTATCAGCATAAATAAATGAGTTTTAAGTTTTTAACACCATTATTTTGACTGTAAGATAGACTTGGCTACTTTGGGTGTTACAAACTATTTGAGGCTGACAGTACAGTCGTCAGAACATTAGACCACACATTGTAGTTACTGTAACTATAAGATGCTGAAGTGTGCGGCTTGTGCCGTCGTAGGCTCTACTTACTAATGGCGTTGTTAAAAAAAAACGGAAATAGAAAGCACACTTACTCTTAGTTGCACCACATTTCAACCGCGACTATAACAATAAACGGTGTTTTTTGTACCGAGTTTGACAGAGTTTTGACGTTAGTTAAAGTTAAATTAAGATGGTGCAACCCAGACTTAGGCTCAGTTGCACCATCTTAATTTAACCGTAATAATGACAATAATCGGTGCTTTTTGTACGGATTTTCACAGACTTTTGTTAAAGTTCAATTAAGATGGTGCAACCCAGCCTGAATTTAGTAATTAATTATAACTAACCTATTTTTTTGAAAATTGTAATTTGTCATGTGTTTAGTAAAATAAAAAAAAAATAATCACATTCACAAAGTTGCTTAGTCTTCTGTAACAACTTTGAATCGTGTTGAACTTAATTAAAGCGTTTGAAGAAAATATGTAGCAAAAACTGTAATTTAAAAGCAATTAAATCTGAATGGCTCGTTGCATCTTTTATGTTACGTTATGCGTTACGTTGCGGCGTCGTTACTCATCTGTTATTCAGACATGCTCTTTAGAAAATTGCATATTCTAGGTCGTACTCTTTCTTCTATCGTGTAGGTTGTAATTACTGACGTCACAAGTCTAGTGTCAGACTTAATGAGTCACTCTGACATCGCATTTTTTTCGAAAATATAGGTCAATTAAAAGAGCTAACCAAAACCAATGACTTAAAAGATCTATTTGAATCTTGGGGTCGATTCAGATGATTCCCTAGATCTGCGATCGAAAATATCCAACCATCATGAAGGCAGGTCGCTACCAACCGGGCAACATAGAAACCATTGGGGGAGGCCTATGTTCAACAGTGGACGTCCTATGGCTGAGATGATGATGATGATGATGATGAAGGCGTCAGTCGTAATTGATGTGGAAATAATATTTCTGATTTGCAAGTAATCAACATTCCAATATCAGAAGTGCTTCGTTTGTCCACCAGAAGATGTATAACATCTTCCAGCACCTCACTGCACTTAAGGCTTACCCGCTCCGGTAAAAAGTGCAAATACAAAGGGAGAGGGCTCATGGCTTCCGCTTGATTTATACCTTCTCCCCTCAGCAATCCATCACGGGGCCACCGATAGTGTTTGCTTGCGGTAGATTTATTGGAAGCCGGTCGATGCTGCTCCGTGATGCCACTAATGAAAAACTGGCAAACTGATAAAGCACAAAGATTTATGGCCGCATTAAAAATATGAATAGGTGTCGCGGGAGCTCGGTTTAGATACAGCGGTATACGTGTTTTTTTTTAACCATTTATTCGATTTTTATGAAATTATTATTTAAGATTAAAGAGTTTTAGCCGTCGCGTAGGTAGCCGCCAGATTTTTACCACCTGATGCTTTACATAATTAATATCAAGCATTCATAAAATACTCTATTTTACTCCTGGCTTAGAAAGTCATGCTCTTACAGAGTGAACTAAATAAATGATCTGATGATGATGACGATTCTAATTGTTTGGAGAGAACCAGAACACTAAAATAAGAATCACATCAAATAATTACGTCATTCTTTGACACTTCCTATTTCTATTCAGAAAAGCTTTTAGGCGGAAATGTAGTATTTTACTTTGATAAGAAAAAACATAATGCTTTAGTCACAAATTAAAATTTAAAATTATAAAGGTAATTTCTCTACTTATTGATAAGAAACATACAGAAATGTCCACAAAGTTTTTAGAAACCAATAACGAATAGATACCATAGAAAGACCTCAGTGTCACACGAAAAACTGGCGAAAGGGATCCAAACGATCTATTGTTCGCGGATGGATCAGATGCAAACCATAAATCAAAAGTTGGATCCACGTCTGTGCATATTGGAGCTACGTCACGGGTATTATTGATAGCTTTATACGAACGGAGCGGGTAATAAGAATAAATGAGTAAGGCTTTGATGTTCCTGAGGGAAGATTATGGGAAGGATATGTTACTTAAAGTCTGTTAGACTAGCTAATCGGCGGAGATACAAATTAAAACTCGTTATCGTTGAAATACTTGACATGATGAGGTATTTCTCAAAGCGCACTTATTTTTAGGCGCACTTAATGACGCGCGCCTAAATTATTCCTCGAAGCGCACCAGAAATAACTCGACATGATCTCTCCGATATTACAAAAAATTAATGATAATAAATTTAAAACATAGTAGGATCTCACATAAAATGGCAATGAGCTGCAGCTGTCATAGTGATATTGACGTAATGTGAATGTCACACTAGAAACGTCAGATTAGAGGGACGCGCGGGGACGACTCCGCGCGCTTTTATGCTAAGTGATGTTGTATTGATGTTGAATTATTGTATTTAAAAATGAGGCAATATAATGTGAAGGTTAAGTATCCAGCGTTTTATTTATGAGAAAAGATCTACCGGCCTCTAACACTACACAATATTTAAACGAAGGTACGGGACAAGGAAGGCAAATTATCCCGTTTATAACCTTTCGTGGTAAGCTGAAATGCCATAATAGGTCCAATGACAGTTTAACTTTCCCCCGGGACAAACTTGACCTTCATTGGTGGGGTTTTTATGGCGGTCACGCTGTAGATCCTGGCTACACAGGAGTTGCAGTGGTGGGAACGAGAGGTGGGAATAGTCCCGTATGCCACAAGTCCAGCGGCGGCGGTGCGATTCAAAATTTTCGCTTAAATCATAAACCATATTCTAAGGCATTGAGTAATCGTTACTCTGCTTCTATTTGATAACTCAACCTCATGCCCTTTTCAAAATCTTACATAAATCAACTGAATCTATAAATTGAGATATCAGGGGCAGTGTCAGCCGTTATCTTTTCAATCCATAGTTGGATTAAGTCTGCTTGGATTGCATTGTCATGAAGATCAGTTTGGATTAGAATAATTGCTGCCAAGATAAACGGCGGGTAGATATGCTAATCGGCTCGTTGGTATTCCGATGACGCTGATTGGACAAGGGTCAAAATATTTGAGTCCTAAACTATCGGAGATAACACTTAATCTTAAATGCAAAAACATGTGATAGGTTTCTGGGTTGTTATTAAATTAAAATTAAGTTCACTAACACGGAATGGGTCACAGTTTAATTAAATGTCTTCTAAGGTGTTTCACAATTTTTTTAAAGAATAATAAAATTATTCATAATAAATGGTCAACAGTTTTTTCGAGAGTAGCGAAAGCTTGATTAATTTTTAAGTCTAACGTCTTCCTTAAAGACCCGTAAGTTTTTTACTACGAGTATCTTTTCTATAGTAAGAAACTTACTCTCTACGTGTATTTTTCACCTTTTACTACGAAATAATCTTAATTTTACCAGAATAAAACAATATACCTACCTACATCCCATTACCTTGTCACCTCCACGTGCGGTGTTTAAAACGAAAATGGCCTCAAATTAAGCCAAACAATGGCGTCCAATTTTCCGATATTCTAACCCCGCTAAACACGAGGCTCGCAATTTATGCGGAAGCGTAATATCAACCGGTCACGGGAATGCCGGACAGTGCCGGACGGTGCCGGACGACCGGTGAAATTCTCGGGGACGCATTCGAACGACGATATTCTAGAGGTCAAGACTGTTCAATCACAGTATACGTACATTTGGAACACACGAAGTGAAGAATGAATAAAGAATTAGTTAAATGCAGAGTTATTTCGAATACTTAATGTTAAGGTGTAATTTTCGTCATAAGCACTCGTCTGTCATAAGGCATTCATTCTCAGTGGATGAATAAATAAAAGACTTAAGGGAAATTCCATGTAGGTATGAGGAAGACATGTAATTATAATGGACATAAAACACCTTTCTTGCGTCATCTTGTCAACTGCTTTCTCAAATTAGACCTTTTTCCGTGATCCATATTTTTTTCAGCCGTAATATTTTTGTTTAAAACAAAATATTGTGAGAATCGCATTCTGTTATTGTGTCGTGCGTGCATAATCAACAGGAATGCTGCGCTGTGCACACACAAAAAGATAACAGGTCATCAATATTCGAAACTCTCAAAAGGACAAACAACGGTCCGAATCCAACGGCACGGTTTCTGATTTCTCACCACGTAAATACGCCCAGCTTTCAATTTTAGGCTACACATAGTTATCAACATTTCAACCGAAATACCGGACACCGTGCAACATCGAATGCCGAACGCCGAATTCGAAATTCGGAACGCAATGGCCGGCCGGATCGGCGAATCGACGTGTGCTCAAAGATATGTAAATACCTAATTGGCCAATGGATTGGACGAGAATAAATTAGGACGAATTACAACCAATGCCAACTATCGGGATGTACGGCCAATGTTTGTGTAGGACCGCATGTAGTTTTTGGGAGCCGACTATTTTGGGTTGGCCAATTTAACCATTTCCCTTTGCCCGTTTGGCAGCCATTACACTGTGTTTTCTTTCAATATTCGTATTTTAATCTACAGTGGATATGTATGGAATAAATTGTCATAATTTAAGCCTTTTGGATATACTACCATTAAAACGTGGAAAAACAGGCTTTCATCAATCAATGACTGACACCCGTATTCACAAACGATGCTTGCTTAAGTGCAGCAGCAAATCGAACGCATAGCGTTGAAAAAAGCTCTGTGATTGGTTCGTGTGTGACCCTGTGCGTCCACGTTCACTCTGAGACTTCATAGTAATGTTTGTGAATACGGGCGTGAGTTACATGTAACTGCTTCAACTCAATACTATCCTACATTATTATCCCAGATCATTATTAGGATTTTAATAAAAACACTTTTTTTGAGGCGTGTAAAAGTCATCAGACTGAACTTTTCTAAGAACAATGGTTTACTTTTTCCTAATGTTACTAAATAATATTTTGTTTATCATCTTTTGGCACTGCCCTTTTTTAATCTTTTTATTTAGCACCTGAACACAAAAAGATGCTCGTATTTGTTTATCTTTTTCATAGCGTGACGTGACAAACAAAATGCAAAAGTAATTAACAAAATGCTATCGGAGTTTAAAATGCAAACAATACTCGCTTATTTCTCAAAATCACGCTAGGCAATTGCAAACAAAAGATATTAAGTAAGGTTTTTGGGTGAGAAATGAATAAAGTTAATGTTTCTTTTAAAATTTTAGATATGTCTTCATCCAACAGTTTTTAAAATATTGAAGCTTTCTACTTTTGTACTGGGTCGGTGTTAAGATTATCTTTTGTTTTTGGTGGCTGCTGGTCTAATTTAATCATGCCAGACAGACACCGACACATTTAATGAAATCTAAAAATAGTTATACCTAATAAGATAAGAGTTGTAACTAATTAATAAAAGATCACTAAAAACCAAACTAAATACCAGTATTCACTTTTTAAACAATTCTTGATAACTAACTGCCACAAAGTTCTCCAATAGCCAAAGCATTTAACCGTAAAATGTTATTTCAGTATTTAAAAGACTCATGAAAAATTTAAGTAACTTCAATTTAAAACTTCATCTTCATTTCTAAGCGCTGTCTCAATATTTATCCACCATATTCTGTGAGACGTTTGACATATTTTTGCTCTTTATGACTCCAACGTAAACCGGATTTAGTCTGTAAGTGGTTGTTCAAAAACCAATCCTAGGTCGGTGGAATAGGGTGTTTAAAGGTGCACACAGCGAAGCCACAGCTTACGTTGATTAAAACTAGCAAGCCACGTCTGGTTTGGGCCCTATTTTACGGTTATTAAAAAGGCAAGGACTATTTCGGGGAAGAAGCGCCCGACCGCAGTGCATTTTTGTGTTTGGCTCAAATCATGAAGATTGACTCTTACTTGATTGAAGGTACGAGCGTACTAAATGGCAACTCTCCGTAGTGTTGATGGAAGTAAAGCAACCAAAGCAACGACTGTTAGTAGATGGGTGACCATGATATGCAACTCACAACAATGTACAAGTTTTAGGCGGTATGTAAAATATTAGTTCTAGCTGATATCAACTGTTTAAAGAGAGACAACGCTGTCATGATGTAGCTATAGATTAGTAAGATTTGAACATTATAGACTGTTGGTCCTGGGTTTAATTTACCGCTTGGACCTAAACATGGAGTCTTGATGTAAGAATAAAAAGTTTTATAATGACTTAATAAAATGACGTTTTGTGTTCAAATTAATTAAATTAGCCTTAAATTATTAAAAAGCCGGAGAATTTTCATTTTTATCAACCCAGCCTTTGACTAAAACACGAGGACGACTCTTTTAAACATTAAAAAAATAACTTCGCAAAGCAAAAGAGCTAAAACCGCAGCGCCCCGAACTATCCAAGCCCACATAGTTTCATATCGGAACTTTTCTTGTTAGTGAACTCGCTTTTTGCGCGCCTTTCCCTTGGACCAGCCCTGAAACCCGTAGGTGGAAGAGTGTACATGTGTCTACGTGTTCACAAAAGCCAAGCAGGCAGACGTTGAAAAACGTGAGCCTGGGATTTCGCGTAATATTCGAGGCTCAAACAGCCCAGGGACTTTTTTGGAGTTTTAGCCTTTGTTTTTATCATTTTTTCGCGAAACGCTGAGGTTGGGAAGGGTTGAACGTTGCAACAGCACGTGAATGTTAAAGAGGGCCAAATCCACCCCAGATTCATAGACCTCGAAGACGGCGGTGGAATAAACAAACCTGGACTAATGTTATTAGAGAGGCAAAAATTTGGGTTTGCAAACGATAAAGCACCTAATCATACTTAACATGAGAAAGGTACCCTTTTTCGTAGTAAAAATTTCAAAACTTTTTTGCAAATGTGTTACAAAAATTGGCCCTACGTGCGACGCGACGTGTCTCACTATCTGATACTTTTTTTCTGTTTTGTCACTCAACTCTACTTGTAAATCTACTGCCATAATAATTACAATTGCTATCTGAAACTAAAATAATTTTAACCCTTAAGTAACATCCTTATTTTTGGTTACACTTTGAACACCCTGGGGCAAAAAATTACCCCAAACGGAAATTGAAAAATTTTAAGTAAATATTTAAAATCAATTTAATTTTGTGATTTACAATGTATTAATGGATGTAGGTACACATTAATCAGAGTAATAAATTAACTTTATGAATGAACAGAGCGTATTGAGTAGCGTCCTGCGTTCCCACATCATTGCCCAATACAATCAACAATAGAAAACAATAGTTATACTGTTCCTTGTATGTGTCGGCCAGTTTTATTTTAGTCGCAATTACACCTTTAAAGGAATCACATGTTTTACTGTTCCAACCTTCTGACGTACGTTTTGTGGACTTAACAGTAATATACCTGAACATAACGTATATCAATATAATAACGTACATCGGGTATATAATATTAACGTACATTGGTGACGCCCGACGTGATCATTACGTATACAGTGTATCAATACGCCCGACGTGATAATTAGGTATACAGTGTATAAATACGTACATTGGTGACGCCAGTTGATCATTTTTTACGTTTGGGACAGTGCATTGTGGATGGATCCTCACGACAGACCCGCACTTATTTACGCCGCGCCTAATACGCCGGCGCCTTTTTTAGCGGCACCACCCGCACAGGCGTCGACGGAGACGGATACTTTGGCCAGTAGAAGTGTTTCGTCGAGGATACCAGATATCTGGTCATTCCAACCGCGACTCAGGTTTGTCCAGGAAGCAATCAGGCCAGAATATACAGAAATAGCCGAAATGAAAACCTCCACGCCGGGAAGCATTCACGAATTATCGGAAATGATTAACCGACTGCAAGTGGAAATCGCTGAGTTACGCCGGTCCAGAACACCTCTACGGCAGGAAAGTTCAACCGTACGAGGGAGAATAGGCCGATCGGGTCAGCGCGACGTGAGTAAGTCCCGAAAAAAACCAAATTGGTTATGTTTTTATCATCACCGTTACCGTGCTAAGGCTGTGAAGTGCGTCGAGCCTTGCAATTGGAAGGGGGCTAAACCGACATCTACGCAGGGAAACTAGACGCGATACAGCCGGTGGCGGGGGCAAGTATCGAATCGCATAATAACCGCCTTTGTGTTTTCGACCGAAATAGCAGACTAAAGTTTTTAATTGATACGGGTGCCAACGTATCTGTGATTCCTGCAGTTAAAAAGTGTGTGTCTTCGCTTTCAGATGATTGTAATTATAAGTTATATGCTGCAAATGGTACTGAAATTAAGACATATGGTATGCGTACTCTTGTTTTAAATTTAAATCTAAGGAGAGCATTTAGATGGACTTTCATTATAGCGGACGTAAAGCAGCCAATTATTGGGGCAGACTTTTTAAGCCATTTCAAACTGTTAGTTGATTTACACGCGCGAAAATTAAAGGACCAAGTTACCAATCTAAATGTTCTCGCTTCGATTATTTCACAGGAAAGTAACGATGAGTCATCTATTAAGACCGTGGATAATACTAACAAATGGCATGAATTATTATTAAATTATCCAGATTTAACTAAACCTGTATCGTATAAAGAGACACCTAAACACTCAGTATGTCACTATGTAGAGACATCCGGTCCCCCGGTCTATACGAAGGCTAGGCCTCTACCTCCGGATAGGTACAAACGGGTCAAGGATGAATTTAAACATATGGTAGAATTAGGGATATGTAGGCCGTCCAAAAGCGCATGGGCAAGTCCACTTCATGTAGTAGCCAAAAAGAACGGAGATTTACGTCCTTGCGGTGACTACCGTAGGTTGAATGCCGTGACGAAGCCAGACCGCTACCCCATACCCCGATTGCAAGATTTTAAATATGTATTAGCAGGTAAGAAAACTATTTTTTCTCGCCTAGATTTAAATAGAGCATATCATTTTATTCCTGTAAATGATGACGACATTGAGAAGACAGCGATCATAACACCCTTTGGACTGTTTGAATTTACGCGCATGACCTTTGGGTTACGTAACGCAGGTCAAACATTTCAACGATTTATGGATAGCGTTGTATTACAAGGTCTAGATTTTTTATTTGTGTATCTCGATGACGTAATAATAGCTAGCGAAAATGAGGTCCTGCACAAACAGCATTTAGACACAGTTTTTAAACGGTTTAATGATTATGGCGTTACTTTAAATGTTTCGAAGTGTGACTTTGGGAAATCAAAGTTAGAATTTTTAGGATATGAAGTGTCGTCGGAGGGAGTACGTCCCCTGGACTATAAAGTTCAGGCGATTGTTGATTATCCGAAGCCCGAGAATGTCGAACAGTTACGTCGATTCTTAGGGATGTTGAATTTTTATCGCACTCATATTCCTAGAGCCGCTGAATATCAATCCGAGCTCAATATTTATTTACACAACGCCAAAAAGAAAGACCGTACTATTATAGCATGGAACGACAAAGCCAACGAGGCATTTAAGAAGTGTAAGGAGAGCTTACAAAGCGCCGCTACACTTCATTACCCGTTACCCGATGCGGAGTTATCGCTTATGACCGACGCTTCAAACACATGCGTCGGCGCGGTTTTACAGCAAAAGGTAAACAACGTGTGGCAACCACTTGGCTATTTTTCAAAGAAGTTGTCTCAGACTGAAATAAAATATTCAACTTATGATAGGGAATTGTTAGCTGTTTACATGGCCATCAAATATTTTAAGAATTTGTTGGAAGGTCGCGTCCTAACAATTTTTACTGACCATAAACCACTAGTATATGCGTTTTCTAAACT